>NC_136502.1:37019733-37537233 GCF_053919585.1 Euprymna scolopes
ATTAATCTTATCTAATCACTCAAAAATCGAAAATTAGACAAATTACTGGTAGAAAATTACATTTTTATACGATTTTTGATATCTGATGTTTTGTTTAATTTTCGGTTTTGAGTGGTTATCAAGGATCCTTACGCAGGACTTATGGGCGGCCATTTTTTGTTTTAACTGAAGAGAGTTGATACTATGTTTTGAACTCAAAAACTTTAAAACACAAATAAACACAGATAGAAGAGTAGGTTATTTTTGATTTGATAACAACGTATATCTGTTGTGTATTTGTTTTTTTATAGTTATATAAACAAATATTTGAATTTGATTCTTCTTTTGGGGAAAAAGGTACTTTTAAATTAGGGCTTTACGTACAAACTTATCATTAGTTGACCTTTGACAACTAAATATTTTCGTTTACTAGCTAAATAGAAAAATTACTAGCCAAACCCATATGATTTTTAGAATATGACATCTTCGTTCTGTGACGAGTATGTACATAAAGATTTTTCTGTTTTTTTAATAAATGTAATTCTAAATATACAACAAATTTTATGTTGACACTTGAAGGTATAAACATTCTAATTTTTTCAGATATTTTTTAAACAGCCTTTGTTAAAAGAAAAAAAAAAAGAGTATATTGTTCTATTAAACTTTTATTGTTGAAATAATTTAACTTTGTTCATTTTATTAAAAAAAAAAAAAGTTGAAAAGATATTTTTCATTCAGTAGTGAGCTTTGGAAGATTGAAAGAAATACACTTGCCAAAAGATAAGTGTTTCATTATTTCTAGTCGCCACTTTCAAAATCACTCGCAAATGAGACGGTTTTACTCGCAATGTAGAACCCCGGTTTAAATGTAGATAGATTCTATTTTTTTAATTTGATAAACTTCTAAATGTTTTCCCTAGCCATGATTTTGATAAACTCATTGTAAGATTTTCATCTCTATTTTTCACTGGCATCCAAAGTGAAAGAATACAATAAAACATTAATTATTTCAGAAGAAGCTGTTCAGGGAATTTATTTTAATAACCAAAGGTACGTTTGCATTTTTTTTCAATGCAACTTCAGTTCACAGTACAAAAAAAAAAAAAATAATAATAATAATGACTGCGTTTAAACTTCTTCAGCTCATATAATCTAGTCAAAATGTGACTGTGTTCGTTACAACTCTACTTTCAACAGAGTCGTTGTTTGTTTCATTCGCCACACTCTTTTCTTCTACCTCTTCTTTTACACACGTCCGTTCGCTTTAGTGACTAAAAATCGTCTATCCTCCCGCTTTCTTTTCCTCGTTATTTATGGAACCAGGGTACGAGATTCTCCGAGATTCCCCGAGACTTTTTTCCACATAAAAGCCTGCGGGCGCCATCTTGATTCTCAATTTGTGCTCTGCAGGCACAAATGCGCAGCTGCTTTAACAGTAAGCCACTTCTTTCTCCACACTCCCCCCTGATCTCATGATCACAGAGACGGCAAGGGGGTGGCGATTGCCGCCGTCGGGTGCTTCTACGAAGGGGGACAGTGCTACTCTCGTCTTCGCGTGTGCTCTCATCCACCGCCTGATGGTCGGGGAAGACTTCATCTCCGTGGAGGCTACTGATATCAGAGTCACTGCTTGATAGGGATGGTGCAAACCAAAGCGATGGCCCACTCGTCTCAAAGTCAGAGTCACTCTCATCGTTCACTGGAGGTGGTACATTTGTCGCCGGCCGTAGGTCCCTAATGTGACAGGGTACGCCATCAACCTGGACACACTGCTGACTCACCACATCGGTCACTGTGCCCCGTTTATACTTGTCAGTACATCGGTTTCCTATTGGCTTCACCCAGACAGCATCCCCTTTGGCATATCGATTCCGTTCTATCTCAGTGGCCACAGTTGTATCGGGGTGGATTCCTTTTTCTCGGACACGGTACCGATAGATTGCATTTGCTGGCGCTGTTCCTGGAGAGACGCCATCCTTCGGTATGAGATTATACCAGTACACAGCTTCTGCGATGGTGCACTGCTTCCTGGCTGCAATTTTTTTGATGCTGCGGTGGCTTCTCTCAGCTATACCATTACCAGAAGGCACATAAGCGCATTTAAGCCACAGCCGCACACCCCATTCTTGTAAGAACTGCCTCATCTGATGGCTGCAAAAGGCTGGGTCGTTGTCCGTCAGCACTTCATCGGGCACACCTCTTTCACAGAACACGGATGACAGCTGACGAATAATGCTGCAAGAGTCCTGGCGCCCGAGGAGTCTCCAGACCATGAAACGTGTAAGCTCACAATCGATGAGGCTAAGGAAGTGTTTGCCACCGTAGTGTGTGATGTTCATGCCCACTCTGCCACTTACCACTCACTCCCAACTCCCCTTTCTTCCATCATGTTGGAGCTGGGTCGATGTATTGGCAGGCCTCGCAACTTTTCACCACTCTCCAGATATCTTTATTTTCTACTCCTGGATCAATCATCTTGACAAATTATAGTGTCCGCTTGATGCCAGGATGTCCACACTGTCAATGAATGTCCATGATGCGCGCTGCATCCACATTACACACAACTGCTTCACATGTGTTTTGCAGATTATCAGAATCTCTCCGAGCAGCAGCTAGAAGCCATCGTTGAGAGACTCTTGTCAGAGCATCTGCTCTGTTGAGTGCAGACCTGATCAACACTACGTCCACGGTCAGGTCGTACTCTGTGATGGTGTCGACCAAGGTGGCAAGCCGTCTCCGAATTAACATCTCACTCGATGCTCATGTCGTTAGCCGTGCTCTTCCACTTAATGCATCGGTTATCCACTGATGAGTGCATGCCGAGTCAGTCATGATATGTAGAACCTTGGCTTGCCATTGAAGCGCCAAGTTAACGCCCTTCAATATGGCATCAAGCTCGGTCAGGTTTATGTGTCTCGAATCATTCTCTGGCCAAAGCCAACAGGCATCTTCAATAATGGAATCCTTAACTGCAAGGGCAACTCCAAGGGCCAGTAAACTAGCATCCACCCAGACCGTGAACTCATTCCCGCTGATGCACCACTTTCCCTGAACGGGATCATCACTGATCACCCTGGACACAGTCTCTGTCAGCATGCTCCTTAGGGTGACATCGTGTACTGCATTGTCTCATCCCGACGACACGGCTGTTGCACATCTTTTTATGGCCGCCACGGCCACCCTGAGCCAACCGCACACAGGGAAATGGCCTACCATCTTTCCACAAAGCGAAAACACTGTTCGTCGAGTGATGTTTGAAGGGACGTTGGGGACGTGACTTCCTCTTCTCCAGCAAAGTCCCTCCCTGCTATTGCACACGTGCAGGCCGAGAACTTTTGCTCCATCGCACAGACGCTCTGGTTCCTTACATGTCAGTCCAAAGCTCTCAAAATGCCTTCTAACCGATTGTGCTGACATGAGGCTCTCATTGACGAATATATCATCGATGTATGTGGATGTTGCCTGTTGCACTGCCTCATCTTGCTGCCGGATAGCATGCATGATTGCTGTCATAATGCCTGGTACCACTTAGACTGAACTCTAGCCTGGTTAGACAATATCGGGTTCCCCCAATTTCCACAGTCTGAAATGGCCACAATTTCCTCTCAATGCATATTTGCAGATAGGCCCTGCATAGGTCCAGATTTCCACTTTCGATCCCTGCTGTTACCACTCCCTTAATTTGAGTGCACACACATCAGCCCTTGCCGTATATGGGTCGACATGCTCATTGAGCTCACGGTAGTCTAGGACAGGGCAGACCTTTTGTTTGGTCTCTTGTACGACGGCCATCAAGGGAATCAGCCCTCGCGGGGGGCCAAGCTTATCCTCTGGGTATGGAAAAAGCCAGCCATTGTCGATCCACGTCTGCAGTTCTTCTTCATACTGTTCCCTTAGCCACATGGGTGGGGGATATTCCGATAACCGGTTCCGCAAGGATATTGGTGGCTGATTGTTTGACCACTTCCAAGACACCGTCCATGCATTGGTGTTTCTATCATACTCTGCACGAAAGTCAGGCTTGTCGAGAGTTATGGCAGCACAAACGTGTTCCTTACATTGGAAGAACTGTACCTTGCCGGTTCTGTCCACAGTAATTCTACCCAGTTGTGTAATCAAGTCCATACCCAGGAGTAGGTTGTACCCGAGAAGCTCTCCCTCCACAACCAGGGCTCACACGGCTACTGCAGGCCCGTTGTTGATGCTTGCGCAGATAATGCTCACCTCACAAGAGGCTAGTGAACCTCCGCCTAGTTAGTACCGGAATTCTCTCTGCTTTCCAAGTGGCACAGCATATCTTGCTCACGAGAGTCTGGGTGCACCCAGTGTCCACAAGCGCGAGGCGCTCACTTCCATTAATGTGTATGCTTACAGTGGGTAGTGCCCTGCTCAATGACGATCTGGGGAGAAGACTGGCGTTGTAGCTTCTTCCCCTTGTCCGTTTCCCGGACAAGTGCGGGTCAGGTGTCCGCGTTTTTGCACTTGTAGCACTGCGGCCCATCGTTTCCGAGTTGGTTGACGTGACGAAAGACAATCACGGGCCAAATGGTTGGGTACTCCACACTTATAGCAGGTTGTAGCTGCGCCCAGGTCCTGTCTATAGTGTTAGGGCTTTTCTTTAGTATTGCTCGTGCCCGCGCCAATACTTCCGATATGTCCATCTCGTTCACTTGGGATGAGGCACAGAGCAGATCTTCCACACTCTTAGGTAATCCTGCAACAAAGGCACACACGAAGCCTTTGTCTGACATCCCTCCAAAAAGTACCGATAGCTTTTTTAGTTCAGCCAAATACACATCCACCGTTTGCCCGGGATGTAATTTTTGGGCCATGAATTCCTTCCATGCAATAACTGGATCTAACACAAATGCTGTAAAAAGGGCATGCTTGATGCAGGCGAAATCGGTTTTCTTCTCATCAGCCAACTGCTGGTATACTGCATATGCTCCTCCAGTAAGGCGCATTTGGACCACGCATTCCATACGCTTCACCCCACTGAGCTGACATATTAATTCTGCTTTTTCCACCCATTCCTGCACTGAGTGATCAGTGCTACTGCCATCAAACAGGGGAATTAGCTTGGGGTCAAATTCTGATGTCATGCTGGAATAGCTTGTGTTCGTTACAACTCTACTTTCAACCGAGTCGTTGTTTGTTTCGTTCGCCACACTCTTTTCTTCTACCTCGTCTTTTACACACGTCCGTTCGCTTTAGTGACTAAAATCGTCTGTCTTCCCGCTTTCCTTTCCTCGTTATTTATGGAACCAGGGTACGAGATTCTCCAAGATTCGCCGAGACTTTTTTCCACATAAAAGCCTGCGGGTGCCATCTTGATTCTTAATTTGTGCTCTGCACAAACACGCAGCTGCTTTAACGGTAAGCCACTTCTTTCTCCACAGTGATTGAACATCAAACAAATTACAAACAAAATTTTAACTTGCATATTGGGCATGAATAACCTCTTTTTCAGATAAAAAAAAAAGTTTACTACAAATAATCTTGCCAAAAGGGGGTCAACGGTCGCCATCTTTAAAGATTGCCGCCAAATCTAGTCTCCTCTCTTCAACTAACTTCTGCTAAGGAGTATCCGACAAAGCCGGATACTACCTCCCTGCTCTGTTTGTGATCATGAGATCAAGGGGAAGTGTAGGGAAAATTGTAGTGTGCATGATTAGCACGGTTAAGAAAAGAAATAGAAAGAAGTCTGAAACTCGAAACTCGAAACTCGAAACCTGACCGACACAAGACAAAAAACTGTGTCTTATGCAAATTGAGATACAGTCAGGTTTGACAATATAAAAATCCATCAATTCTTCAGTTGAAAACCATTCTTTGCAATCTGATATCAGTTGTAGAAAGCTTGTTTGTGATAACGTCTAAAAGAGAACATGACAGATTTTTGTTACATGTGCTTGGACGCGGCGAACTTGGCGATCTGAAAATCATTCTTCTTTTTCTGTAACTCAAACATTCAACGATTAGGTTATGAAGCTGACCTTGTTTCACAGGAAGCACGTTATCACAGAACATGTTTTGCAAACTTTGATTCCAATAAAAAACATTCCTAAGGCATGCTCTTCTGCTGATTCTTCTAAGGAATAAAACCTTGGTAGACCAGATGATTCAGAGAAAAAGCAGGCATTTCTAGAAGTTGCTAATTATTTGCAGCAAAATGACGAGCAGCAACTCACCATTGTAGTTAAAAGTAAAGAACCTTACCTCATGCATCGTGCGGCTCGTGTTAGGAAAGAAAAGAAAGAGAAAAAAATGGCCGCCCCCTGGTATTTATGGACTGAAAATCACGTGATGTGACGAGAGGGGGGAGGGGGGTATGCAAATGAGATGTGGTTAGGTCTCTCTATAAAAGAGCCGTCTTCTTTATTTTGGGCGTCAGTGTGGAAAGTGCAGAGAGAAGAGAACAGTTGGATTTGAATTTGAGACTTTTGATCTGAGGTTGAGTTCAAATTTAACATCAAGCTATTTTGGCACAGTGACAAAAATGGGTGACCGAGTAAGATTGAGCAGCGATATTCTGAGGCCATTTACTGAAGAAGGTGACGTGGTTGTGTGGCTTAACAAGCTGAAGTTGGTGGCAAGGCTACAGAAGATCGAGGATGTAGCCACGTTAATACCAATGTATTTGGAAGGAAGTGTTCTAGCGGTCTATCTAGAAATGGGAGAGACAGATCAGGCCATTGCTGAGAGCATTGAAAACTAGTTAAAAACCGCATTTTCCGAGAGCGCGTTTGAGGCTTACAACAAGCTCAAAAGAGTCAGCTGGACTGGGGAGTCTGTGGACGTGTACGTGGCAGAGATAAGGCGACTAGCAGGATTGGCTGGATATGGGGGATGCAGCCTTGAGAAGACTGTAAAGCTGGCACTTGTAACTGGTTTCCCTTATCGCATCTCCATGGAACTGCAATGACTTACTGATATTGAAACTATGGAGATGGAGGAGATTCTAAGGCATGCTAGAGTTTTGGCGAAACAGTCCGGTGAGCTGTGGGCGGTCGTGGCTACTGTGGCAAGCAGAAAGGAGGGACCAGTGATGAAGCAAGGCCATGGATTTACCGGTAAATGCTTTCGATGTCAAGGACCACACCTGATGAGAGACTGTAGGGAGCCACAGCCAGACATTATCTGTTTTCGGTGTGGCAAAGTAGGGCACATTAGCAGGAATTGCCCTTCGCTTCCGGGAAACGAGTAAAGGGGTGCTATTACGCCAGTAGTCACCCCTTTTATACTGAACAGGCGTATGAGAGTTTGTTGCCACAGTTAGTGATCACAATCAATGGAAAGAGGGCTAGAGCTCTTGTTGATACTGGATGTAAAACAACACTTATTACTACGAGCGTCGCCAACTCTTGGAATGGAACCAGCAAGTTAGTGCGGTGGATGGCAGAGAAGTGGAATGCTGTGGAGAGGCCGATGTGGAGATTGTAGTAAGGAATATGCCATTGCGGCTAAGAGTGATCATGCTGGATAGACTGGTTGCAGGAATTGATGTGGTGCTGGGCCTGGACGCGATAGACTGACTGGGAGGAGCTACTATGGCTAAAGGCCAGGTGAAATTTGGCAATCAGAGTGCACCGGGAATAACAGGAAGTGTAACCAGGAGTGATACCAACAAACCGTCGAAACCCCGACTATGTCTGATTGAGGATGATGACTTTCAAGCCTGCTTCGATGGCCAAAAATGGATGGTAGAATGGCGATGGACCGCGGAGCCACCTGTATTGATGAATCGGGTCAGCTGCTACAAAAGCACACTGAAAGGAGCTGCGGAGCCGCAGTTTGAAAAAGAAGTTGAGAAATGGATAGATGAAGGAATATTAATGCCGTGGTCAGGGGAAGTTGAAGGAATTTTGCCACTCATGGCTGTGGTCCAATTTATTAAGAAAGTTAGGCCAGTGTTGAATTTCTGTGAGCTGAACAAGTTTGTCGCTTGTCACACAAAGGACGGAATCGATGTGTGTGAAGAAGTCATAAGGAAATGGAGGAGGATGAAGCAGGCAACTAAAATTGTGGACCTGGAGTCAGCTTACCTCCAACTTCATGTGGATGAGAAATTGTGGAAATATCAATTGGTAGAGTACAAAGGTCAAGTTTATTGTCTGACCAGATTAGGATTTGGTCTGAACTCCGCACCAAAGATAATGACGGCAGTTCTTAAGACAGTGTTGGCCAAAGACGATGCAGTGAAGAGAGGCACATGCTCTTACATCGATGATGTACTAGTGGATGAAACAGAGGTGACTGCAGAAAGGGTGAGAGAGCATATCAAAGCATATGGACAGACGACAAAACCGCCTGAGTCACTGGAAAACGGAATGGCTTTGGGATTTCGACTACAGAACAATAAGGCAGGAAAATTGATGTTTGAGCGAGGAAATGAGATCCCTGAAGCCAAGGTTGACCAAGCCAAGAGAGAGCTTTTCTCTATATGTGGAAAGCTGGTTGGACACTACCCAATAGCTGGATGGCTGCAAACTGCATGCAGTTTTATTAAAAGGCAGACTGAGACAGACAGTTGGGAAGATGCAGTTGATCAAGAAGTGGTTCGCATGATACAAGAAGTCATTGCACAAGTGAAAAAAATGGACCCTGTGAGAGGAGAATGGCATGTAAAGGAGGGCCATGAAGGGGTGATATGGACTGATGCTAGCAGTGTAGCATTAGTGGTATTATTGGAAATAGGAGAAGTGGCTGTTGAAGATGCTGCTTGGCTATGCAAAAAGGATGATAGCGCCCATATCAATGTTGCGGAACTCGATGCTGTGATGAAAGGCATCAATCTAACTCTAAAATGGGGGCTACAGATAGTGAACGTTAAAACAGACTCTACAACAGTGGTGTCATGGATTAAATCGGAGCTGTCTGGTGATAAGCGGATCAAAACAAAAGGAGCAGTGGAGATGCTTATCAAGCGTAGACTTGGAGCACTGTGAGACTTGGTTTGAGAATTCGAACTAAAGGTAACTATTACCTTAGTTCCGTCACAAAAAAATAAAGCAGATGGGTTGACAAGAGTCAAGAAAGTCTGGCTACACAAGGAAAGAGACAGGACTCCAGCATGTTGTGCAGTAGAGAATTTAAAAGACCTACATAACCTGCATCATTTTGGAAAGGAACGGACCCTTTACCTGGCAAGAAAAGTAAACCCGCACGTCACAATGCAAGACGTCCAAAAGGTGGTGGAACAATGTAAGGAATGCCAATCAATCGACTCTGCACCGGCTAGGCATGAAAAAGGGGAACTGCATGTTGAAGAGAATTGGCGGAGATTGGCCATGGACATCACACATTATCAACATGAACCGCATGTAACTATGATAGATTGTGGGTCTGGGAGAGTAGCGATATGGCAGAAAATCAAGAATGAAACAGCAGAAGAGGTAAAGAGAGTTGTCGAGGAGGCTTTTATGGAAAGGGAGCCAGTAGAAGAGGTGTTGGTGGATAATGGTACGTCTTTCCGCTCGGAAGTTTTTAGAGACTTATGTGCGAAGTGGAATGTGGGACTATATTTTAGAGCTGCATACCGTCCAAGTGGAAATGGAATTATATAGAGGCACCATCGTACTATAAAAGCTGTGGCATCAAGAAGCCGGATTTCGCCCCAAGAAGCAGTTTTTTGGTATAATATGACGCCGAAGGCTGGTCAAGACGAAAATTCAGTGCCGCACCGGTCTATTTTTTCTTATGAATGGCGACATCCATTGACTGTAACACAGAGAAGAACAGGCCTGCGTGGACATCGCAGTTGGTGAAGAGGTGTGGGTGAAACCACCCAATTCTCGTTGCATGACTCGCTGGAGAAAAGGTACAGTGACTGAAGTACTCTCCAAAAACAAGGTAGCGATTGACGGAATGCCTCGTCACATTTTAGATATACGGAGAGTCTCCTTGCCATCAGGGGAAGGGGAGGTTGATGCTGATGTTGAAGTGTCTGAAGTAGAGCCTCTTCGACGATGTCACCATGAACGAAGACGCCCAGCGTGGATGGCAGACTATGATACTAATTATTGATCTTAGAGATCAAGGGGGCGTGTGGTTAAAAGTAAAGAACCTTACCTCATGCATCGTGTGGCTCGTGTTAGGAAAGAAAAAAAAGAGAAAATAAAAATGGCCGCCCCCTAGTATTTATGGACTGAAAATCACGCGATGTGACGAGAGGGGGAGGGGATATGCAAATGAGATGTGGTTGGGTCTCTCTATAAAAGAGCCGTCTTCTTTATTTTGGGCGTCAGTGTGGAAAGTGCAGAGAAAAGAGAACAGTTGGATTTGAGTTTGAGACTTTGATCTGAGGTTGAGTTCAAATTTAACGTCAGTTTTGTTCAGGGAATTCATGTTATTATTGTCGTAGTTGAATAATAATGAAAATTAAGTTTGTACTTTTTTAAATGCAACTTTATTTGACACTATAATAAAAATGACTCTGCTTTTAAACTTTTTCATCTCGTATACCTAGTTTTCTTTTTTGCTGCTCCATCATGTTTTTGTTTTTATCTTTTGTAACAATTGGTGAATTGTTACTTTAGTTAACTTTGTGGAGACCTTTTTGATGTTGAATTCTTCTACTTTATTCAGCATTTTTTTTCTCTTTCGATTTAAAGCCCTTGGTTATAGCTTCCATATGCTGAAATCGCAAATCTCAGAGAAAATCAAGAACTCTTTCATCACTGTAAAATGGATCCATTTCTAATCGAACCTTTCATGTTAGACCATTGAATTATTATTATCTTTTTTTTTTTTTTTTTTTACTAAGGTGAAAATTGGACACTCATAATGAACACAGCAAACAGCAGTACAGCCAATCAAATGGGAAGGATCTATTTCAACACAAAGTGTGAGGGTTCTTTCGTTTATACGATTCCATTGGCAAACAATTTTAGCAATTTTAACCCAGGGAGAACTGATATATTTGAATTTAAGGCCCCAGAATTCCACGATGCAAATTACTGTGTGTTACTTATGAACACCCTGACAGAAAACTGGATACTCTCATCAGTGAGTCCATTTCGATTTATTTCTAAGTATTTTATTATTATTATTATTATTATTATTAGTATTATTATTATTATTTTACTGGAATCATTTGAGATGAATAATTTGTGTTATAATGTTATCATGTATTTGGGGCCTGTGGCACAGTGGAGAGGGCCGTTGAGTTTCTATGGTTTGCAGAGTGAGCAATGTCTGAAGATAGTGGTTTCAATCCTGCCCAAAACAGGCCAGAGGATTAATTGGCCAAAACGTGGTGAGACAACAACTATGAAGATGAGGATAACAATTTGCAAATAAATAAATACATATTTTTCATTATTAAACGTTTCCTTCTTTAACTGCAGGACATGCACTAACTTGAGTATTTGCCAAATTTTATGATGTTAGAGCCAATGTGTTCACTTGGATTATATGTTATGTATTTGCTGCAGCTATTCAAACAAAATTTCCAGTCTATATGATTGTTAACATCTACTTTTGCCACTGACCAAGATATATACACACTGACAGCAAGTAAAACACAACACAACTGATCTATAAAATAATATATGGTTTTTATTTCACACCGACAAAATAGCTTCTGATATGACTGATGTTTTGATATTTCTGAAGACGTGTGAGATTGGTGCTTGGTTGGGTCGAATGTTGAAGAAATGTGACAGTCGTGCTTCTCTCTAACCGATTGCCTGCTTTTCTCTTTGTGATGATTTATTTATATCAGCATTCTTTTCCCACTGGAATGTTTAACATTTCCTGTTGTTCATTGTTTCAATCCTTTGACCGATATCCTCACATACTTCTGGGTCAAATTATGCATTACATTAGACAATGGTGAAAAGTCCCACATTCCTCACATGGAATCTATCTGTTTGTATGCAACCCATTGGATGTTTCTCTTCCCGGGGTCACCTGCCAATATCGAACATATGTTTATGTTCGTCCATCCACAAATGTTGACTATCCATTTTTTTCTTTTGTTCCCCTATATTATGATTTCATGAACAAATCTTCTTTCCTAGAACTGCCCACCTTTGGAACACTGTTCCACTGGCCTACATCTCGGCCGATTACAATAATGCAGCTTTCAAGTACAATGTAAACAACTTCTTGTTAAGTTGTCTCCATAAATAATCAAAGTCTACCCAACTTACATGATTAACGATTATTACACTGCCACATTACATTCATTAATCCTTATCCTCAAGTGGCCTTCGGGTCTTGATGAGTGGTGACTCCATTGTAAAAAAAACAAGTGAAGCATGCATGGTCCCTCGTCACTGCACAGTGAACGAGGCATAAAAAATGACTAAGTTCAGCATTTGCCCTACCTCCACACCATTTAGTCCCAAAAGTCCCCTGGGGATGTCAAATCCTGGTGAAAATGAACAAACGGTGCAGTTTTAGATCTTAATATATGTAAATTTGAGTTCTGCATCATGCAAAAAAAAAAAAAAGAAATGGCTAAGTCCTTCATTTGCCCCCTCCCCTCATTTAGCCCCAAAAGTCCTCAAGGCCTTAACATATTTAAATTTGAGTTCAGCATCATGCAAAATTGCTAAATAGATATGCACAGAAAATTTCAAACAAATATGATAAAATAGTCCCAAAAATGGAATGTTTTTATTAGCCCTAAAAGAGCCAAACAAAATTATACAGAAATCAGTTAGTTACAAGTTTTCAGAAAGTTTTATAAAAATCAAGTCATCAATTTTTTTTTTAATAAGCACAAAAGTGTCAATTTTAGCCATTTTAACCTGAAAGGCACCCCTGGGTGGGGGGGGCAACCAGGGTTTTCCTGTAAAATCCGTTGTTAGTTTTTACTCATACCATGTTTAATGTTTATGCAAAATTTTAAAAAATTCCAAGATGTAATTATTGAGAAAAGTGCGGACAGACGAACGGACAAGGGTGAATTTAGAGGACCTTTTGTCAGGGGATCAAAAATTGTGCCTTAAACGTATAATTTGAACAGTCTCACACTGTAACGTTTAACATGACCAAACAATCTCATGACTTTATATTTGATGATGGGATGCTAGTGAGTTTTCACGACTGTAAATTGTGATCAGATAGTTTATAATCAGTAATGAACCACATGCTATGGCTTTGGAAAGTTTCTATTTTATGTAATTTTACTGAATAATTGAATTTGTTTACATAAATACAAATCGTTTATATTTGTTTCTCTTATCCACATATTGCAATGTATTCTTTTATGATTGCTTGGCAACGTTACTGTTAAACACCCTTTTCAACTACTTATGTCTTACTAAAAACACGAAAGAATAGAAATACTTCATGAACTAATTTTGCAATTAGACATTGGTTTAAATTTAAATTATTTTATAGAAAACTAACTAACTAAATAAATAATATATATATATATATTTTAGTGTTGGGACAATTAATCGGAATTGGAAAAATCGGAAGATTTGATGGTATCGGAATCAGTATTGGAATCGGAAAAATTGATGCTTACTTTTTGATTCGAAAACGATTCTTTTAATTGTCTTTTTTTATTTGATTTTAAAATCTTCTATTGCTAGTAACAATGATAAAATACTAAACATTTAGTGATTTTAAACCACCAGTGAATCGATAGATCTTTCTCCACAAGTGTCTTTTGGTGGTTAGGAAAATATCTGCATCGGAGAAAATAAAAATCTTAAGGCTAAATAATTAGAAATTTATAAAGAATCGGAATCGGTAATTGCATCAGAATCAGGAATTTAGCACGGAATCGGTAATTGTATCGAAATCAGGAAAATATTGGAATCGTCCCATCACTAATATATATATATATATATATATATATATATATATATATATATATAGAGAGAGAGAGAGAGAGATTTCTGTGAAAATATTCTTTATTCACTTATATTTCCTTTTTATATATACCAATCCTTATTTAAGAAGCTCAATGCAATTACAGAGCATATAATGAATGAATAACAAAAGTGTATATTCAAAATTTCATGATGTTGACCACCTTACAATTTATTCCTTTAATCCAGTTGGCACTTACAATTCTTGACAGTATCTGTTTTGTAGCACAAAATCAATCAATTAATTATTATATCAATCAGTGAATCTATTTTGCCCTTAACTCATCAGAAGAAATAGCAACAATCAATCCACCAAAAAGAAATAAAATGTGTTTGGACATGACTAAAAAAATCCGAAAATTGGAAGAGAAGCTGCAAATACCTTATAGTTTTCTTACATTACGCCATTTTGAATTTAGAAATAAAGTCACTAAAACCCACATATACGTATTAACAAATTCCATTGGTTGGTTGGTTGTTTTTGTTTTATGCCATATCAACCCTTTTCAGGTTATTTAATGCCGAATCTGGTAATTTTTAAGAAAATTTTTTTAATAGAATATATTTGTTTTTTGCAAGTCTGTTTCTATTTAACCCATAGTTGGGACCCTAACAGGTACTACCACTCTGGTTCAGAGTGGACCTGGGAGCAATGGCAATTAAAGGGTGGCTCCACACTCCCCAAAGCCCGCAAGCTGGGTCCTTACCATCGGATATAGTTTAAGGTAATATCTAGGATCTACAAATTTCATTAATTTGGGTGTATTCCTTTTGGTAGATTGGTTGTTGCTATTTCTTCTGATGAGTTAAGGGCAAAATAGATTCACTGATTGATATAATTACTAAGTGATTGATATGCTGCTCTGAAACAGATACTGCCAAGAATTGTAAATGTCAACTGTATTAAAGGAATAAATTGTAATATGGTTCACAACATGAAATTTGGAATATAGACTTTTGTTATTCATTCAATATATATATATATATATATATATAATGCTCCTTATCTTGAGTTGAGCATATTAGGAAGTGATACACAAATTACCATTAGCGTATTAAGCAATGCTCTTTGTGTAAATAAATCGAGAGTAGATATTTCAGACGATATCAAAACATCGTTAATTCACAGCCTGCACAGCAGCAGCGAATTACGTACGGGCAGTTGGGTTTCGATCCTGGCTGATGGTAGTTGCCTGTCTAGCCGTACTGATGAGCTGTGATACAGTGAAACAGTACTGTATGTGGATGACATGAATATATTATATATATATATATATATATATATATATATATATATATATATATATATATATATATATATATTCAAGCATGTCCGATTAAACACGACAGAGTTATTCTTTTTCCGATTTTTTTTATATCTTTTCAATTCGCCAAGCAGTCTTTTTTATTTATAATATGCCAGGTGAAATAAAAAAAAGACTGCTCGGCAAATTGAAAAGATATCCAAAAAAAATCGGAAAAAAAGAATAACTGTCGTGTTCAATCAGGCGTGCTTGAATATATATATATAAGTCCTTTAACTAATGGTGTAAAAATCGTTTTGTCGAACACCAAAACTGAAAGTTCTGAAAACTGTAGTTGAAGATTTCAATTTAAATACGCAATATTTTCTTTAATCAAATTCTCTCAAAGAAATAAAACATAAAATTACACATTCAAGTTCATCTAAGAATATAGAAAGAACGTCAACTTAGCATTTCTAAGTATAGATTTTATTCATCGTTAACATTTTATAAAAAAAGTTCAGTAGTAGTTCTATTAAAATTTCTTTATAAAATTGCAACTTAACCGATGCAGAAAAGAATTGTCGCAGTCCATACAATGCAGGGGGCGGCTAAGGAACATTATCTGCATGAGTCTCATATCAAAATGAAAGACAAATATAAACGAAATAATAAAAAAAAAAACATTGTGAAGCAAAGGATACAAACAAAATACAATTATAACAGGGTGAAAATAAACAGCTAAAAAGAAATGGGAAATTGTTTTACAGGAATCTCATAAGCGAGACAATTACTTTGAAAAAGCCACCTTGAAAACAAGAATTAGAAGGCTTGTGGATATCTCTGAGAATGAGGGACCAAGTAATCAAAAGCCCTAGTGGATCTTGGAGATAGCTCAAAGTAATGAAAATAAGGCAGAAATGCCATAGCCAGAAATAACGCCTGGAATGATGAAGAAAAAGTTGGATGATTCCAGAATCAAAAAAAAAAAAAAAAAAAATTAAAAAAAATTAAAAATTGGCATAGATAACCTACCCAATTTCTGGCTGAAGAAACTAACTCATAACCACTATAGTGACTACTTCACTAGATTGTTGAGAGATAAGGAGGCAACACCACTATGGTTAGGAAAACGTGATACAACTTTCATGCCAAAAAACGAGTGAAGCAGAATTACCTCAATCTGCTATCTCTATCTTGTAGTGTATGGGGTCACCAATTTGTAGAGATCCGTGCATGAGGTCGCCAAGCTAATAAAAAACCTAGATTCCAGTAAAGCAACTGGCCCTGATGGCATCCCAATTATAGTGTTAAAAAAGCTTCAACCAGAACTTGCTCCCATACTTACGAAACTATTTAAGCGCTGCCTTAAGGAGAAGTGCTTTCCGACCCCCTGGAAGACCTCATCAGTTTGCCCTGTATTTAAGAATTCAGGTGATAAGTCATCTCCCTCTCAGTACAGACCAATAAGTCTTCTCTATGTTATGAGTAAGTTGCTGGAATCAATATTAAATAGAGAAATAGTCAACCACCTCAGCAGGAATAACTTTCTTAGTGACACACAATATGGTTTCCGCTCTGCAAGATCTACCACAGATGTGCTGATGGTTATATCCCACAGGATTAGTGAATCTCTGGACAAAGGCTTCCTTTCTAGGGCAATTGCTCTTGACATATCAAAGGCCTTTGACAAAGTATGGCATAAGGGTCTACTTCACAAGATTTCCAGCTACGGTATAACGGGAAATGTTTTCTCAATCATTAAATCATTTCTCTCCGATAGGCTCATAAGAGTAGTGGTAGATGGACAAAAATCGGAGGCCTTCAATATAAATGCTGGAGTCCCTCAGGGGTCAATCCTGGGCCCAACTCTCTTCATGATTTACATCAATGACCTCCCTAAACACATACTTAAATCATTCGTTGACATCTATGCTGATGACACGACCATCTACGGCAACACATCAAAGGCTGTAAATGACGAAGTTCTCTCGGATTCTCTCTCCTCTGATCTCGAGCGCGTGGTTCAGTGGGGGAAGATGTGGCTAGTTACCTTTAATGCATCCAAAACCAAACTCCTATCCTTACATCATCAACGCTCTGATCCCCAGCTGGCATCAATTGTGATGGATGGCTCTCGTCTGGGTGAGGCCCCGTGTTTTGACAAGCTTCTGGGTTTGACCTTTACTCCTGATCTGAAATGGAACACGTACATCAAGTCTGTTGCCAAGGTCGCTGGAAAGATGGTGGGATCCTTCTACCACTCCAGAAGATATCTCACTACTGATGCAATTCTCTATCTATATAAAAACCAAGTACGGCCAAGGATGGAATACTGTTGCCATATCTGGGCAGGAGCTGCCAAAAACAGCCTATCATGCCTTGACAGAGTACAAAATAGACTTCGTGGTTTAGTGGGGGATGCCCTTTTCTCTACCCTGCAACCCCTCTCCCACAGAAGAGACGTTGCGAGCCTATCCCTGTTTTATCGTTATTTTCATGGCAGGTGCTCGTCTGAACTCCAATCCCTGGTCCCCCCTCGCCAATCTTTCACGAAAAACACCCGTCTAGCTGAATCCACTGTGAAAAATTTCCCCCACTCTATATCTGTGCCTAAATCAAAACGCGGATTTCATGAACAAAGCTTCTTTCTTAGAACTGCACGCCTGTGGAACTCTGTTCCGTCTGCCTGCTTCCCTCCGGACTACAACTTGGATGTCTTCAAGTCTAATGTTAACAAATTCCTAATGAACCGCCCCCCTAATTAAACACTTCATCAAATCTCCTCACTAACGTAATGTACTTGCAATAACCCTTATCCCTGAGTGGCTTCCGGGCCTTGATAAGTGGTGATCACTGTGTAAAAAAAAAAAAAAAAAAAAAAAGATCAGGATCACCCAATTTTGTAGATAATAATAATGCGTGTTCAAAACTCCAACTTCAAAATGAGACAACAAATTCCGAGTTACAATATATACAAAGAATATATTTCATTAAATAGACAACAAGAGCGTGTGTGTGGGGTGTACATGCATACACATGCTTTTTAACTTGTAATGTTTGTTGTATGTTCGTTGTGTATATGTAGGAACAGAAAAAGTTTCGATGAGTTCATTGTGAATGCGTGTGTATCTAGCGTTCATGCAAGTTCGTTAATGGAGTTGAAGAGATGTGTCTCCTTACCTTGAGAAGGAATGTACCTTCGTTTTATCTTAAAACGAAGGTATTGCCTGTCGAGACGGACGGAACATGCGTCTGACTACATCGGAGATTTCATGGATAAGTACCGTCGTGTTTCTATAGACAATAAGTGCACAGTTTGATGTTAGTATAGGAACTGTATACACAATTATTCATGAGGAACTGAAGTTGTGGAAGATTTGCGCAAGTGCACCAGTCCACAACTCTCCCCTTATCACAGACACGACGGGCATCAAATCAGTTCTTCATCCTCTCTATAGTCCAGGCCTTGCTCCCTGTAACTTTTGAGGCTGTAGTTATGAGACAATTGAGGAGGTGAAAGAGGCTGTGGCAAGGGTTATTGACACGCTCACACAAGGGGAGTTCCATGAGACCTTCCAGAAATTACTGGAACAATACAACAAGTGTCCATACGAAAAAAAGTCTGGAAACTTATTGAAGGAACCGCGTACATCAATATCAACATAGAAGAGCCAATAAAACAACCTCCATCACAAAACTAGTCAAGCATTTTGAACACAAGAGAGAAACACCAAAAATGCACTGCCATGAAAATAGAACTAGAAATACAGTATAAGATCTTCTACAGCAGAAAACAGGAAGCATGTGCCAACAGTGTGCCAAATATTTTCTGTAAAAACTATCCCAGGATTATATAGACAAGGAAGAATGGCCCAAAAAAGGATTACTCCATAATGACCAGGAGAAGATGATAATGGCTGCTAAAGATCCAGATGTGATGACTAGGGCTATGACAACAGCATATTCTTTTCATTGTTTTGACTCTCGAGTATATATCCGACGCAGTTAGACGCAGTTAATCAACCGAGAACCACATCACTCTATATAAAATCATATAAGATATCAATGGATACACACTCGAGAGTCAAAGCAATGAAAAGAATATGCTGTTGTCCCAGCCCTAGTGATGACCAATGCCTTTAAGAAGAAGAGCGATTTCAATAATGACAACAAGCGCAGGTTCTGCCATACAGAATTAGAGAGTGTGAATCACTTGGAATATACTTGTAAGAAGAATGGCTACCATACAATTCAACTTAATAAAGCTTATAAATATCTCCACTGTTTGTAAAACAGTGAATATCCAGTGTAGCAATGTCACCAGAAAAAAAAATGTTATTGCTATGCGATTCTTGCAGCTAGTAAACAGATCTGCCTAGAAAATAGATCTGTTAAACCTGACATAGTGATATGGGACAAGAGGTAGAAAGTAACAACCCTAGTTGAAGTCAGTGTCCTTAATGATGCTGGCTTATATAGAACTGAGTCAGTGAAGGTAACTAAATACGAGGGTCATATGTACGGCATGAAAAGAAATTGGAATCTTAGGAAGATCTCCATCATTGCAGTAATTATACGAGCAACCAGGCTCTTGAAATCAAAAACTACCTGAAAAAATATACCCGGCTAACCAAGTGCAAGAGAGATCCAAATAATTGTTCTTAAATGGGCAATTAGAATCTTAAAAAAAGGTCTCTTGGTTGGAGTGTATGAAATAGCAGATGAATACCTGGCATCTGTTAGGATGCCTTATCCACGGAAAAAAAAAAATGAGAAAATTGAAGAAAAAAAAAAAAGACAACTTTTGGGACCGCTTGTGAGCTTGATACTCTCATGAAACAACCTGCCTTGGGTGAATGTCGGTGGCATGACATGCCAACTTTTACATATATTGCTTTATAAATAGTGTTATAAATAGGTGTTTTTTTTATTTTATTTTGTTTATTATTTTTGTCTGTGTGTTAAAATGATAATTTATTTATTTTCAGTTCACCTTAATAGACCACAAAAAGATAAACTACACATTTTATCCTGGAAAGATTACTCAAAGTCATAAGTTTTATGGATACAGGAACGCAAGTAGGTATATTTACGTTCAAAACAAATTTGATAACGCGTTTCTGAATTTTTTAGATGAATTTGGATTATTCTGATTATTTAGACTACTGTTCTCATCTCAAGTTTTATTTTCATAATGTTTCTTTAATGTAGCCTCCAATCTTTTTCAGGTCTATCTTGACGAACTCGGGAATCTTTCTCTCAAACAGCCCACTCTCTGTCAGACTGATCAGTGACGATATATTCTTCTCGACTAGCATCGATGAATATGAATTAATGACTCATTTCTTAGAGCAAATTTCATTCTGAAATAAGATTCTAACCAATCAAATTTATTTCCGAAGATGTTTTGTGTTATATCATAAATTGTATTTGGTTTCTAGATTTTGTAAAAGTTTCTAATTTAATATTCTTGTTCTCCCATTATTAATTAAAAAGAAAAATTAAAACAGTTGTTTATGCTCTTTTAATTTCTTATGACAAATTTTCTAGTTAGTTTTATATATTTTATAACAGTTTCATGTTCTAATCTTGTTTAAGGTTTTCTTTTCATATTGATATTCAAGAAATACATTTTACGGCTTTGTTTATTCAAAATTACGTTTATCTTTATTCATAAGAATTTGTCAATAATTATCAAATTTATCAACTCATTATGGTTCATAATCATTTTGATATATATATATATATATTTTTTATTTAATTTTCACCCCAAACAAGGCACAGTGCCACTTTGGAGTAGGGGGCTACTATTGGGGACATAAGTTGCAGGGGTATTATGAAGTTGAGCAGCAAGTTGTCTGTTCACATTACACTTGAACTTCTGCATGTCAGTACAGTTGGGAGAGCAGAATCCCAGAAGGGAGTTCCAAAGTCTAACAATTCTGGGGAAGAAACTATTGGAGTAGAAGGCTTTCTTACACCTAGGGATCTCTACTGTGAAGGGGTGGGATTTAGCTGCTTGTCAGTTTTGTCGGAGGTATTCACGTCAAGGAGATACAAGTGCTTGTACTTTGTCCGTCAGAGCATTCACCATTAAAGTACTTGTAGAACAGGCAGAGGGATGCAACATTTCGTCGATAGGACAGAGGCTGAAGCCTACATGACAGTTCAAGACCTATCAGGTTAGCGACTCTTTTGAACCTTGTTCAGGAGTGAGAGACAAGCAGTAGATGCACCAGCCCAAATGTGATAACAGTACTCCATACATGGGCGAATGGTGGCCTTATAGAGGTACAGGATATTTTCAGGCATAAGTAGTTTTCTAGCACAGTAGAGGAGCCCACCTTCTTCGCAGCAGCCTTGACAATACTCTCAATGTATTTATTCCAGTTTATGTTCCCTGTAAACATTAGGTCGAGGAGTTTAAAGGAAGTACTTTCAGGTAATGTGTTCTTAGCCATTGCTAGATTGGTAGAGAAGCTTTCTTGTAGTTATTGAAGGAAACAAGCTTAGGCTTGGCAGCATTGCATGTGACCATCCATTTTTGTCCCCATTCCAATACAGATTGGAGGTCATCCTCTAGTGTTTCTGCCATTTCCTTAAATATGTGTTCATTTGTTTTCCCCTTGGGCCTGTTATAGAGAGTGGTGTTATCAGCAAATATACCCATCTCAGAAACTATTTCATCAGGGAGGTCATTTATGAATATCAGGAATAATAAAGGTCCAAGGATATGTAAAAAATATGAAAATATAAAACTAATCCCCGGAGGCAGAGAAGAACAGAGAAATAGCATTATAGACAAGGCAAAACCATATATTGGTATACATAGATTTATTTGTTGATGTAATAAGGAAAAAGGAAGAACTACTATTAAAGGAGGTGTTATATGCTCTTTATACCTAGGTATTTCGAAGCCAAATGCTTCTCATCAGAAGAGAGGCTAGGGGACTAGGTTGCAAACATTTCAATGCGACATCTAGGTAAGGGATTAATTGTGAGGGATATTAAGATATCTGATATATATATAGGGGAGTGATGAATGAGGGGTATGCTGGATATATATATATATATATATATGTATGTATGTATACATTGTAGTAATTCCCTAATAATAAAGGTCAATATGCTTTTAAGATTTTTATTAAAATTACTTGAATTTATAATATGATTGTTCCTATAATAGGTCAAGAGAGCTAACATTTTGAGTTAGCAGCAGATCTTTTTAGCGACTCACACTTCACGGTCATTGATCCTAGAATAGGATTATAACCATGGTTATGACTAAATACAATTCTAGGATCTGAAATAAAAATCACTCATTGAAATTGGTGATTATACAACAGCAGTCGAAGAGGAGGAAACCATGGACATCATATACGAATCCTTTAATTTGGAACCGCCTCAATATACACCTGAGCTCAGAAGATCAGGTAGAAAAAGAAAGTTTAATGAACCATCGATGTTAAATCCCAAGAGGAAAAGATATTGAAATCTGCGTGACTTCAAATCTTGGGAGGAGGGTGTTGTGGATAATATTATACATAAATAGCAAGACTCGATTAGTCTGAGGGTATGTTAACCAGAAGCCACTGAAGGCCGAGCCGAGAGCAGATATGTTCTCCAGCCTCTTACCTGACAACCATTATGTAAATCTACTGTGAATATACTTTTTCTAATACACTTCTTATTGATCTACCTTTGTTTATTGAGTCTTCATTTGTATTGCCTTATACGTTATTTGGTTCAACCTGCAAACATAACAGTTGAAGACGAAGACGAACGTCAAACATAACAGAAATATGCATCTTCTATTGTTTATTAAAAGTTATCTGCATCTTCATTTATAGAAATTTGTCAATAATTGTCAAATTTATCGATCAGCTCATTGTGGTTCGTGATCATTTGGAAATGTAAAAAACAAAAAAATATAAAACTAATTTCACAGTGGAATTTTCCTTCAGCAACAATTTTTTTTACTTTTTGAATGCTGTTTAGATTTTTTTTTTTTTTTTTTTTTTAGGGTATTTTGCACTTAGCATCCGTTTCTCTCCATCAGTTTAAGTTTCTGTGCTAAGTTGATTTGAAAAAAGAATCAGATGATGTGACAAAGTCGATTACATTTTTGTGGCATTATCAGCTGATTTTTGTCAACACATATCATCCTAAATATATTTTTAAAAAGAAAAATGTTTTGCCAACAACATATATTGATTACCTGATAGAAACATCGATTACTGTAAACTGAATGGTGAGCATTGATAAAGGTAAGTGCACATAAATTCACTACCCCACCCCCACCCCACCCTCAGTTGCATGATCGCTTGGCCTCTTATAGGAATGGCCTTGCTCATGGGGCAATTCTTTTATTTTTTTTTTTATGTAATCCATTGCTATTGCACACATCTAATATTCTGTTTATGTTTTTAACACAACCTCAACAGGTAATTCTGTCAACTGGACATTTACTGTGACTACAGGTCCAATCGGAGCAGGCTTAGTCGACATCACACTAATCAATGATGACTGCAAAACAAGACTTACGTTGAATTCCAGAAACAATGATTTCCAACCAAACTCAACTGACGTCTTTCAAATGCAGGCTAAGGATTGTAAAGGACTAGAGAAAATACAGATAGAACCTCATATAAAAAACTCAGGATGGATATTTATACAGGTATGACTTTCATTTTCAGTTCTCCTCAACATTAGCTCAAACTGATAATGCAAAAGCAACAGAGGTTGAGGTTACGTTTCTGAATTTTTTAGATGAGGATTAGTTATTCGTATTATTTAAAATCTTTGGACTACTGTTCTCATTTTGAGTGTCACTTTCACAATGGTTCGGTCGATGTAACCTCCGACCTTCTCCAGGAAATGTTTCTGCTGAACTCGTGGATTTGGAGGGAATTTCTAACGGAATCCTTTATTTACTTCATGGAGGTAGCATGCTCTTGTTCAGTCAGCCATGACTTGATTGAGGGCCTAAGTAATTTGCAATTGTATTTTTCAGTCGCCTACACTGAAAATTAAACCTTCAACTTTCAGGAGAATATCGTTTTTTACAAATGATTTTTCCAAGTACTCTAATCACTGTGTAAATAAAGGGTTCCATTCAAAATTTTGTCCAAATTTTCAAGTTCGACAAAAATATTCCTAAGTCTGAGAAGCTACACCTGAAGAAGGTCGGAAGTTACATCGACTGAAATGTTGTGAAAATCACACTCAATATGAGAATAGTAATCCAAACATTTCAAATAATACGAAAAGATTGACAAGAAGTTTATGACTTTAGTGATACGATTGGAGCACAGGGTGGAGAAGGTGCTGGCGTGATTACAAGAATTCGCAGTGAATGGAGTAAGTTCAAGGAAATTTTGCCATTACTAACAAGTAATTCAAATTATATTCTTACCCCCCCCCCTTAAATGAACTTGGTAGTTAGTGTTGAGATGATTAATCGGAATTGGAATTGGGAATCAAACAAATTGGAAGTTTTGGGGTATCGGAATCGGTATTGGTTTTGAAAAAAAATGTGTGCCTATTTTCTAATACACAAAATGATTCTTGGTATTGTTTTTATTCCTTTGTTTTTGTGAAAAACTTAATTTTCTATGACTCGTATTAATGATAAAACGATAAATATTTATTGATTTTTAAAACTACCAGTAAAACAAAAAATTATTTGTCACATTACTATTATTTTTGCATTTGCGAATATTAATAATATTACATGTGAGTTTTTGCAGCAATCCGACCCTACACACACAAAAGAACAACTCTATACTTAGAAATTTTTAAAGAATCAGAATCGGTAATTGTATCAGAATCAGAGAAAAATATTGGAATCGTCCCATCACTAGTAGTTTGCTCCTCGACTGTGAGGCATAGTTGCTGTCACAGTATTCGTTTGTAATTAAAACCTTTACCTATACTGGTCTTGTGTTATTCACTGTTTTCAGTTCAATTTTAATAGCCATCAATACTTAATTTTACTATTCATATGCAATTAAATTAGTCACAATTAATTTACAACTCAGTGATGCTGCTGCTGCTGCTGGTGATTCGCCATTCAAGCAACTTTGACTCAGGCGATCTGTTGGTTCCGTCAGTGCAAAATATCGAAGGTCAATACCTAAAAAGGGATTTTACTAAAATGGTGTATGATCGTTGTACAACTAAATTACCACTGCTGCTGATTAAAGCAACTTCGACGCAGGCAATCAACTGAGTCCATCAGCATAAAATATCGTAAAACAATCTCGTAATCTATATATATAAAAGCGAAAATGTGTGTATGTATGTTCGCTTTTTGTGTATGACCAAGAAAGGCTTTTTTCAGAGAAGCGCACGGTCGGCTGTCAACTTCTTAAAACTTTTTATATCACATAGAAATCATAATACCTCTGAGTTAACAATGGAGCTCGCCTGTCTATTTAATTTGCTCGACTTCGGGAAGATAAATATTTAACAGTTTTCGCTCGCCGCGTGTGGATTAGGCTTTTTCCTATAATAAAAGTGACACTAACTCTGGCGGTATTTTTCCAGTCACCATCGCCAGAAATGTCCGAAAGCAATCAGCTTTGATCAATGTGGAAATATTTTCCTTATATCAGACAATTGCTATTCAAATTGGACAAGGGGGGCTGGTTCCCCCCTCCTAACACCTTGGGAAAATAAAAATAAAAACCTTGCAGTCAAAATTGAACTCATTAAGACATTAAAACGTGCAACTGCAAATTCTAAGTAATTAGATAAATTCAAACGTGTTTCCGTTAGTATGTCACGGTGGCCCAATGGTTAACGTTGCACTTTTTTTCACACTAACTTCCAACTTTGCCTCAAGGGTTCATACTTTTCAATCCTTTCATAGTACTGTTCCGTCATACAACATAAAATCTCATTAATCCTTATCCTCCAATGGCCTTTGGCCTTGGTAAGCACAAATCATGTACAATATGCAATTAAAAAAAATATCATGCACAATATTCAATTAAAAAAAAATCCAAACTTTCTAACTAATATAAGTTATTCATTTATTTATTTTAAAAGAGTTGAACGCAAAACAAGAACCTGGACGGTTTTATCACAATTCTCAAAATTACGCAGACCTATCGCTCGTCTTTAATTATCACATTCATTCTCATCACTTTCATCCATGCTTTATTTGTCCTTCCCTTGTGAACTGACCCCGCCACCTCGACTGTTCTGCATCTACTCACCAAAGAACTCTCAGCCATTCTTTCAACATGACCATACCAACAAAGTCTCCCGTTCTGCACACATCTCCCTATGCTGTCTAGATTTGATCTTCCTCTGAGCTCATCAGATCCAAGGCTGTATTTATGACTCACATGACACATTCATCTTATCATTGTCATGTCATTGCTCTTCATGCAACGCATGTCTCCAACCCCCAATTCTATACTTCTATACATCATCATATAGTGTAAACATACTTGATAAGTTCTTCCCTTGGTCAATCAAATATAAAATGAGATAATAATGAAATATAAAAATCTGATTTTCATAAATTGGAAGGGTATGCGTGTGTGTGTGTGTGTGTGTGTGTGTGTGTGTGTGTGTGTGTGTGTGTGTGTGTGTGTGTGTGTGTGTGTGTGTTCATCTATGAGTCTGTGCGGACTCATTCTGAAAAAATAGCATAAAATGAGAAGAGTGTGTTAAATCCAAAATTTCTAACTAATATAAGTTATTTATTTATTTATTTATTTATTTTCAAACAGTTGAATGCAACACAAGAAGCTGAACAGTCTTATGTGTTTTATCACAATGAAAGTCTCCAAAGTATGCAGACCTTTTATGTCAACCAATCAACTGGTGGTAAGTTAGTAAAAACATTTTCAATTGAAACAACACTAAAATAATTATAACAAAACGATACATATGCACTAATTATAAAGCCTTTATTAAAATACGATAATCTTTCCTTGCAGTTTGTCACAGACAAACTATAAATAAAAAAATGTTATTTTCACAGTAAAAATATTAATAAATGAAATCAATTTTCCAAAGACAAACTTTTTATAAATGAAATCCATTTGTCATAGACCAACTTTTTATAAATGAAATCCATTTGTCACAGACCAACTTTTTATAAATGAAATCCATTTGTCACAGACCAACTTTTTATAAATGAAATCCATTTGTCACAGACCAACTTTTTATAAATGAAATCCATTTGTCACAGACCAACTTTTTATAAATGAAATCCATTTGTCACAGACCAATTATTAATAAATGAAATCCATTTGTCACAGACCAACTTTTTATAAATAAAATCCATTTGTCACAGACCAACTTTTTATAAATGAAATCCTTTTGTCACAGACCAACTTTTTATAAATGAAATCCATTTGTCACAGACCAACTTTTTATAAATGAAGTCCATTTGTCACAGACCAACTATTAATAAATGAAATCCATTTGTCATAGACAAACTATTAATAAATGAAATCCATTTGTCACAGACAAGCTATTAATAAATATAATCCATTTGTCACAAAAAACGATAAATAAATGAAATGTATTTATCATAGACACACTTTAAATAAATGTAATGCATTTGTCTCAGACAAACTATTAATAAATGTAATCCATTTGTCACAAAGAAACTATTACACATATATATATATATATACATATATATATACATATATACATATATATACATATATATATACATATATATATATACATATATATATATACATATATATATATACATATATATATATATATAATGCATTTGTTATAGAAAAACTTTAAAAAATGAAATCCTTTTGTGACAGACAAACTATTAATAAATGAAAAGCATTTGTCACAGAGAAACTTTTAATAAATGAAATGCATGTCACAGAAAAACAATAAAAAATGAAATGTCTTTATCACAGACAACCTATTAATAAATGAAATCCTTTTGTCACAAAAATGTATTAATAAATGAATTTTATTTGTCACAGACAAACTATTAATAACTTAAATGCATTTGTCACAGACAAACTATTAATAAATTAAATACATTTGTCACAGAGGAACTATTGATAACTGAAATATATTTAGCATTAATAAATTTAATCTATTTGTAATAGACAAACTATTAATAAATAAAATTTATTTCTCACAGAAAACTATTAATAAATAAGATGCATTTGTCGCAGACAAACTATAAATAAATGTAATCCATTTATCACGGGAAATACAATAATAAATTAAATGCATTTGTCACGGACCAACTATTAATAAATAAAAGGTGTTACTCCAAGACAAACTATTAATAAAGAAAATGTATTTGTCATAAAAAACTTTTAATAAATGGAATGCATTTGTCATAGAAAAACTATTTATAAATGAAATATATTTGCCACGGACAAAGTATTAATAAATGAAATGGATTTGTTGCTGAAAAACTATTTATAAATGAAAGGCATCTGTCGCAGACAAAATAAACTAAATAAAATGCATTGTCACAGACAAACAATTAATAAATTAATTGCATTTATCACAGATAAACTGATAATAAATTAAATGCATTTGTTACAGATAAACTATTAATAAATTTATTGCATTTTTACAGAAACACTATAAATAAAATGCATTTGTCACAGACAAACAATTAATAAAATGTCTTTGTCACACACAAACTATTATAAATGAAATGCATTTATCAAAGAAAATCTATTGATAAATATAATGCATTTGTCACAGACAAACTTTTAATAAATGAAATGCATTTGCCACAGTCAAAATATTAATAAATGAAATGTCTTTGTCCCAGACAAACTATTAATAAATGATATGCATTTATCAAAGACAAAATATTAATAAATTAATTTCATTTACCACAGACAAACTTTTAATAAATGAAATGTCTTTATTACAGACAAATTAATTATAAAGGAAATCCATTTGTAACAGACACACTATCAATAAATGAAATCTATTCGTCATAGAACTTCTATTAATAAATGTAATAATTTGTCGCAGCCAAAATATTAATAAATGAACATTCTTTGTCACAGACCAAATATAAATAAATTAATATTATTTATCACAGATGAACTATTAATAAGTAGTCTTTACCGCTTACCAACTATTAAGAAATGAAATTCATTTATCACAGAAAAAACTATTAACAAAAGAAATGCATTTGTCGCAGACAAACTATTCAAAAATAAACTTTCTTTGTTGCATACAAACTATTAATAAATGAAATGTACTTGTCGCAGACAAACTATTAATAAATGAAATAAATTTTTAACAGACAACTTTTAGTAATTGAAATGCATTTGTCACAAATAAACTGTAAATAAATTTATTGCAGTTTTCACAGAAAAACTCTAGATAAATAAAACGAATCCATCAAAGATAAAGTATAATTAAATTAAATGTATTTATCGCAGACAAACTATTAATGAATGAAATGCATTTATCACAGAAAAAATTATTCCTAAATAAAACGTATTTGTAACAGACAAACTAAAACAAAATGAAATGCTTTTGTCATAGAAAATCTATTAATAAATAAAATGCTTTTGTCACAGACAAATTATTAATAAATGAAATATATTTGTCGCAGACAAACTATTAATAAATTAAATATATTTGCTACAGACAAACAAACTATTAATATATGAAAAATATTTGTTGCAAACAATGTATTAATAAATGGAAATATTTGTCGCAGATAATAATATAATAAATGAAATTTAGTTTTTACAGAAAACTATTTATAAATGAAATTGCTTTGTCGCATACAAACTATTAATAAATGAAATGTATTTGTCACAGACATACTATTAATAAATTCAATGCATTTGTCACAGACAAACTATCGATAAATGAATTGCGTTTTTAACAGAAAAACTATTAATAAATGAAATTCATTTGTCACAGAAACTATTAATAAATCGAATGCATTTGTCACAAAAAAGTATTAATAAATTAAATGTATGTGTCACAGAAAACTCTTAATAAATGAAATGCGTTTTTAACAGAAAAACTGTGATTCCAGGAAATGTATTTGTTACAAAAAATAATTATAAATGAAATGTATTTGTCGCAAACGTATTTGTCACAGATACTGTATTAATAAATTAAACATATGTTGTAGAAAAATTAAAACAAACTGGAATGCATTTGTCACAGAAAAAATATTAATAAATGAAATGCATTTGTCACAAACAAAATACTAATAAATGAAATGCATTTCTCAAAGACAAACTTTTAAAAAATGAAATTCATTGTCGCGAACAAACTATTAATAAATGAAATTTAGTTTTTACAGAAAACTATTAATAAAAGAAATGCATTTGACGCAGACAAACTATTAATAAATGAAATGTATTTGTCACATTCAAACTATTAAAATATGAAATGTGTTTGCCAATGACAAAGTATTAATAAATGAAATGTATTTTTCACAGAAAAACTTTTAATAAATAAAATCCATTTATCACAGATACACTTAATAAATGTAATGCAGTTTTTGCAGACAAACTAAAACAAAATGAAATGCGTTTGTCACAGAAAAAACTATTTATAAATGAAATGTGTTTGTCACAAACAAATTATTAATAAATTAATTGTATTTGTTACAAACAAAGTATCAATAAATGATATGTATTTGCCGCAGACAAACTAATTATAGATGAAATGCATTTTTCACAGACATACTATAAATAAATGAAAGGTATTTGTAGCATACAAACTATTAATAAATGAAATGCATTTGTAACAGACATACTATTAATAAATGAAATTCATTTTTCACAGACATACTATTAATAAATGAAATGTATTTGCAGCATACAAACTATTAATAAATGAAATTTATTTGTCACAGACATACTATTAATAAATGAAATTCATCTGTCACAGACAAACAATTGATAAATAATATGTATTTGTAGCATACAAACTATTAATAAATGAAATGTATTTGTCACGGACAAATTTTTAATAAATGGAGAGCATTTGTAACAGACATACTATTAATAAATGAAATGCATTTTTCATAGACATACTATTAATAAATGAAATGCATTTGTCACAGACATACTATTAATAAATGAAATGCATTTGTCGTAGACAAACCATTATGAAATTAAATCTATTTGTTTCAAACAAACTATCTATAAACATATACGTTATATACGTTTGAAGCCAAAACAACGCAATATTACAAAATGTTGTTTCTAGAAGCGCTGGTTGTAGTTTGAATAAAATAAAATAGTATATAATACATATTTTATTTTATTTAAACTCAACCAGCGCTTCTAAGGAAAAAAAATCTTAACGTGAATCCCGCGTGACCGAATGCATCCTTCCGAGATTAAAAAAAACTACTGTAAAAACAACAAACGGACTTCTAATGCTGATTCTCTGCTCAACAATAACATGGCAAAAAAAAAAAGAAAGACATACTGAAGATGAAGGTTTCCTTCAAAATATATTTATGAATTTCAATATCAATTTCAAACAAAATAAATATTTGCTTATTTTGTAATAATGCGTTGTTTTGGCTTCAAACGTATGTTATACATATTTTATTTTATTCAAATTCAACCAGCGCTTCTAAGGAACAAAAATCTTCTTTTTGTTTTTTCACATAGGCATCCCCACTTATCAAGGCCAAGAGGCCACTCAAGGATAAGGGTTAAAGAGTGTACAGTAGAAATTGGACAGTATAGTAATCGTTAGTAATGGAAATTCGGTAAATTTGTTAACTTATATGGAACAGCTTATCAAAAACTTGTTTACGTTAGACTTGAAGACAACCATATTGTAGTCAGCTGGAAAGCAGGAAAATGGAAGACGATTCCATAGATGTGCAGTTCTAAGAAAGAAGCTTTGCTCATGGAATCTACGTTTAGGTTTAGGCACAGATAAAGAGTGGGGGAAATTAGAGATAGTGTTTTCTGCTAGACGGATGTTTCTTGTGAAAGTTTGGCGAGGGGGGACCATAGATTGGAGCCCAGCCGAGCACTTTCCATGAAAATAACGATAAAGTAGAGACAAACTTGCAACATCTCTTCTGTGAGAAAGAGGTTGCAGGGAAAAGAAAAGGACATCCCCTACGAGACTACGAAGTCTATTTTGAACTCTATCAAGGAAGGATGTCCTTTCTAGCAACTCCTGTTCAAATGTGGCAACAGTACTCCATCCTTGGACATACCTGGCTCTTATATAGAATTGCATCAGCAGTGAGATATCTACTGGATCGATAGAAGGATCCCATCATTTTTCCAGCGGCCGTGACAATGGATTTAATGTATGTGTTCCATTTAAGATCAGGAGTAAAGGTCAAGCCCAGAAGCTTGTCAAAACATGAAGCCTCCTCAAGACGAGAGCCATTCATTTCAATTGATGCCAGATGGGGATCAGAGTGTTGATGATGTAAAGATAAAAGTTTGGTTTTAGATGCATTAAAAGTAACAAGACACCTCTTTCCCGATTGTACCACTTGCTCAAGATCAGAGGAGAGAGAATCAGAGAGAAATTGGTCGTTTACGGTCTTAGATGTGCCGCCATAGATAGTAGTGTCATCAGCATAAATGTCTATGAATAATGTAAGGATGTGATTTGGAAGATCATTAATGTAGATCAGGAAGAGAGTTCCGCCCAGGATGGACCCCTGAGGGACTCCAGCATTAATACTGAGATCTTCTGATTTCTGCCCATCAACCACTACTCTTATGAACCTACCAGAGAGAAATAATTTAATAATTGAGAAGACATTTCCAGCTATACCGTAGCTGGAGATCTTGTGAAGTAAACCTTTACGCCATACTCTATCAAAGGCCTTTGATATGTCAAGAGCAATTGCCCCAGAAAGGTATTCTCCATCGAGATTTGCTAATCTTTGAGATATAACTGTAAGCACATCTGCTGTAGATCTAGCAGAACAGAAACCATATTACGTGTCACTAAGAAGGTTATTTTTGTTGAGATGGTTGATTACTTCTCTATTTAACACAGATTCCAGCAACTTACTCATGATGCACAGGAGACTTATTGGCCTGTACTGAGAGGGGGATGAGCAATCACCTGAATTCTTAAATACAGGATATACTGATGAGATTTTACAGGTTGATAGAAAGCAATTCTCCTTAAGACAACGTTCAAACAGTTTTGTAAGGATGGGCGCTAGTTCTGGTTGAAGTCTTTTGAGTACTATAATTGAAATACCGTCAGAGCCGGTTGCTTTACTGGAATTAAGGTTTTTGATTAGCTTGGCAACATCACATACAGATGTTTGTATATTACATAGCGTGTTTTCTGATACAGGAGGAAATATTGGAGGTTGGCGGCCTTGGTCGCAAAGGGTAGAATTAGCTGCAAAGAGTTTGGCTTTGTCTGATGCTGACGAGATTACCTCAGGTCCATTTATGATAGTTGGGATAGAACACACACTTCTGTTCAGGATTCTGTTTGCTATTTGCCAAAACTAGTGGGAACCAAGCCGCTGCTCAGCTACTTTGGACTTGACGGACTGAGCATACAACTCTCTTGCGTTCTTTATTACTTTTTACAGTGGCTGCTGGCAGTCCTGAAAGTGGCTTTAGTCTCAGTACATCTATTACTTTGGAAGCAATGGAAAAAGTGATTTCTGTGCGCAATGGCAGCAGCACATTCTGGAGAGAATCACGGCTGGCTGTTAAGTTTTTGCTAGAATTTTTTTGAGGTTATGAAACGGTCTATACCTACAATTAACCATTCCGTCAGATCTGATACTATAGAGAACACATCCTTTTTAAACATGGAATGCAGAGGTAGATCTGATATAAATGTACGGAAGCTATCCCAGTCAGCCATAGAATATCGATATACTGTACGATGGAGAGATACATCTGAGGATTTATTACATTTCATTTTTATCTTAACTGATACAACAGAGTGGTCGGAAGATCCAAGAGGAGACAGAACGGAAGCTGAACACAGGGCAAGTTGTGAGAAAAAGATCTTGGAGACTTGCATACTGGCCATCAGTATCATGAGTGGGTTCATAAACAATCTGAGTGAGGTCATAAGCAATGGAGAAATCATGACAGAACCTTCCCTCATCATCGGTCTTAACTCATTAACTTAGCATCATCATCATAATTCTATTCGTTAACCGATAATCATTCATTGGCATTTATTTTAGGTGATAATGATCTTGGATTGTGACCTAATATACATACACTGTCTGAACCATTAGGTTAAATCACAACTGCAATATTCACTAGTATTGCTTCACTTTCTAGAATTTTTCTTGTCTCATAAAGATACAACTAAAGATAAAATATTTGACTTTGTTAAAATCATATACATCTATCTATCTCTATCTATATCTCTCTCTCATATATATATATATATATATATATATATATATATATATATATATATGAGAAAATGGTAGTTTGCTTGAAGCATTGTTGGTAAAGGAATATATGGAAGTTCTAAAAAAAAGCCAAAAGCAATGCAGAAAGGACTGGAATCATGTGAGTAAAGAAAAGAAAAACAAACAAACAACCCCACAGCCTAAACTCTAAACCCGCTCGTTCACCTCGCACGACCATTTGGATAGATCGCGATTTACTTTCATGTTATTTGTTTTTGTTTTTGCGATACGTTTTGAATGAATTCAATTATTTACGAAAGTGCATTTTTACCTAAATGCGAGTTAGAAATAATTTTCCCTTTAACCAATTTGGTACCCCCTTATGGGAAGCAGCATATATATTGTTTTTAAAATATATATATATATATATATATATACTAGCAGTTCCACCCAGCTTTGCTCAGGCTCTATGTACTGTTCATAACTTTATGTGCATATGTATATGTAGTGACTGCGGCCGTAAAAATTTTTTTAACTTTAACCCCAATTTTTACCCCTAACATTTATTTATTTGGGATCAAATCAAATTATAAATTAGATCTAAGTCCAAGTAACCTACATTTAAAATTTCAAGTGTTTAGACCCCAAATTGACGGAGGAGTTTGGTAGAGTTTTCAAAGGTCAAATCGTTGAACTTTGACCCATTGACAGGCAAATTTCTTGCCGAAAAGCGATTAAAACAATTTTCCCAAATCTCAATACCCCTAATGTCAAATCTCGAGTTTGTAGACCGAAAACTGACAGAGTTATTTCATAGGGAACTGTACACACGCACACACACACACACACACACACACACACACACACACACACACACACACACACTTTCACTTTTATAGATGGATAGATAGATAGATAGATAGATAGATAAATTCACTATTAATCTCAAACACAAAATTATTTGCTATTAATTTACTATTTTTTCAACTCCAAACTTATTTACTACTAGCAGTTTCGCCCGGCTTTGCTCGGGCCCTATGTACTGTCCATAACTTTATATGCATATTAAAAAACTGTGCATATGTACGGTAATGCCTTTCTATATAACAGACTTCCTTAACAACAATAGAGAAAAGTCGGTATAGACTGCAGAGATCAAATATTTTAAAACTTTGACCCCAATTTTAACCTCTTAACATTTATTGTTCTGGGCTCAAATCAAATTAAAATGTTTGATCCATGTCTAAGTGAACTATATCTAAAATTTCAAGTGTTCAGACCCAAAATTGACGGAGGAGTTTGGTAGAGTCTGCAAAGGTCAATTCTGTCAACTTTGACCTCTTGAAAGCCAAATTCTCGCCCAAAAATGGTTAAAAAGCTTGATGTATGTCTGATTACCTTTTATGTAACATTTCAAATATTTTGACCCAAAATTTGCTAAATAGTTTGCTATAGACTGCAAAGATCAAACCTTTTAAACTTTGACCCCGTGGAAGCCAAATTTTCAACAAGCAAAACGATTAAAAAGCTTGACTTATGTAAAATTTCAAATCTTTAGACCAAAAATTGGCCGAGTAATTTGGCAAAGGTAAATTTTTTTTTAACTTGGACCCCAATTATGACCTTTTAGCAATTATTGTTTTGGGCTCAAATTAAATTATAAAATTAGATCCATGTCCAAGTAATCTATATCTAAAATTTCAAGTGTCTAGACCCAAAATTGGCGAAGGAGTTTAGTAGAGTTTTCAAAGGTCAAACCGTTAAACACTGACCCATTACCATCCAAATTTCTGGTCGAAAACTGATCAAAAATATTCTCCCAAATCTCAATACTCCTTATGTCAGATCTCGGGTCTGTAGACCGAAAATTGACAGAGTTATTTGGTAGGGAAATGTACACAGACCCACAGATACACACATTTTCACTTTTATAGATATACTAGCCTGGGAACCTGGCGTTGCACGGGTGTTTGGAAGTGTATGTCGAGCAATAAAAAAAAAAGTTGTAGTAGGAAGGCAGGCTCGAACGCGTACTGCAAAGGAGGAAAAGAATGAGGAAAAAACGTGACGCCTTTGCTGTAACGACCTCTGCCAAACCGGAAGTGATTAAATTAAGGCTAGAACATTTGAAAAGAGGGGATGACTTGAAGGTGAAGAAGTTAATGTTTTTAACCAATATTCAATATTTGTCGTATGAAAGGTCGAGCATAAAAACGATACTGATCTTATGAAAATCCGTCGCCTCTGTCGAAAATTTTAGGCAGACATGCAAACATACATGCATACATTTATATATTGGTAGCTAAAATTTTTGACTCAAACCGATTAAAACGCTTGTCCTATCTCTGACTACCCTTTATGTAAAATTTCAAATGTTTAGACCAGAAATTCTCTGAGTAATTTAGTAGAGACTGCAGAGGTCAATTTTTTTAACTTTGACCCCTATTATGACCCCTTAACATTTATTGTTTTGGGCTCAAATCAAGTTATTAAGTTAGATCCATGTCCAAGGAACCTATATTTAAAATTTCAAGTGTTTAGACCCAAAATTGGCGGAGGAGTTCGGAAGAGTTCTCAAAGGTCAAATCGTTGAACTTTGACTCCTTAACAGCCAAATTTCTAGCCAAAAACCAATTAAAAAGATTTTCCCAAATCTCAATACTCCTTATATCAAATCTTGAATCTGTAGACTTAAAATTGACAGAGTAATTTGATAGGGAAATTTACATACACAGACGGACAATTTCATTTTTATAGATAGACTAGCAGTTCAGTCCAGCTTTGCTCGGGCCCTATTTACTGTTCATAACTTTATTTACATATAGCAAACTCCTCTGCCAATTTTGGGTCTAAACACTTGAAATTTTCGATGTAGTTTACTTGGACATGGATCAAACTTTTTAATTTAATTTAAGCCCCAAAAAATAAATTTTAACGGGTCAAAATTAGGGTCAAACTTTTTAAAAATTCATCTCTGTGGTCTCTACCAAATTACTCTAAATTTAGAGGATATGTAGACTTTTTAAATATTAAAGATTGTTCCTTGGTTCCTTTAAGATAACGGAGGATTTATTTTGCACGATTAAGGTCCTTAATTGTCAGTCTCAATAAGTTTTGAGATAGTTTTGTTACAGTGTAACATATATGAGGCCTAGTTGCGGTCATCAAATAGATGAGGCTTCTAATCATATTTCTGTATAATCGATCGTCTATTAATTTTATTTCGGTCTCTATATTTTTATTTATGTCCATTTCGACGGGAGTTGCACGCGATTTGCAATCTTGCATTCTGAACTTGAGCAGAATTTTTTCAATGTACCCTGATTGGTTCATTGTTATAGTTTCACTTTCACAGGTAAATTTTATACCAAGGAACCATGACAATTGTCCAAGATCGGCCATTTTGAATTTTTTATTTAATTTATTTTTAACATCTTTTGAAGTGGCAAGCAATCTACGAAAGATTAATGCAAGCAACAGTAAACGTAGTCACTAGTTTTGTCTTATCTGTGCTAGCCTCTCGAACCAAAGTTTCTCAAGTCCTTCGCCACCCTTACTTGGAGGCGCGCCTTGAGTAAGGGTAGTGAAGTTTGAGGAGAGTAATATATCGTCAACCCAAAAAACCAAAATCAACAATTTATTACCTACATTTTTGGTATACAAGCACGTGTCTACGGAACATTGCTTGCATTCTTATCTTTTGGTTTTACCACTATTTCGTATGTGTTATTTTCAGATAAAGCTTTCAATTCGGATATCATAGCTTTTTTCTATTCTTGGTGATTTACTGAATTAATCGCCTCATTATAACTTTCCGGTGTGCTTTTTAACGAGTAACAGTAATTCATTGCGTAGTCTTGTATCTTTTCAATTTTTAAGAAGTCTGGCCTTTTTTGTTCCCTTATCGGGTATCAATGTGTCTGGTTAATATTTTCGTCAGTAGTTCTACTGCAATTGTCGTCATTATTAATATTTTCATTGTGATCGATTAAGATGCTAGGTAATATTTCCTCATGTTTTTCGTCCACTTGTTCGCCATTTTTTAAATTCAATGTATCATTGAATTTTACACATCTAACCTTTTTTATGGCATTTTGTGCTGGAAAATAGATTAAATATGTTGGACTGTTTTTATTGTTAAAAATACCTTTTTCGCTTTTATTATTTAGTTTACTGATATCTATATAACCTATAAAAGTGAACGTTGCTGTGTGTGTCTGTGCGTGTGTGTACATTTCCCTACGCAATAACTCTGTCAATTTTAAGTCTACAGACTCGAAATTTGATATATAGGGGACTGAGATTTGGGAAAATCTTTGTGATCAGTGTTCGGCCAGAAATTTGGGTGTTCAGGGGCCAAAGTTCAACGATTTGACCTTTGAAAACTCTACCAAACTCCTCCGATAATTTTGGGTCTAAACACTTGAAGTTTTAGATATAGGTTCTTTGGACATGGATCTGACCCTAAAACAATAAATGTTAAGGGGTCATAAAAGAGGTCAAAGTTAAAAAAAATTTACCGCTTTTTTTTTTTTTTTTTTTTTGCTCAACATACACCTCCAAACACCAGGGCAACGCCGGGCTGAAATGCTATTTTCTATAAATGCAAAACATTCTGAACCAAATATATGCATTCGGTTCATTTTGGGCTTTACACCACAAAACGCTTCATACAGTGTTTTGCCTAATCTTCTATTGAACGATCTATTTCTGATATATGCAGCTGCCATTAAAGCGTACGTCCATAAACTATGCGCCAATTTCGATTCAATAAGTAAACATCTTGCCATCTCAAAAAGGGTTCGCCATGCCCTTTCAGTGGTGTCATTTCGAAAGGAGGAATACGGCGCAGATTTCTTGTGTTTAATACGGCGGTTAATTAATAGATGTTCAAAGTCTTTATTAGTAAATTCAGTCCCATTGTCTGAGCAAATACATTTTACCGGGCCGTACGGAGTAATATCAGCTAAATATTTCTTAGTGGCGAGGATAGTGTCGGATTTGTTTTTTTTTTTTTAGAAAACAAACTATAATTAAACCGGAAAAATCATCAATAAAGTTCTAAACGTACCTTAGATTATTTCTTCCCATCGGGTTGATTGGACCTGCCAAGTCACAGTGCAGAAGTGAGAGAATTTTGTGGCCTTTTTGTCTGGTGTTTTGCTTATATATTTTGTCATTTTACTCTGTGCACACACATCACAATTTGGGAGATCGTCTGAAGGTATTATTTTCATGCCTTCGACTACATTTGGTAATTTTTTAATATCAACTGCATTGTAGTATCCTAGAATTTTATGCCAGGTTTCCAAGCCGTGACAGGCAGTTTTTGAGGAAACCATACTTTTTAAATAATATAGTCGGACATTTTCTTTAATGTCAAATACAGTTCCATTGGGGTATATCAATTTTGTCTTGTTTTGGCCAAACTTTATATTCGCGCCTTGTTTAATGACAGCCTGCACGAAAAATATGTCTTGCTTAAATGTAGGTATGAAAAGAGCATTTTTTAGAATACAGTTACAAATTTCGCCTTTATTATTTTTTAGGGATATTTTAGCATCGCCTCTTTTCAAGACTATATCATTTATTTGACTATCGTCTGCAAGTTCGACAAAATGACTTTATGGATTAAAGTTTGAATTAAACTTAATAAAATCAGATTCCTTGGTGATAACGTGTGCTGTAGCACCACAGAGATTTTTACCGTTTGTGGTATTGTCAAAGTTACATGTGAATAGAAATGTATGTTTTTTCATCAAAGTTCTCAACGTTTTTTACGGAGTCCATTTTGGAGCTTTTATATCGACATTGGAAACATTTGTGATTGGGTTGTCCGCAATTATAGCAGATAATTTTATTCTTTTCTTGGGAAAATTACTTTTGGGGAAAACATTGCGGTGAGGTGCGTAATTTGATGGTGTCTGTTTTCGAGAAGCAATTTTGAACTTCATAATATTGTTGGAGTTATTATTGTCCATGAGCATCCGATTCGTCTCTTCGTAACTATGCAATGCCACTTTAAATTCACTGAAATTTATGGATTTGTGTTTTGCGTTATAACAGTTGTAAATGGTTTAAAATCAGCTGGAAGTCCTTTGAGGGTCATTGATATCAACACGCTATTGCTTATTATTTCACCTGAGAGTTTTAAGGCATTGGCGGTTGTTTCTGCCCTTATAACGTAGTCTGTAATAGTTTCATCCTTGTTACGTTTCAGAGACGTTAAGTTCTGTATATAGTGATATAATTTTCGGTTTCCCTTTTGATAAATAATGTTCTCTTAATATGTTCAATGCTTTACGTCCATTATCCAAGGCATCTCTTATAATCAGAGACAGACTTCTATCGTCTAAGCATTGAATCAGTTCTGCAAAAACAGTCGCGTTCTTTTCGAGAAATTCGGAGTCATAAGGATTCTCTGTTGGAGATTGAATTACTTTGTGTAGTTTCTGAATCCTTAGATACCCCAGAAATTTTACCTGCCACAATTCGAATTTAGATTCTGAACCGTCAAAGAAAAGACGTTGGCTGGGCGCATAACCTGTTAAGTGTTGAGATATTATGTTGAACAAAGATGGCGGTAAAGAAGCAGTGCAGTACGGTTTTGAGTGTAATTGCCAGTAACAAAGATGGCGGCGAAGAAGCAGTGCAGTTCAGATCTGATCGTCAGTGTAATTGCCAGTAACAAAGATGGCGGCGAAGAAGCAGTGCAGTTCAGATCTGATCGTCAGTGTAATTGCCAGTAACAAAGATGGCGACGAACTGATTGAACCCAAAACTCGACAATTTTTATAGTAACTTTGGAAGCTTTTCATTGCTTGCTTATTGTGACTTGTGGTTATAAAAACGATCGTCAAAATCATTGATCTCATACTCCCCATTAGGAGTCTAAAACATTCAACAGACATTTTTGCCAGGTACTTTCTAGAATAATGTCTTGCCTCTTGTTTAAACCAGTCACTCTTGGTCCACGTCTATCTCTGTATTTTTTTCTAACGTCATCCTTGGTCTGCACACATGTTCTTCTTTTTATAACCTTTTTCCTTCATCTTTGCCATGACGTCACCTTGCACATGGTTTGATTATTTGCATACAGCTGCCATACGTGCATCTGTGCTCTGTTATCTAATATATAAATCTTACTGTGTGTGTGTGTGTGTGTGTGTGTGTGTGTGTGTGTGTGTGTGTGTGTGTGTCTATCTCCATTTTTCAAATTGTATCTCCTCCTAGATGGATGGTCGCTTGACGACATTCAGTAGCTCAAAAGATTGCATGTTGGGTACAGAATTTTATTAGAGGTATTTACTCGGTTAAAACAATTGCTAAGGGAATGCAAAAAGGGGTTCAAACTTGAAAGAAATGACAACTTCTCGAGCGTAGCACCATGGTGTCGTCCTGCGCATGCGGACAATCTGTAACACAGACATTTATTTATTTAGTAACTTTACAAGCATTTGAAAGCAGTCATCTGTTAGGTGCAGTGTCATCAATTACTAAATCCTGTGTTACGGTTTCGAGCACCACCATTTTTTTTTTTTTTTTTACATTCCGATAATGTTGATTTTTAAAATGTTACATAATAATAACACAAGAATATTTTTATTTAAAAAAATACAGAAGAATGTTTTCACTGTACATAACGAAAATGTCATATTCCAAATATATAGGATATATCATATACCGGCTTATTTGTTACATTCCAATAATCACGTAAATAGACCAAGTAATGGAATTTGGAATTGATTTCACCCCTAAACTAATTAACCGATCATTATGAATTTTATTTATGTGTATATGTTTATATATTTCTCTGTATTGAATTCCCTCCTAAACTAATTAATCGATCATTATAAGTTTTAATTGTGTGTGTGTGTGTGATTATATATTTCTATTATTGGATTTACTCGTAAACTAATTAACCGATCGTTATAAATTTAATTATGTGCATATGATTATATATTTGTATGTATTGGATTAACTCCTAAGCTAATTAACCGATCATTATGAATTTTAAGGATGTGCATATGTTTATAGATTTCTGTGTTGGATTTACTCCTAAACTAATTAACCAATCATTTTGAATTTTAAGATGTGTATATGTTTACATATTTGTATGAATTGGATTCACTCCTAAACTAATTAACTGATCATTATGAATTTTAATTCTGTGTGCATGATTATATATTTCTATTATTGGATCCACTTCTAAACTAATAAAGCTATCATTATGAATTTTTATTATATGTATATGATTATATATTTCTATGTATTGAATTCACTCCTAAACTAGACTTTGGAATTTCCTTCCTGCTGCCTGCTTCCCTGGCTGTACTGATATGCAGAAGTTTAAATTTAACATAAACAAATATCTTGTTAATCTTTCCTAGACATGGCCCCAAATAGTAGCCCCTTACGTCCAAGTGGCGATATGCTTAGTAAGGGGTAAACATCAGTAATATATATATATATATATATATATATATATATATATATATATATATATATATATATATATATATATATATATATATATATAGTGTAAAATTATGTTGAAAATTCAAAGACTCACGTTTTCTTTTTTATAACCTTCGTTTATTTCCTGGATTTTTTCCATTACAGCTGTTTCATTGGTGAGTAGGCAATTTTACGATTTATGTTTCCATAAAAATATCCTGTCCCCACCAACTTCTTCAGATGTTTATCCACTAGATTCTAGCAACAAAAGGTATATTTTTAACATGCTGAACATTGTATTTGGATAAAAAGATTTCCAAAGCCACGCCTCCTCACTTCCTCTATCTTTTGGTGTTATGTGAAGATAGTTTTCCGTTTTAATATATATATATATATATATATATATATATATATATATATATATATATATATATATATATACTGTGTGTTTTCTTTTCTTTCAAGACATTAAATGGAACGTTTCTGTTTGCTCTAACACATCTACGGATGATGAAGTCTACCTGAGCCTATATTGTGGGAATGGTAATGCAGAAAATCTGCGATTAAGCACACGAGAAGATGATTTTAAGACCGGCCAATGCAGTAATTTCACCTTATTTCTCGGAGATCTTGGAAAACTATGGAAGATAAAAATCAAGAAAACTAAAGACTTCCAGATAAACAGAGTAAGTTCCAAGAATAAATAATCTTCATATACTTCCTTTAGATCTGCATTTTTAACGATTTATTGTTTTGTGGGTTTTTTTTACTAATGAGTTACAGCTTAACAAAGTCCAAAAACCACTCGAGGACAATGAGTTAGTAAGATGGACGGTGAAGCAAACACCTTAAGGATTAGAGACAGACAATGGTTGAAACTGGTCTGCATTTGATTATTTAAGAAGATGGTTCGATAAAAATTTGTTGATATTAAGCTTGAAAATTACCATGTCAATTGAAAAGCGGAATTGAACAACAGCATTAAGGAAATTAATTACGTGGTGAAAGTAATGAAGAAAGTGACTTACATAAACTCTCTCTTCCCTGTCGGGTTACAGAATAAGAGAAAGAAAAGATCTTCCTTTATAGAAGGCTCAGTAATATAGATGTGGCATTCATTTGCATAGGAGGGCAGAAACTGCTATGAAAAGGACAAGTTGGAAGCACAAGGTGATTCTTCATTTTTCGACAGTTGAGAAAAAGAACGGACACTGAAAATTACAGTTGAATTTAGTTGTTGGAAAGCAGGAGTCCAAACAAATATTTTTCTTTATTTAATTCCCTTTTCTTTCTTTTTTTTTTAAACCGTATTTTGTATTCCACAAAAAGGAAGTGCTTGAAACAAAAAAAAACTTTGTTCATAAAAGTTTTGCTTAGTTTTACGTACACAGATGAAAAAAAGGAAAATTATTTTCAGTGGTTGTAGCTCGACAAGGATTTGCTGTAGATGTTTTGTAGGGGAAAGACGGGCAGAGATTGAAGCTCATTCAAACACCTAGCATGAAAATAATTACTGTTGATGATGATGTTAATGATGATGATGATGCTACAATATTACTAAAAATATTACTAAAGACTAGTAACGTCTCTTCTATGAGAAAGAAGCACAGGGAAGGGAAAGGAACATCCACACTAGATTTCAAAATTGATTTTCAATCAGGTTGGAAAGAAAGTAATGTCGTTTCTGTCCAACACATTTATTGCATCTGAAACAGTCACATTATGCCATTTTTAATCTTTACAATAATTTCTTAACATCGGAAAAGGAGTGACTTTGTTAACTATTCTGTACTTTTACCTAACAATTTCATAAACAAAAAATACTGTAATAACTAAATTTAATTTGCAAATTTATTTCCAATTTTTTTATTTTTTTTATTTTAATTTTCTTATCAGTTTGCTCAAGCTGGAGATGAAGCATCCTACCGGATGTCAAACATTCACTCATTAACTCAGATATTCCACGAAAAATTCACCCACTAACTTAGATATTCCACCAAACATTCACCCACTAACTCAGATATTCCAACCAAGAGATCTTTTTAAGACTCTGACCGTCCCTTTAAGTGCAATTGTTTGAATCTCCCTTGCACTTGGTTCACCGAGTATATTTGCCAGGTAGTTTTTGAAATTCTTTTTCATGAGTACAGTTGCTCCTAATAACCAGAATGATACAGATCTCTCTAAGATTCCAGTTTCTTTTCATGTCATACAAAAGACCTTGGTATTTCATTATCTTTTCCCTTTCAGTTCTGTCTAATCCAGCATTATTTCCGACAGCATGAAGTATAATATATATTGTGTTTTTTGTTGATGTTGATGATGCTATTATGGACAATATTACTAAATAAACGATGGCACTTCTGCAGACCATGCTAGATATAATAACATTATTATTTAGAAACACATTCTAAACATGGGAAACGAGGAATGACTTTGTTAACTATTCTGTACTTTCACCTAACAATTTCATAAATAAAGACTACTGTAATAATTGAATTTATCTTGAAAATCCTATCAAAAAATAGCATGGACTATAAATTGTGTGGACAATATTACTAAACAAACAATTTATTTAGTTCACAGAGCTGGATATGAACAAAGAATACTACAAAGTAAAAAAAAAAAAGGAATACTACAAAGTATATTATCTACAGGATACAAGCTTGTGCCTCGGTAAAGGGATCGCTTATACATATATTTCTTTTATGAAAATTGCTCCAGACAAGGCAGTAACCTATTTAATGCAAGGGGCTAAAAAAAAAAATACTGCTTCAAGGTAAAAAATTTTGAGCTACCTGACTACTATACTATACACCAAAAGGAAAGTGAAATTGTACAAATGACTCACCTTCCTAGATTTACGGCAAATCTTTACATTTTTAATAGCAATGTAACCATATCTGATATGGCACAATCACATTGACACACCGGTTCTCGCTAGATCACCAAAGTTAAGCAACAATGAGCCTGGCCAGTACAAGATGGGTGACCATTTGGGAAGGCTAGGCACTGTATGTACTGTGCCGAGTCGTAAAAATTTCCAGGTTGATATCTGGGTGCACGTCAAACTCACTAGGGGAGATGCACCTCTGAATCATGATGGAAAGCAATGGGAAACGATTGTTTTTACTTGTCTTTCTGAGATTACTGTGGCTTTACAATTTGGAGAACCGTGGTCGCTGACGCTGTTAAAACAGCAGGGCTACTGCTGCTGATGTAACGCGCATGTTACACTTGTCACAGGAACAAACATACAAAACAAAGAAATAAAAATCGAGGTCTGCAATTTTTTGTCTTTAACAAAAGCATTTTTTACCATTACTTTTGGCACCACTTAAAAAGTATTTTGCTGCCACATGTTAATTTTACTTGGTGCGCATTTCTCCTTCCTCTGACTTCACGCCAGTCACAGCCATCTTCGAATTTACATTTTCTTCAACGCACACTTTGCTTCTGCCCTGATCACACTGTGTATTTTTCTCTCCTTTTTTTTCCTTCTTCTCACACACACGTCCTAATTTTTTCTCGATTACTGCTTTTTTTTTTTTTTAAAATTCCATTTTCACCCTAAACAAGGCACAGTACCACTTTGCTGTAGGGGGCTAATATCGGGGCCATAAGTTGCAGGGATACTATGTAGGAAGTTGAGCAGCAAGATGTCTGTTCACATTACACTTGAACATCTGTATGTCAGTGCAGTTGGGAAAGCAGTTACCCGGAAGAGAGTTCCTGACGTTAAATTTGAACTCAACTTCAGATAAAAAGTCTCAAACTCAAATCCAACTGTTCTCTTGTACTCTACCAATTGATATTTCCACAATTTCTCATCCACATGAATAATCGTATAAAATGGGTGTCTTTTTGAAAAGTAAATTTAAAACGATTAAAACGTACATGACCAAAATCTTTATAGGCCTTTTATTGACTTGGTATTCATTTATTTATCATTCTCCATTTATTTATTTTATTATTTCCAGAGTTGAACACTTGAACATAAAATTAAAGAAGATAATATATAGACTGTAATAATATAGTATTCGAAAAAAAAAGAAAAAAAAAAGACAATATAAGATGCTCAAAAGTATAAAAGTAAAATAATATAAACGCTGTGTACGATTTCGGAGTCCCAAATTCTCTTTAAAAAAAAAAAAAAAAAAAAAAAAAAAAAGAAAACGTCATTAATATGAGATTTTCGATTTGTAAATCTTGAAATTTTACATTGATCGAGAATTAACCCTAAGAAGGAAACTCCTTGACTTTTGAAAACTTCGACTGAAGTAAAATGAAATAAAGTTTTATTCAATTCCGAACTTTCTTAATTTTATTTTAATTCAATAAATGTTCAGATAATTTCAGGTCCACAATTTTAGTTGCCTGCTTCATCCTCCTCCATTTCCTTATGACTTCTTCACACACGTCGATTCCGTCCTTGGTGTGACAAGCGACAAACTTGTTCAGCTCAGGAAATCCAACACTGGCCTAACTTTCTTCTTAATAGGTTGGAACACAGCCATGAGTGGCAAAATTCCTTTAACTTTCCCTGACCACGGCATTAATATTTCGTCATCTATCCATCTCTCAACTTCTTTTTCAAACTGTGGCTCCGCAGTTCCTTTCAGTGTGCTTTTGTAGCAGCTGACCCGATTCGTCAATACAGGTGGCTCCGCGGTCCATCGCCATTCTACCATCCATTTTTCGCCATCGAAGCAAGCTCGAAAGTCATCATCCTCAATCAGACATGGTCGGGGTTTCGACGGTTGGTTGGTATCACCCCTGATTACACTTCCTGTTATTGCCGGTGCACTCTGATTGCCAAACTTCACCTGGCCTTTAGCCATAGTAGCTCCTCCCAGTCGGTCTATCGCATCCAGGCCCAGCACCACATCAATTCCTGCAACCAGTCTTTCCAGCACGATCACTCTTAATCACAATGGCATATTCCTTACTACAATCTCCGCATCGGCCTCTCCACTGCCATCCACCGCTCTAACATTGCTGGTTCCATTCCAAGAGTTGGCGACGCTCGTAGTAATAAGAGTTGTTGTACATCCAGTATCAACAAGAGCTCTAGCCCTCTTTCCATTGATTGTGATCACTAACTGTGGCAACAAACTCTCATACGCCTGTTCAGTATCAAAGGGGTGACTACTGGCGCAATAGCACCCCTTTACTCGTTTCCCGGAAGTGAAGGGCAATTCCTACTAATGTGCCCTACTTGGCCACACCGAAAACAGATAATGTCTGGCCGTGGCTCCCTACAATCTCTCATCAGGTGTAGTCCTTGACATCGAAAGCATTTACCGGTAAATCCACGGCCTTGCTTCATCACTGATCGCTCCTTTCTGCTTGCCAAAACAGCCGCAACCACCCCCAAAACTCTAGCATGCCTTATAATCTCCTCCACCTCCATAGTTTCAATATCAGTAAGTCATTGCAGTTCCATGGAGATGCGATCAGGGAAACCAGTTACAAGTGCCAGCTTTACAGTCTTCTCAAGGCTGCATCCCCCATATCCAGCCAATCCTGCTAGTCGCCTTATCTCTGCCACGTACACGTCCACAGACTCCCCAGTCCAGCTGACTCTTTTGAGCTTGTTGTAAGCCTCAAACGCGCTCTCAGAAAATGCGGTCTTTAACTGGTTTTCAATGCTCTCAGCAATGGCCTGATCCGTCTCTCCCATTTCTAGATAGACCGCTCGAGCACTTCCTTCCAAATACATTGGTATTAACATGGCTACATCCTCAATCTTCTGCAGCCTTGCCACCAACTTCAGCTTGTTAAGCCACGCAACCACGTCACCTTCTCCAGTAAATGGCCTCAGAATATCGCTGCTCAATCTTACTCAGTCACCCATTTTTGTCACTGTGCCGAAATAGCTTGACGTTAAATTTGAACTCAACCTCAGATCAAAAGTCTCAAACAAACTCAAATCCAACTGTTCTCTTCTTCTCTGCACTTTCCACACTGACGCCCAAAATAAAGAAGACGGCTCTTTTATAGAGAGACCCAACCACATCTCATTTGCATACCCCCTCTCATCACATCACGTGATTTTCAGTCCATAAATACCAGGGGGCGGCCATTTTTATTTTCTCTTTTTTCTTTCCTAACACGAGCCGCACGATGCATGAGGTAAGGTTCTTTACTTTTAACCACAGTTCCAAAGTCTAGCACTTCTGGAGTAGAAACTATTAGAGTAGAAGGCTTTCTTACATCTAGGGATCTTTACTGTGTAGAGGGTGGGATTTTGCTGCTTGTCGGGTTTGTCAGAGGTATTTATGTCGAGGGGGTACAAGGGCTTGTAATTCATCGGAGCATCCACCATTAAAATACTTGTAGAACAAGCATGGATGCAACATTTCGTCGATGAGACATAGGCTGAATAAATCGCTTGTTTAATGATATTTCCTGTCATGTCTTTAATATATGTCCTATATGTATCTATATCTATGGTGTTACCATCAAATTAACTAAGAAGAAACCTTTACTTCAGATAAAATTTCATATCCTAAATTCATTTATCAAAATAATAACTCAATCCCTGTGACTTTTTGTTAGAATGAAGGTATATGTAAACTGAAGATAATTTAACACAAACCATAAACTGTGATGGTAATATTACTAAATAAACAATTTATTTAGTTCACGGGGCTAGATATAAACAAAGAATACTACAAAGTAAAAAATGAGACTTGTACAGGATACAAGCTTGTGTCTCAGAAAAAGGATCGCTTAACATAGGCCCCATTTTGAACCACTCAACTCATGCTTGGTGCTCGAGTGAGCTCCAATCTCTGATGCCTTTTCCCCGGCAAAACATCCGCAGCAAAACCTCGTCGAGCTAAAACCACTGAAAATAATTTTCCTTTTTTTCATCTGTGTACATAAAACTAAATAAAACTTTTATAAACAAAGTTTTCTTTTTTTTTTTTCAAGAACTTCCTTTTTGTGGAATACAAAACCATGGAGTTGCTTCCCAATTGACTACAACTGTTGTATTATTGCTTCCATAAATAAGGGTACATATTAAAATATGACGGGGACATATATAACGATGACATGTATAACAGAATACAACGATAGTGATGATATCAGTTCTTATATGCTGCTTGGGGACTTCATATTTAACAGTCCTTATATTTGGGGACTTCGTATTAACAGCCCTTATATTTGGGAACTTCGTATTAACAGCCCTTATATTTGGGGACTTCGTATTAACAGTCCTTATATTTGGGGGCTTCGTATTAACAGTCCTTATATTTGGGGACTTCGTATTAACAGTCCTTATATTTGGGGACTTCGTATTAACAGTCCTTATATTTGGGGACTTCGTATTAACAGTCCTTATATTTGGGGACTTCGTATTAACAGTTCTTATAACACAGAATGATAATGATATTTATATATATTACATCATAACAACGACGACGACTGTGACAATTCTTGGAGGTTTCATATTAAATACGGACTGGGTGATATATGATGCACAGTTCTTAACACAGAGGAGGGGAGATACATAATCTTCGAAGGGTTACACAATGTTCATTATAAGATGATAAACACAATTACCTTTTGTTCATAATGAAGGATGACACACGATAACAGTTACAACATAATGATGACTTCTTTATTCATCTGACCGGCCGGTCGATGATGTCAGGAATTCAACTGGTATGGCTACATTGGTTTACTCCTCTCCCATCGTCTCCAAGAGGCTCTGACTCCAACTCATCAACTGATTAAATGACTGCCCAACTCTTTGACTCTCTCCTAACTAACTCTTAGATCCTATACTGAGAATCTCCCTTTGTCTATGACGTCAGAAGTGTGTTTTCAAACGTGACTAATTTTCACATGGCTATGCATATGTTTGTCCAAAACACACTTTTAGCAAACAAAAGAATCCTCAATTATACTCTAACCTAATCTTTTAACAATATATTTTTAATTTGCATTGTTCATTCTTTTAGCTGACATTTTCCAATTTCTAAATGAATAAACAATCAACTCTTTTTTCTGGTATAAACAATATTTAACTATTCTAATAGAATTTAACAATAGACTAAATTTCTCACATTCCATTTCTTAACTTTGCCTCCAGGGTTCGATTCTAGGCTTATCCTAATCTCATTTTCAATTATCCAATATTCTTCTTATTTACATGGAAAGGGGACAGCCCTTTTCCATGTAACACAACATGGTAATTTGTACGTCTAATATTAACAATATTAATTTTCTATCAATTATTTTCTATCATTAATTTTCTATCAAGAGAAAATCGAAATTGTACAAATGACCAATCTTCCAAGATTCATGGCAAATCTTTGTTTACGTTTTTAATAGCAATGTAACCATATCTCGTCGCTGCATCAGACAGTGAAATATGATGAACACTTTTTTATGCTTTTAATATTGGAAATTTTTTTTCGACTACTTAAGCTGTTTCTTTTTTTTTAGTTAAAGCTGAGATTTTCACTCATATTTTTTTCATTCGTATTATTTGGAATCTTCAGACTACTGTTCTCATCTTGAGTGTTATTTTCACAATGTTTTGGCCGATGTAACTTCCAACTTTCTTCAGGTGTATATTGCCGAATTCGGGAATCTTTCTATCGAACTTGGGAATTACACAGAATTCTGAACCGAACCTTTTTATTTAATCCACAGGTGTAACATGCTCTCGTACCGTCAGCCAAGTAGAAGTCCTAATTGTATGATGATTCTATGTTTCAAAGACTCAGGTATAAGTCCTAGTACTGAAAAAGGGAGCTGGTTTTAATATAAGTAACTGGCACTGAGGATTGAACCATCAATCTCCAGAGTGTAACTTACAACTGAATTTTACCAAGAACTTTATCCACAAAATTGAATAGTGAATTACTTAAAAATTCCACTCAGTCATGATTAACAGAATGAGAGTATGTTACCCATATGGATTAAATGAAAGATTTCGTTAGAAATTCCATGCAGATTACAGAGTTCAACAAGATACACTTGAAGAAGGTTGGAGGTTACATCGAACAAAACGTGAAAATAACACTCATGATGAGACAGCAGACAGAAGAATCCAATTAAAACCAATTATCAATCTTCATTTGTAAAATCATGAAATGTGATATTCGTTGTTTATATCCAGCCTCGCAGACTAAATAATTAGCTTTTTTAATAATATTGCCAGCTATTCTTTTAATGTATGTCTTAGCTATTTATACCTATGACGTTAGCATCAAATTAACTAACAACAAACCTTTATTTCAGGTAAAAATCCATTCCTCAAAATAACGACTCACTCTCCATGACCCCTTTTTTGGTTTTGTTTTTATTGCGATGAAAATGCTTGTAAACCGAAACTAATTTCTTTAATTTCAGCTCATACTGTACAAGGAAAAAGAGAAATATGAGTTCTACCCGCCGATATCTTCGGAAGAAAACTTAGAATTAGCGTATCCCAAAATGGGTAAGTCATCATCGTCATCATCATCCAGCCAACACGCCCACCTCCCTGTATCCACCAATCCAATAGTATGCATAGGTCTAGAGATGCCTTGATGATTCTATGTTCCAAAGACTCAAATATAAGTCCTAGTACTGAGAAAGGGAGCTAGTTTTAATATCATTGGATTCCCACTTTCACCCCAATTTGGATTCCCAAGGCCACCGACCCATCTCCCCCCACTACTACTCTGAATTTTACTGATTGAACCATCTAATATAAATAAAGATTTTGTATGTCCGTCAGTCGCAATTTTTATAAACATAACTGCAGAATTTGTCTCATGTCAAAATATCAGAGATCTTACCAACTTTTAGAAACAAAGAATTTAGTAAGTAATAAATGCTCAACAAATAAAGCGGATGTTATGACTGGAAATTGAAACCGAAACCTTGAGATCTTCAGTCTGAGGTTCTACCAATTGACCCATTTGAACTTTCTTATGAATATAGTTTAAAACAGTGGTCCCCAATCTGTATGTTGCAAATGGGGTCACAACATCAATGCCATAGGGTCACCAATTAATTTTTAACCAAATGTGAATATTATATAAAATACAATGAAAACATTAATAAGCTATAACTGCAAGAATTTTGTCCAAAAAGTTCCCCAAAATTCCCAGTAATATCAGAAATCGCAGTAAGGAATTTATATCCATTCCCAACAACTTATTTACATCAAACAGCATTCTTCCAATTTCTTATCCTTAAAAATAAGTTACGAAATCTATTAAATATGGAAGACGACTTGAGGTGTGGCAGATCAACAACAGAGCCATATATGGAATTGCTAGCTACATAAACTGCAATACTGTGCCGAGCATGCGCAGAAGTGCACAAGCCTATGAGCCAGGCCTACCTGCGCTGAAAAGCGAACCTGGGACGTTTCGATTACAAATCAAGTCCACTAATAAACTACACCCATCTTACTCCAAAGTGAGGATTTAGTTTCGCCCAATGGCTATGAAAAGAACAAGCCAAGAAGTGATTTGCAAGTTTTGAGATGCACTTCTTTGATAACGTGTCTGGCGTTATTGTATTTTTGTATCATAGTGTGTCGATTCAGCGAGATTGTTCGGTCCTGCTTGGGAACGTGTGTGTCCATTCAACGGTATTTGTTCATGGCATGGCGTGTTGATTCGGCAATGGTGTTCGAAATTGTGTAGACGTATTTGTTAAGGACCATGCCGTCACTTGTGAAAACAAATATATATATATATATATATATATATATATATATATATATATATATATATATATTTCCATAGAAATATATTTTTTCTCATTATATATCAATCCTTATTTAAGAAGTGCAATGTAATTACAGAGTAATATAGAGAATAAATGACAAAAAGTTATATTCCAAAATTCATGATGTTGACCATCTTATAATTTATCCCTTTAATTCAGTTGACTTATACATTTCTTGACAGTATCTGTTTCGTAGCGCAAAATCAATCACTTAATTATTATGTCAATCAGTGAATCTATTATGCCCTTAACTCATCATCAGAAATAGCAACAATTAATCCATAGAAAAGGAATTGAAATGTGATTTGACATGGTAAAAATCCGAAAATTGGAAGAGAAGCTGCAGATACCTTTATATTTTTCCATTACGCCATATTGAATGTATATACATATATATATATATATATATATATATATATATACACACATTTTTTTTCTGGCGCTCTCTCTTCTTCGTGTAGCAACAAGCTATCTCGGCTATCATGGCCTTTGATCCGAAGCTCATGCCTGTATTTGATGGCAGTGAACCTGGACAGTCAGTAGTGGAGTGGTTGGAGAAAGCTGCACTAATATGTCAGCTGGGTGGGGTGAAGCGCATTGAGGGCATTAAGTGACGAAAAGTGGGCCGATTTTGAGTGTATAAAGAAAACACTGTACACAGAGTTTGCTTTGGATCCTTTCGCTGCATGGAAGCAGTTTGAGCACGCCGCCTCCAACCAAGTGAAACAGTCGATGTATGTTTGGCAGAACTATGCAGGCTTGCAGTCCTGTTTGGCGGCGTATCGGACCAATGCCTTCAATGTGCATTCATTACTAGATTGCTGGAGCATGCGGAAGACTTGTTATGAGCATCCTCCCAGATGGAAAACCTAGATCTATCACACGTGCTGGTGTGCGCTCATGCCATTTTAAAGAACTGCACAGGAGTCAACGGTCAACACAAATTACAAATCTCCTTCGACATCCATCCAGCCATCTTATTAAGTTCAGTTCATACTTTAGATAATGGTGGAAATTTATGTGTTCGAATAATTTGGAATTGATTTGCAATTAATAAGTTTTTATAGTAGTTTTGAAATTGGAAATTAATTATGAATTTACGAAATGTATAGTTCCTTTTTATTTGCCTTCCTAACGAGGGTAGAGTTAGACACAAGGTCGGTTTTTAATGCGGTGGTGGGGGGGTAATCCAGCTCCCCAAAAAGAGGCACTCTGGATAGGAACAAAAATGAAAATTATCTCAGTCTAGACCTCCACCTCGGTCAGTGGGGGTCAAGGTGAAGTGCAGCATCAGCTTGAAGGCCAAGGAAATACTTCATGAATAAATAATCTGTATCTAGGTGTGTGTGTTTCATTCCCAATGCAAGATGATGTGACACAAGGCCGGAAGGTGAGGAGAACCAAGTCAGCACTTGTTCCAGATCTGAGAAGAGATTATAAGTATTTCATCGTTAGTCAAAGTGCTACTATAGATCGTTATCTCATCAATACCTTCTTTTTCACCCCCAAATAAGGCATATGGTTACTTGGGGACACTGTTCAATGAAGAAATAGCTGAGAACACACCTGTCAGAATTTTATCGATAGTAATAAGATACCAATTGAACAAGATCCTCCGAAGTGCAATTTCTTCTTAAGAACCCTTAAGCTTAAACCTTAAATATGAGACATTTTCTAAAATCAGAATCATGTCGTGGATTTTGATCCAAACTGGAATAAGGATTCCAGGTTTAGTAGAATTATATCTTGATTTTAATCTTTGTACTGGAACATAAGAAAGCCACTTGAAGATAAGGATTCATGAGATAGATTATCAGTTCAATGATGAAGAGTATTATTAAAGGATTGAAAATGATGGAATGAAAAACATTGGATTGTTTGCAAGGAGAGTTTATTAAATGTATTTGATGACATTTGAAGACGACCACGTTGTAGCCTGCAGAGAAGCAATCCTATAGTAATGTGTTCCACGGATGGGAAGTCCTGGATGGTAACAAAGAAGTCAACACAACACAACACTATTAACAAAATAAGTGTTTCTTTAATAGATTTTTTTAACTACAGTTCCTTCCATTATTGTTAAGGCTTTTGTTATTGGGTATCTTCAGTGTAAGGTTGGATGAAGAGGTGAAGGAGGAAATTAATGTCAGAGTTCAGATAAACTGGATTCATCATCCGCTTATTTACATTTTCATGTCTGCTTGGTTTTGTTCTTCTTTCTTATATATTTCTTTAAACAAACCACATCCACGCCTAGCATGATTCAGGAAGTCTCCTGATGTTGTTATTCATCCTAGAATTCGTTTAGGATATAATCTCCTAATATATTAACTATCATTAGAATCATCCGTTTGTTCCTCAACTCACTGTCTCGCCTAAAACATCCGACATTCCTAATACAGCACAAGTCCATTCAATGTGAATATGCCTTGGCTGGAAGGTGGGAAAAAAATCAGCTCTCTTGAGGGGGGACACTATTCGATTAAAAAATAGCTAATACACCTGTCAGAATTGCCCAGTAGAGGTACCTCAGGCTATCATTAATAAAAACGATGAAGGTCATGCATGGACGTGTGCACCTGCTCAGACCAACAAGAGAATGTCCCAGTGTGGTATGTGTATGTGTTAAAAATGTTACTGTTGTACGTTGATATGCCGCTTTAAAGTCTCTTTCATTTGTACCTCAATTCTCTGTTTTATACAGGCATTAGTATATTTATACCGGATATTGAAATGGCCGGAGAAAAGGTGAAAGAATGTGCTGCACTTTGCGTCAATGATGCAGCATGCCAACAGTTTAGTGTCAAGGACAATTGCAATTTCAACCCTGCCGGAACCCAGCCCAAAATATACAAATTTCGAGACGATATATCAGGTGAGATTTTTCTACCATCCAACTTAGTGTTTCTGAGGTAAGCATATGGTGGACAGAGATTTGGAAAACCCAAATGAACAATGTAACAATGGTAAATGTTGCTAATAGTGACATAAATTATTTTAGCATTTTTCCTTTTCCTCTTTACTAGCGTGGCGGGGGAGGGGGTGGGGGCGCCCAAATTTGCTCGGGCGTAAAATACGCTTGAATATGATATTTTAATTTGTCCAGATTTCGTGTATATTATTAAAGAGTCGTGATTTCAAAAGTAAAAAAAAAAAAAAAAAAAAAAAAAAAAAATTATTTGGGTGTCATCAGTTAGAATCAAAACCGAAAGCAAAACTGTAGCATTCAAAGCTGGTGACGTTACCACCACTGTACCAACGTGACACGGATATGAACTGATTAAAAATAAACTAAGATGAATGTACAAAATGTATAACGTTTTTTTCAATTTTGACCCACTTTTTTGACCCCTTAAAAACTATTCTTACCGGCTAAAAACCCATAACAAAACGGTGCATAAAAAATCCGATCATTCGAGGCCCCTAGCGCCACTCTGCGACTTTTAGTTTCGGAAAAGATAGAGTTTGAAAATATGGAGACAGACAAACAGACAAACAGCCTTTTATATATTAGATGTGCAGGCTTACTACGTGTTACCATGTATATATACATATATATCAATGACAAAAAAAGTCTATATTCCAAATTTCAAGATGTTGTCCATCCGACCGTTTATTTCTTTATGTTATAATGTTCAATTCTTGATAGCACCTGTTTTATACTGGATTTTCTCACCGTCTAAAACGGGCCTTGTGTCTAACTCTGTCCTCTCCTAGTAAATAACTATTCATTTTATAATTATTATTGATGTTTGGCAATACTTAACTATTAAAATTATACGGAATCGAGTTTCATTTTGGCAAAAACTCCAAAATAAACTCTCGAATTTGATAAACTTGAAAGAAAACTAAACACCCCCCCACACACACACAAAAAACAGTCGTATTTAAAAAAAAAATCCCCGAATTTAAATTTAAAAATAAAATAAAATAAGAATAACAAACTTGTTTATTTTCAATAAAGACATTTGATGGATTTTACTTTTAATGTCACATTTTTTATATTATGGGTTGATGCAGGTGAATATTAGTTAAAATCATGTTAGTAATTTGTTAGTGAAACATTCATTGAAGAGATGAAACACATGTGGTATCGTAACGAGGAATTTATTTACACTGAATAGAAACAAAGCAGTTTACTACTAAAAAGAGAGTCACTCAACGGTAGTGGGAGGTTGCAGTCAAGAGTGACGGTGGCAGTTACCAAGTCAAAGGGAGATAACTCGTGTTTACTCCGTATGTAACATCTCCGGTTTTTTTTTACTGAAAAATAAAAGTATTTTTATTTTTAAAGTTTTCTCATTTAGTCTCTGTATCGGGCTGGACGTTTAATTGGTCTTCCTTTCTTTGTGGAGTTTGGTATTATTTTGTTTTCTGAGCTTGTTTTTTTTTATACGACTTGCTTTTGACTATTTTCTTGGTTAAATATGTTTTCATAGTCATGTCTGACTTTAAACTTTTGATTTTGTTTTGTTTTTAAAATATGACGTCTGTTACGCCGTACATATTTTCCTTGTTCTGTTTTTATTAGATATGAACGAGGTTCTTTTAATTTTTTCACAATCTTATCTTTTAGGTTCCATTTTTCTTGTGAAAGAATACGGACAGTATCGTCTTTCTTTAGTTCTGGTAGTTCTTTGAACTTTTTATTTATTTCATGCTTTTTCATTGTTTTGTTATGCATGATATTTGGAAGATTTGTCCTTAGCGTTCTTTTCATCAACTATTGGGCTGGTGACGGAGTTTCGTCTTTTTAATGGTGAAGTCCGTAACGCTAACATTGCTAGGTATGGGTCTTGTCTACTTTCAAACGATTTCTTTAATGTTCTTTTAATTGTTTGAATGTTTCTTTCTGCTAAGCCATTGGACTGTGGGTAGTTCGGACTTGTTGTGATATGCTTGGAATCCCAATCTTTAGCAAATTGTCTAAATTCTTATGATCAGTACTCGGGTCCATTGTCACTAATCACTATTTGTGGAATGCCAAATTTTGCAAAGGTATTCTTTATTTTATTGATCACCGTAGTTGATTTGCAGTCATGTAGTTTCTGAATATCGAAATATCTTGCCGTGTAATCTATTATCACTACATATGCTTTACTATATGTATTAGTGATTCTGACGGTTGTCGGTTTCTGTGATCTAGACAATGTGTGCATGTGCTAACCATTTCTTTTATTTGATTGTTCATGTTAGGCCAATATACAACCTCTTTTGCTCTTGCAATACACTTTTCTATGCCTAAATGTCCAGCATGGATTTTTTGTAGAGCTTCCTTCCTTAGGGAGGTTGGGACCACTATTCGTGTACCTTTCAATACTAGTCCTTTCACGACCGATATGTCATCGCACACTGGCATATATGGTGCTATTGTGGGTGGCACGTCCTTATTTTCTGGCCAAGTTGATGTCGCATATTTCATGAGCATTTTTAGTGTTGGGTCTTTCCCAGTCTCCTCACGGTATATGTTGAGTTTTTGGTCGCTCATTGTGTATTGTTTTATAATAGTATGGATATATTTGTCCATTTCTGTATCCGATATTTCTTGTTCGCTGTCTAATATATATGCACGTGAGTATGCATCAGCAATTACAGATTCTCGTCATGGAATGTATATTACTTCGAATTCGTATTTCTGAAGTGCGAGTAAGAATCTTTGTATTCTTGGAGGGCTTTTTGTAATGGATTTTTTAAAAATTTGCCTTAATGGTTTGTGATCATTTTCTATGAGAAATTTTCTTCCATAGATAAATTGATGGAATTTTTTGCAGGCAAACACTATGCTGAGTGTTTCCAATTCTATTGGGCAGTAATTTTGTTCTGCTGGAGTTGTCGTTCGTGACACGTATGACACGGGTAACCATTTTTCATCTTGTTACTGTTGTAATACTGCACCCAATCTATGTTTGCTGGCATCAGTGGTGATTTTAATTTCTTTGCTGGGATCATAAAGTTTTTAAACTGGTAGGCTAGTTATTAGTTTTAGTTTTTCTATAGCCTCTCTTTGAGGTTTGTCAAATGACCACAGCGTATTGTTATGTAGCAGTACTCTTAACGGTGTAGTTACCTCCGAGTACTCTGGTATGAACTTGCAGTAGTTGGTCATTCCCAAAAATCGTTGGATATCTTTTTTATTTTCGGGTAGAGGCATGTGTGTTATTGCCTTTATTTTAGAAGGGTCTGGTTTTATTCCTTCATCAGTGATGAAATGACCTAAATATATTAGTTGCTTTGTTGCAAATTCACATTTATTTTTGTTTAGTTTTAATCCAGCTTTGCGTAGTTGACTAAATACTTTGTCTAATGTTTTTATATGGTTCTCTAATGTTTCTGATCATATTATTATGTCATCCTGTGAGTTCTTCGTTCCAGGTATGCCCTCTATTATTTTTGCAACTTGTGCTTGAAAAATTTCAGAGCACTATGTATTCCATATGGCAGAAGTGTGAACGAATAACGACCAAATGGTGAATTAAATGTTAGTAGCTTAGAGCTTTCTTCATCAACGGGTATTTGCCAATATCCATTTGATGTGTCTAATTTTGTGAAATATTTTGGATTTTCCATTTCTGCAAATATTTCTTCGGCGGTGGGTAATTTGTAGTGTTCTCTTTTTATGGCCTTGTTTAAGTATCTACAGTCTAAACTCTACTATTACAAGAGAATTTACCCAATCTATCGGTTCTTCAATGGGTTTTATTATTTCCATTTTTGTCATTTTTTCTAACTCCTTTTTTAATTTTGGTTTCATCCCAAACGGTATGTTCCTTGGAGGATTTATGACGGGTTTTATGTCCGGATTTATGGTTATATGATGTGTGACTGGTAATTTTCCGATGTCACCAAAGCAATCTTTATATTTTTCTTTTAATGTTTCTATGTCCGTCTTGTTTATTTCATACGTTCTTTTCATCAGTCCTAGCTCTTCCGCTGTTTCTGCGCCAATTACTGTGTTTGCATTTGTATTCAACACAATGAAATGCAAACTTATTTTTTATATTTTTATTTTGTAATTGTATAACACAGCTCCTTATCGTGGGAATTTGCGTACAGTTGTAGGCGGTTAATTTTATAGACGTTTTCTTCAATTCTGGCTTTGGTTCAATAGTTTTATATATTTTTGCTGGTAATACGTTTACTTCAGCACCTGTATCGATTTTGAAGTTGATAAGTGTTTCGTTGCCTCGAATCTTTACTTTCCATTTGCTAGTTTGTAGTGAGTCTACATTTTTTTCAATATGGCGTCCATGTTAAAATGGTTTTGCTCCACGTTGTCTGAATTGTATGAATGTCAGACATTGTATAGTTTTTTCTTTTTCGTTCGACACATTCGAGCGAAATGTCCTTTTTTACTGCAATTTGTGCAGTTTTTATTGTATGCTGGACAGTTTCCTTTCTGATGTGACCCAGCACAGTAGGAACATGTTTCAATCCATTGTTGTATTTTGGCGGGCTTTTTGTCTTCACGTTTGAACATGACGTTGGAAGACAGCTTGTTTTTCTTTGGATTGTGAATTGTTGAAATATTTTCTGTTTCGCATGTAGCCATTATCTTGGAGTGTCCCTTCGTTTCTTCAGCACTCAGGCTTGTATCGCCTTCTGTAAATCCAGAAATTCTCTCAACATGTTGTCATTAACACCACAGATTAGAATGTCTTTTATTAACCTTTCAGTGAGGTCACCGAATTCACATTTGTTTGCCTTTTGTCGTAATTCCATGATGTATTCATCAAATCTCTGTGTTTCTTTCTGTTTGCACGTGAGAAATTGATATGTGAGAAACGTCAGGGTTTTTTTCTTAGTTGGCAATGAGCGTCAAATTTTTCTATTACTTTTTTCAAGTTTAGCTTCTCGTCGTAATTTTCAAAGTTGAGCATATAATATATTTTCCTTCCTTGGTTTCCTATACAGGTCAGTAATATTGAAGTTTTCACATTCTCCGGTTTCTTGTCCGACTCTGTAGCTTGCAGGGGCAATTGAAATTGGTTTTTCCAAGTTTCCCATTCCTGTCCGAGATTATCTGAAGAAAAATTTAATTCTTTTGGATGTGGTAAAAATTCCATTTTTTTTTCAAGAAGATATTGATATACAGTTGTGAGTGTTGACGGTTCGCTGTTTTATCCTGACACTATTTTATTTTAAAAATAAAATAAAAATAACAAACTTGTTTATTTTCAATAAAGACATTTGATGGATTTTACTTTTAATGTCACATTTTTTATATTATGGGTTGATGCAGGTGAATATTAGTTAGAATCATGTTAGTAATTTGTCAGGGAAACATTCATTAAAGAGATGAAACGCACGTGGTATTGTAACAAGGAATTTATTTACACTGAATAGAAACAAAGCAGTTTACTACTAAAAAGAGTGTCACTCAACGGTAGTGGGAGGTTGCAGTCAAGAGTGACGGTGGCAGTAACTGTCAAAGGGAGATAACTCGTGTTTACTCCATATGTAACAACGTTGTTATTGAGATACAAAATTCAAATTTAAGAAAAGGGTCACTTATAAAATTTAATTGGCAAAAAAAATAAATAAATAAACCCCTCAGCGGAAAATTGTGAATGTGATTTATTTGTTTATTTATTAATTTTTTACAAAGATTATAAAAAAAGGGGTGGCACACTGGGTTGAAGAAAAAAATCTCAGTCTAAGAATTTGCCAAAAATAAGCGCGACTGTGACTAAAGTGTTATTGTACGCTAACTGACTTAGTAGATCGCTCGTGTAAGAGGGAATATTTAATAAAAATCGAAAGTTCTATTTGGTAAATATTTATGTACTTATTAAAACTATTGAGTAAATTCATTTTATTGTTTTGTTTAACGATATTTTATGCTGACGGATCCAGTCGATTGTATGTGTTGAAGTTGCTTTAAGCAGCAGCAGCGGCAATTAGTCGTACATTGATCGTAGATCATTTTTAGTTGTATCTATTAAAAAGCCGGAAAACAATTTTTTGTTTTTTTCACGGTAGATTTTAATGTTTTTTTTTTGTTTTTTGTTTTTTTTTTGCGGAGGAGGGGGATACTGCAATGTCGGTACTTTGTACATGTTTACATTCCCAAACTATTGCTGTGTGTACATTTTTGTGAGTCTTGCGGACGCTCAAGCAAATACGTTATGCATATAAAGTTGTTTAATTGTGCACATTGTTTCCAGTAATTAATCATATCAGTATTTAAGTGTTTTTTTAGCGTGCCTTATGTGGAGAGTGACGCCATTTTTGTATACTTCAAGAAGTCTTCGTTTATCTAGGAATTACTTTCATTCTGGAATATGAGGATGTCTGGTCTCAGCCAATTAGAAAGAGCAGCATCTTGCAAAGGAGTCGTTATTATTTAGTATTCGGAAATCAGAAAGAATATGCTATGTCAATGTTTGTCTTAGCCAGTTACGGAGGGTGTAATCACACTATAGTTGAAAAATGTAAAATAGGACCCGATGACAACTGGAAGTAGTGGTAGGACTAAATATCTAAGGAGAGAAAAGTAGACACTCCCTCCTCTTAAGAAGCTGCGATTGTGACGTACATGCTCATTGGATGGAATGTAGCATTTTAATATCACAGCTGAATGTGGCTGTAATGCCGGTCAAAACTACATTTAATAGTGACTAATAGGCTAGCTGTATTAAATCTGTATGTGGCATCTGGTGTTGCAAACATACAATACTTTGGTACAAAGAGGAATTTCTGCAGTCAATTTATTATATACTAGAAGGACCTGCTAACTGGTGTGACCCGGTGGAAGAATGCCCCTGTCGTCTCGTAGAAAAAAAAAAGTATGGTTATTGTTCTTGTTCTTCTTGTTGTTGTTGCCAAACACTCAACCTCATATTAGGAAAGGCTTTTGAAATAGACATCTCCAGCCTCCTCATGCTAAGAATGGTTTTCAGAATATTCACCGGCAACATTCCCATGTTAAAAACGGCTTTCAGAATAGACACTCCATTTTGGTATTGGAGGTGATAGTCAAAATGTTTTCCATAAATTTAACTTTGATAGTCGGTGTCAAGATTCCCAAGTGCAAATACTATGAACCAAGAAGTTAGTTAGGGGGGTAGCAGTGTCGGTTGGATATAATTAGATTTGATTATCGCCCGTGCGCCCTAATCTGGCAGCCAGTGATATATATATATATATAGTGCATAATACAGGCTTTATATGGCGAAAACTACTTGCATCCGCCAAATATAACTCAGATTTTCTTAATCAGCATGGTGGAAAACCTTTAAAGGAAGTAAGGTGGATCTAAGATAAAAATTTATCCCCCGCCAACTTATTTCTGAAGTTTTATTATGAATACTTTTTGGAAAGGAAAAAGTACAGAAAGTTAATGTAAACATCCGTCTTTAACCTTGTGAATATATATATATATATATATATATATATATATATATATATATATATATATATATATATATATTGCAAACAATGTGCGGCGATAATGTGCATGTAGTTAAATGTGAGGGTGTAACTTTGTATAGTTATGATTATGAGAATTCTAGAATATTTTTTATTTGCTTTAACATTCAGAAAGGTATTGGTTTGCATAGATGTAGAGGCCATGCTGGTAGAGATTTGGACTGTTCGTTTTTAGTATCAGTATGTGTAATCCAGAGTAACATATTTTTACGTTTTCAGCCAATGAGAATATCCGGAATGTAAGGGGGGGGGGCGGGAAATCATTATTTTTGAATAGGGAATGTAAAGGTAGTTGTAAGTATCAGTGTATGATGCAGTTAACAGTGGCAAGCAAATATAGTTGTACTGTGTATATTTTTACCCACTCATCATCATCGTTTAATAGTTACATAAGATATTGGCTTATAGTATAGTGCCATATGTTATTGTAAACCTACGGTATTTGAGTCCAGAGGGCAATTTCTGCAATCAAATTAACATTCCAATGAATAGTAGACACTTACACGTTTCCACCCCTTGGAAACACTTCAAATGAACTCGAAAATGCTATTTTTATATCTCCAACACATTTTGAAAATAATTTCTGAAGAAGACGCTTCACAGAACGTCTGAAATGCGTTAAAAACGATTTCAATGATTTAAAAACATTATTACAATGACCTAAACATAATTCTCAATGAAAAACCAAGACACGGAATAATAAAATAATTTTTAAAAATACACATTGTTGGTGACTACCCCCTTATTTAAATATACATCTTTCTTTCGTTGGAATTTCTTAACCCATTATATATATATATATATATATATATATATATATATATATATATATATATATATATATATATATATATATATATAAAGGGGATTAGAACAGCAGTCTAAAGAGCAGAGTGTCTTTTAATGTAATAGTAAAATCACTAATGTCATTAAAATACAAGAAAAATAGTGCTCGTTGTAATGTAGATATATAATAAGCTCAATAGGCATATATATATATATATATATATATATATATATATATATATATATATATATATATATATATATATACTAGAGCTATTTTAACATTGATAATTTATAATTAAAATTAAAAATCGGTTTCACAAGGAGGAACAAAACAAAATCAATAAATTTTACGATCCCGGAAACGATGTTTTTATTGAGATAGACATAAAGTCATGGACAATAATTTTAACATATAGTTTTTAGAAACAAAGTCTCCTCATCAGCAAAAATATTGGGTGGTTTTTTTTTTAAAGACACAAAAAATAAACCTTAGCCTAATGATTTCCTGCAGGGCTTAAATGCTAAAATCTCTTTGTAGCTTAATTGCTATGAATATATATATATATATATATATATATATATATATATATATATATATATATATATATATATATATATATATATATAACAACAAAACTCTACTCACAGATTGAAGTAAATACTGAAACATATTACAATATGATACAGGAAATAATTATATACAATTTACCTTTCTCTCTTTCTTCTATTTTCTTTTCTTTTTTTTCGTTATCGTCTTCTTTAATGATTCCTATTATTTCTTAGTGGTCCCTATTTGCTTTATACTATTACTTATATAATACCCTTCCATTTTTTACTTTTTCATTTTAGTTTATTTCATTTTTATTGTTAAAAAATTTTTTTCACGTATGCTTAACACCTTTCTTCTAGTTATATCTTAATATTTTTTATTCTTGTACTTAATATATATTTCCTTCATTTCTAATCTAAATGTTCTTAAAGCCAGTTGTTATCTGTATTGTATATTTTGTATAATGTTGGCTCTTCTCTCTTTCTGATGAGAAGCATCTAGCTTTGAAAGGCCATATTTTAAAGAAGTTTTTCTCTCTTATTCTTTCCTTAGTGATCTGATGACATACGAAAGTTATATCCAACTTTTATTCCTCGTCTTTTATTTAATATATATATATATAGTAATTAAATGGTAATTAGTAAAAACCTGAAAATAATGCTCAATAGTATTGTACCTATTTACTATGCCTCCCCACGGGACAGAGTTAGACACCAGGGTCGTTTTTTTAACGTGGAGAAAAGGTACAAAAATAAAAATTGTCTCAGTCGTGAAGGATTTCTCCTCCACCGAAAGAGAACAAGAAAATGAAGTGCAGCATCTGAAGAACATATACTACACTTTGATCTTCGTTTTATCTGCTTAGTTACACATGTTTCCACCATCAGATCGTTTAATCTGATAATTTCATCAGATCATTATTTATTGGAAAACATTTTCATTCAATTATATTTGATCTTTTATTTATTTTATTTATCCCTTAATTTATGAAGCTCGATCTGTTACATTAAAGGGCTGTCCTCTTCTCACTAAAAACTCCCAACTATATTGAGAACTCATCTCTTAGCCATGGCGTCATTGCATGGCCAACAACGTGTCCTGAACTCACTATCTTCTTCTAACCTAGTTTTTCGACTAACCTATTTTTCAATATGTTTAACATTTTCTATTGTTCGTTTTCCAATTCCTTTTCCAATAACATTTTTAAACAATCGCATCCCTTTTCAAGCAAACATATCTGCTATTTATTTTAAAACTAGCAATCGGAATTCTCCTGAATCTTAATTCCAAACCTAGCTTTCCAGGTTCGAATACTCGGTCTATCCTATCTCATTTTTACTTACTTACAAGAACAGGGGACCTGTTCTCGTAACATATTGTCCAACTTCTACTGTGCACTCTTTCACCCTTATCCTCGAGCGCCCTCTTGGCCTTAATAAGTGGCGATGCTTATGTAAAAAAAAAAAAAGAAAAAGAAAAAAAAATCTATAACCGAACTCTGGTATAATCCCCTTACAAGTAATGTGCCTCCTCCATCATATGCAGTATCTCTTCCCCTTTATATGTGTTAAGAACTGTTGCATCATATATTTCATAGTCCGTATTAATAATATGAACTCCCCAAGAATCATCCCAGGCTGTTATTGGTTGGTTGTTTTGTTTTACGGCATATCAACCCTTTTCAGGTTATTTAATGCTGAATCTGGTGATTTTGAAAAACGAATTTTGGTCAGAGTGGACCTGGGAGCAATGGCAATTAAAGGTGGCTCCACACTCCCTAAGGCCTGCAAGCTGGGGCCCTCACCATCGGATATAGTTTTAGGTCATATCCAGGACCCCAGTCTGTTATTAATGTCTCCGTCAGTATTTATCATCATCGCCGTTATCAATCTCCGTTACACTTGTTCCGTTAATGTGTCACCGATAAAAACCTATCATCCTTCAATAATGTACCTGCTATTCAACAGATGTAACTACAGAGCATATACAAACAAATGACTGCTGTGTTCGGAGAATGAATCGTCAGAAATCACTGGAATTTGCATAAGTAAAAATAGCTCATTATAATTTAACGCAATTTATTCATGGTAGAAACCTTAAATTATTTACAGAACGATATTTATGTGTCAACCGAAGCTGACATATTGTCCTCTGTTCCTGTTGGAACTCTCTAGTCTTTTATTTTAGGGTCTATACAGGGCGATGACTCTTACTTTCTTTATTAGAGTTATTTCCCCTTTCATCACTATAACAATGACAAAAGGCTATGTGCCAATTTTCAAGATGTTGATTATGTTACTGTTTATTTCTTAATTTGAACATTTGAACATACTTTAAGAAATAAACGGTAAGATGATTGTTGTATTATTTACATGTGCGGATGGTTAGTGATTAGCTAGAACGCTGAGAGACTGGAATGAAACGCGTTTTATTTTCTAGTCTTACAAACCGGAACTGCTTGGCGGTGAGCCCGAAACCGGAAGTAGGGTTATGGGAGAGGAGTGGGAGGAAGACTGGATGGGGTATCACTATTGATACTACAACATCTCCCTTTCTATTAAAGGAGAAGTATATTGGGTTGTGATGAGCTGGGGACGGTTTGTGGGGAGGTTTTGTTGATAGAACTGAACTTCCATTTCAATTCATTTCATATACCATGATTTGACGAAACGAATTAGAAGATTTCATTTTCTGTTTACTCGATAAGTAAAAAAAAAAAAAACATTTGTTTATCTTCCAAATTTTTTAATTTAAAATTTTTTTCTTTATTATATCAGGCAAAAAAAAAGTTGCTCGCTTGCAAAAAAAAAAAAACAAATACAAAAAACGACTTTGACTCAAAAAAGGTCGAAGTCGTTTTCTTGTTTTTGTTTTTGTTTTTTTATTTTTCGATATAAGAAAATATTGACTTTTTTATTATTAACATTATAAATTGTTAGGTGAAAGTACAGGTTTTTTTCGAAGAAAATTTACGGATTGATAACGTGCTTAAATAATATTTGGTGCTAATGCAGAGAGTGATCCGCGCTATTTTTTAAATCGTATTTCCAATTTTAATTAAAGTTTTATGATAGGTTTTTTTATTCAATTGTAAGGTTAAAATACAGATTAGGTACAAAACACCCTCCCCTCCCCATGTTAAGAATGGCTTTTTAAATAATAACGTTATTATTTCAGCACGGATCACTCTCTGCATGAGTACTGTACTTTCACCTAATAATTTAATAAACAAAACATGGTACTTAAGCAGAGAAAGTACCGTGCTAAAATAATAACATTATTTAGAAAGCCATTCTTAACATGGGGAGGGCGTTTTGTAGCTAGTCTATACTTTCATCTAACAATTTAATAAACAAAAGATGGTACTTATGCAGAGAAGGTACCGTGCTGAAATAATGTTATTAACAAAGCCATTCTTAACATGGGAAGGGGAGGGTGTTCTGTAACTATTTTATACTTTCACCTAACAATTTAATAAACAAAAGATGGTACTTATGCAGAGAAGGTACCATGCTGAAATAATACCGTTATTTAGAAAGCTATTCTTAACATGGGGGAGGGAGTTTTGCATCTATTCTATACTTTCACCTAACAATTTAATAAACAAAAATAGATAGTACTTATGCATAGAAAATACCGTGCTGAAATAATGTTATTTAGAAAGACATTCTTAACATGGGGACGGTATTTTTTAACTATTCTGTCCTTTCACCTAACAATTTAATAAACAAAACATGGTAATTATGCAGAGAAGCTACCCTGCCGAAATAATGACATTATTTAGAAAGCCATTCTTAACATGGGAATAGAGGTGTTTTGTAACTATTCTGTACTTTCACCTAACAATTTAATAAACAAAAGTTAAACTTAAGCAGACAAGGAACAGTACTAATGCATTAACATTATTATTTAGAAAGCCATTCTTAACATGGGGAGGGAGGATGTTTTCTAACTAATCTGTACTTTCAGTGCTAATGCAGAGAGTGAGCCGCGCTATTTTTTAAATCGTATTTCCACGTTTAATTAAAGTTTTACGATATGTTTTTTTATTCAATTGTAAGGTTAAAGTACAGAATAGGTACAAACCCCCTCCCCTCCCCATGTTAAGAATGGCTTTTTAAATAATAACGTTATTATTTCAGCACGGATCACTCTCTGCATAAGTACCGATTAATGTTTTGTTTTTTGCTTTTTTTTTACCATAGTTTTTTTTTTCTAAGAAAACCTTTTTTAACAAAAATTGAAAGTACACGTTTTTTTTTTTTTTTGTTTTTTTTACAGAAGTTGTTTTTATATCAGAAAATATGAATGCTTTCTCTTTATTAAAGAAATTGGGTACTCATCCACTTATTGATCCGTGCTGAAATAATAACGTTATTATTTAAAAAGCCATTCTTAACATGGGGAGAAGAGGGTGTTTTGTACCTATTCTGTACTTTAACCTTACAATTGAATAAAAAAAACAGTAAATTTTTAGATTAGGTCCACCTCCACAATTTTCTTTTAAATGACGACTTTTATAGGTTTTTGACTATGCTGAATACAGAAATCACATCGAAATTTTGCAGAAATATTAGTTATCCAGATATAAAAAGTTGTATAAGGCATTGTAATCTCTGGCGGCCATCTTTTTTACGCACGTGTGTAACAAAGATGGCCATCAAAGAATACAATGCATAAAACAACTATTTATATCTCGATAACTACTTATTTCTGCAAAATTCCAATGCGATTTCTGTATGCAGCATAGTCGGAAACCTAGAAAAGTCGTCATTTAAAAGAAAATTGTGGAGGTGGACCTAATCTAAAAAATACCAAAAAAACATAAAACTTTAATTAAACTTGGAAATACGATTTTAAAAAATAGCGCGGATCAGTAAGTGCATTATCACCCATTAATCGACTAACGTAACCTTATTGCCAAATAAACTCCGGCTACAATGTTGAACGCGCCGTTCATGTTTTTTTTTTTTCAAGTTAAATTCCACTTTCACAATATCTTTTTATTTTTTTATAATTTCACGATATCTTTTTTTAATAATAAATTGTTAGTTGAAAGCACAGAATAGTTGCAAAACACCATCCCCTCTCTATGGTAAGAATGGCTGAAAAAAAAAATAATAGGTACTCATGCAGAGAGTGATCCGTGCTGAAATAATAACGTTATTATTTAAAAAGCAATTCTTAACATGAGGAGAGGAGGGTGTTTTGTACCTATTCTGTACTTTAATCTTACAATTGAATAAAAAAACATATCATAAAACTTTAATTAAACTTGGAAATACGATTTAAAAAATAGCGCGGATCAGTAAGTTCATTAGCACCAGAAATTGTTAGATGAAATACAGAACAGTTTCTACCAAGAAAACCGTTATTTTTTTTTTTTAGCCATTCTTACCAAGGGGAGGGGATTGTGTTTTGTCACTATTCTCTGCTTCAACTAACAATTTATTAAAAAAACATTATGTCCACCTCCAGAATTTTTAACATGGGTAGGTTGGGGGTGTTTATTCTAAAAGCCGTTTTTAATAGATGAAAGAAAGGTAAAAGGTTAAAACACATGGTTAGGCATGGATGTTGTTTATTCCGAAAGCCGTTCTTAATATAGGGAGGTTGGGAGTGTTTATTCATGGCCACCAGTGAATTATAGTGCATAGTACAGGTCTTTATATCTCAAAAACTACTTGCCTCTGCAAATTTTAAATGAGATTTTCTTATTCAGCATAGTCGAAAATTGTGGAGGACTTAATGTAAAAAAAAAATACCCCCCCCCCCAAAAAAAAGATATTGTATTAAATTTAAGTGCGGTACCAAAAATAAAATTAGACAGAAAAATACCCCCTTTGGGTTTGTACTTGCACAAAGACTTGAAAAAGTTGTCAACAAAAACAAATAAATAACAAGTAAATATTTTCAAAGGAAAGATAAGTTACTTTTCTACCTAATTGGATAATTTTTAGTGTTTTTATTGGGTTTGTACTACTGTACATATAGATTCGAAAAAGTTGTCCAAAAAATAAATGTACAACAAATATTATCAAAGACAAGATATGTTACTTTATTACCAAAATGGATAATTTTTTAGTTTTTTTTTTTAATGTAAAATGCTTATCAGCTCGAAAAACACAGCGTTTACTGCTATATTTGAAAATTACAAATGGAGGCAGATTGCGTTAAACATGTTAAGTTTGGGGAAATGAGTTGAAATTAAAAAACTACACAAAATACTGTTAAAAACCACCGAATACATGTCTGCCAATGTCATGGTAACATATATTGAGTGAGTTCCTGACAGTATTTTGTATAGTTTTTTAGTTTTAACTCATTTTCCCAAACTTAACGTGTTCAATACAGTCTGCCGCCATTTGTATTTTTCAAATATACAGATAAACACTACATGTTTTTGAACCGATTAAACGTTTTACACTAAATAAAAACACTAAAATCTTATCCAGTTAGGTAGAAAAGTAACTTATCTTGCCTTTGATAACATTTATGTGTTATATTTATTTTTCAACAACTTTTTCGTTTCTGTGTTTAGTAATACAAACCTTTTTATTTACTGTAACGTTTAGTCGGTTCAAAAAACCGTGTTTACCAGTGTATATGAAAAATACAAATGGTGGTGGACACTGTTGATGACGTTAAGTTTGGGAAAATGATTTAAAACTAAAAAACTATACAAAATACTGTCAGAAACCCACCGAATATGTCAGCCTATGTCACGATAACATATAATCAGTGGGTGTCTGACACTGTTTTGTATAGTTTTTAACTAATTTTCCCAAACTTAACGTATTCAACAGAGTCCGTGACCATTCGTCTTTTTCAAAAACATTGATAAACGCTTAGTTTTTTGAGCCGATTAAACATTTTCCATTAAATAAAAACACTAAAAAATTATCCAGTTAGGTAGAAACGTAATTTACCTTATCTTTGCTTTTATTTATTCGTTTTTTTGACAACTTTTTCGAATCTGTGTATATTAACTCACATTTTTTAATACAATTAAAAAAAACTCTATTTAGCGTTTCAACGTTTTGGTAACTTTCGGCTTAATCCACTGAATGTTGGTCGAGCTCAAGCCATGACTGACAGGATCCAATTCTGCAAGAGTACCATTTTTTTTTTCATTTTCGCCTTTTTTAAAAAAAAATTTTTGAGTGGATTGCTGTACTAAGAATATAAGAAACATGCATTTTCTTTTTTTTATTAGAATTTTCCATTACACTAAATTGAGCCACAGCAACGCATGGCAGGGTACAGCTAGTGTATATATATATATATATATATATATATATATAACAAAAGTCTATATATACATAGTTTTTTAACCTTTAAAACTATACAAAAATCATATTTAATTTTTATTTTTTATCATTCGTTAGAAAACTATTTAGTCAGTAAGTATATATATATATATATATATATATATATATATATATATATATATATATATATATATAGTAATAGTGTTCTCTAATCTTGTAGGTATAATAAACTAGCAGGGCTATCCGACATTGTGTAGGGAAAAAACTTCTATTTTTTTTTTACCCTTTTCTGTTCGTCTGTATATCTTTCTCTCTTTCTTCTTCACTCATTTTCTGCCTTTCCTTCTTTCTCTTCTAACCAGTCCATTCCTCTCTCTGGGAACACGCACACACAGATTCAAACAACTCTTACTTATAGTAATTGTTTGAGGAACCAGTCAGTATAAGGGAATAAATACTTGATAAAAAAAATCGGACTTATTTTCCTTAATTAATACATGAAAAACCTATCTCGCCTCACGACAAAATCATCACCAGTTTTAGGTCAAAGAATAAATACTTTTTTCTAAATTTAGATATTATTTATCCAAGGCAATGTTGATCAAAAATATACCAACTTTGTGGGTCTTTGTTTTGTAGTCTGTTTTTTTTTTTACTTTACACACACACACACAACTACTCTTAATATAGTAAATGGTATTAAATATTATACTAGGTTTACTTTTTTTTCTATTTTTTTTTTTCTTCCAGTTTGGAACCTTATCATAATATTACCAACTCTGGTAACTCAATTCCGTGTTTTACTTATTGATCAGAATGATATAAAGATGATTATTAATTTCTCGAACCAACAACAGAATATTTCAACCACCTTCTCAACGTCTGCAGCATTCTTTGGGTTTCCTCGTACAGTGTGTCTTGAACCATTTTCAAAAATTATTTGCAATAATGTTAAGGTATGTATCAAAATGTTTTTAAATTAATCTTGCTGGATCAGCCACTAAAGCTGGTTGAGCTTCAATATTTGTAAATGGCTCTCAGTAATGTTTTCCACTGAGTTGGTTGGTTTATCATTAAGTTTGATTGCGTATGGCTGAATGTACAATTGGCACAAAACTGGATCAATTTGGCCAAGATCAAAGTGTAGTATCTGTTCCGACAGATACTGCACTTAAGATAATTTGTACCAGTCAATGGAGGGGAAACCCTCTATACTGGGACAATTATTATTTTTGGTAACCAGAGTGACCCCTTTTAGGGGAGCTGGTTTTTACCTCACATTAAAAACGGCCTTGTGCCTAATTTGCTCAGTGGGGGAGCAAATAAATACCATCTGTTCCGACAGATGCTGCAAGCTGTGACTAGCAAAGACCAGCTATGACTAGCAAAGACCAGATGTGGGGGCAACCCCACATGCCTGACCTTTAACCAGCTCCCATTTCCCACCTCTCGGGAGCTGGTCCCCTTTTTCCCTTCCCCCTCCCTTCACTCCTCACATTAAAAATCGGCCTTGTGCCTAATTTGCTCGGTGGGGGAGCAAATAAATACCATCTGTTCCGGCAGATATTGCAAGCTATGACTAGCTATGACTAGCAAAGACCAGATGTGGGGGCAACCCCACATGCCTGACCTTTAACCAGCTCCCATTTCCCACCTCTCGGGAGCTGGTCCCCTTTTTCCCTTCCCCCTCCCTTCACTCCTCACATTAAAAATTGGCCTTGTGCCTAATTTGCTCGGTGGGGGAGCAAATAAATACCATCTGTTCTTCAGATGCAGCACTTACATTTCTTGTTCTCTTTCAGTGGAGGTGCAGTCCTTCACGACTGAGACAATTTTGTATTTTTGTATCTTTTCTCCATGTTAAAAAAACGACACTGGTGTCTAACTCTGTCCCGTGGGGAGGCATTGTAAATAGGTATAATCTGATTGAGTGGGTGATCAGTTTATCATATAAAATTTAATGTAAAATAAGTGATTCAACTCACTGGAAACAGCTTGTGCAAGTCAAGCCCCCCACAGAAAACAATGCTGGTTGAGCTTCAATATCTGTAAATGTTTTCCAATGAGCTTGTTGATTTGTCATTAAGTTTATTTGATTGTATATGACCAAGTGCCAACATCGCTTGACTAAGTGTCACAAAACTTGATCAAAATATCACTCATAGTCTAACTACAATCTGATTTAATTGTAAGATATCTAGCTCAAGAGATTAAAATCACTTTTTTTAGATAAATTTGGTCCTGTTCAGTGTAGAAACTCACTACTTGGCACATATTGTAGTCACCTGCCCTTCGATCTGAGCTTCTTTTGTGACGTAAACAGAATAACGCAATGGTTTCGGAATTATCAATTTTACGATTTATTAAATTTTTTTTTTATATTGTCTTGTTATCATGACAAGTATACGTCCAGTGGAAGTCTGGACGGTGCTCTTCTTCCTTGATCTTTCACAATCATTTGTGGGTTAGGGGAATGTCATATGAGATTTCTGTCTGTTTCAGTTCCATCAAATTTGTGTAGTGTTCTTTAAAAATTCCTTGAAGGATCATAGTCCTCCTCCTCCTGAGCACTGACTTTTTCAATTCCACTCTCCCACCTTAGTGTCAAATTTCTCATAGTGGGAGAGAAATGCTTACTGCAACTTGGCCACTTTTTCCCTCTCGGGGGCCCGAAATCAACAGAGATTAGACCATTCCATTAATAATCTATTCCCTGTGGATTGTTTGGCCTTTTCCTGATTTTTTTTATTTGTTTATTTATTATTAATTAATTTTATTATTGTGGGGAAAAGAAGTAAAGAGAGCAAGACAGAGAGTCGAATTTACGAGGTTCTTTCGTAGAAAATATATCAACAAAACAAACACGGTTAACTCTCAATTTATAAAAGAAAAAAGATTTATTACTTTTTAGGAAATATTTTCATTGAAAATAATAGTTCATTTATGAGTGAACAAAAGGGGGAAATTAGTTTGAGATTTCGAGGAAGTTTGAGTTGATAATTCAAGAGCCGTGATTAGTTCACGGGTCTGTAAATCGTAAAGAAAACTTCCTCACTCAACTATATAAAATAATTTTCACTGAAAGTTTTTGAGTAGAGTTAATTAATCACTCTGGAAGGTTCATTGAAAAATGTGAGAAGTTTTAAAATAATTATTTTCATAAACTTAATTTCAAGTGAGCATACGAACGATAATAAGAGGGGGAATGCAAAAGTTAGTTACTGTGTCTGTGTGTTCGCCTACATTGTCTGATTAGCTGACTGCTATGTTCAAAGTGTCGTCGTGTTAGATTTGAGTTGCAGACAGTAGTGATATATACCTTCCAACACTATCTCTGAATTTTTGTTAACTGGTCTTTTTTGGAAAATACAGAGCTCTTTTAAAGATTCTCATCAGCTCCCAGACACCGAATTTCCTACAGCCCGGAAAACTCTCTGATTGGTCAGAAAATCAAAACATTGAACCTCCAAAGTAATTCAGTAAAAAGGCGCCTCTAGCCGCTTGCGCAGAAAACGTCTCGGGGCACTTGAACTTCCGGCAGCGAAAGAGTGAACATCGTAGCTCACCATAATTGCGGTGCAGAGTTGGTTTTGTGCAGTTCTAGAAGGTCCACCTTTTAGAACTGGAGCTGTCAATCTTTAATAAGGGATTAGTTTATTGCTAATAGTCTGAGACACCTCTTCTGGGGAATGCAGACAGAGCTTTGCAGGCATCTTTTACAGGATCAGAGAGCTTCTACTCTTTTTTTCAATCCCACTTTCTGAGCCTGGTATCACATTTCTTATGATGTGAAATAAATAAATAAGGTAACTCAGCTGAGGAATTTAAGGAGACTCCCCTCAGCTTGTAACCCCAGTCCCTATTTCGGCTACTACTTCCAGCAACACCTGCTCCCGTCCTAGTGCCCACCAGTGTCTAGCTCCCCATTCCATTGCCTGTTGACATTCAGCTCCCTGTCCCAGTGCCTGCTGATATCTGGCTCTGTCCTAGCATAAGGTCTTGTCTACATGGTCAGGATTAACCTAGGGCAGATCATTCCTGGGGAGACAAGAGACAAGTAAATAGAAATGTGTAATAAATTAAGCTAAATCACTTTATATATATATGTTTTTTTTTTTTTTTATTACCGTTTTTTCTGTTTAGTTACATTATTGTTTCAGCTACAATGTAACTAAACAGAAAAAACGGTAATAAAAAATAATATATATATATATATATATATATATATATATATATATATATATATATATACACACTTTTCATTTTTTTTATTACCGTTTTTTCTATTTAGTTACATTATTGTTTCAGCTACAATGTAACTAAACAGAAAAAACGATAATAAAAAATAAAATGCATATTTGCTCTACAACAGTATTGAGCACTTTCTTCAGGTTTTTATTAATTAGCATTCCTACTATATATATATATATATATATATATATATATATATATATATATATATATATATATATATATACATATATAAATCAAAAGGGGGTGGAGTCCATTTCCACCGGGACTTTGGATAGTAAAAGGCATGTAACATTTACATTAAACTACCAAGTTTTTCAACCTATTTGTTAGACATTGTGGACCTTTGGTATTTTTTATGCACATGCATTAACAATTTTGACTTCTTTGTCATGCACCATGTTATATATGCCCTTCACAAGTTATACAATTGGAAATGTCCTTAAAATAGGTAATCATTGTTATATATGCCTTAAAAAATCATCCAGTAAAAACTTCTGCAAATAGTTAATTAACATTATATATGCTCTTAACATGCTATCCTATTAGAAATGTCCTTAAAATAGGCGATCATTATTATATATGCCTTTAAAACACTATGCAGTTAGAAACTTCCGGAAATAGTTGATTATTGTTATATATACTCTTAACATGCTCTCCAATTAGAAATGTCCTTAAAATAGGCAATCATTATTATATATGTCTTTAAAACACTATGCAGTTAGAAACTTCCGGAAATAGTTGATTATTGTTATATATGGTCTTAACATGCTATCCAATTAGAAATGTCCTTAAAATAGGCAATAATTATTATATATGCCTTTAAAACATTATGCAGTTAGAAACTTCCGGAAATAGTTTATTATTATTATATATGCTCTTAACATGCTATCCAATCAGAAATTTTCAGAAACGCAAGTAATCATATATTCTTATATGTTCTTATAATGTTTTCCAATCATAAATTTTCAGAAATAGGTGATCATTGTTATCCAGGGTATAAACGATAACATGGCAATAATTGCAATCTGCAATTTAGGTTTCTGAAAGCAACATTATCAATCTGAAATTTTAGAGTCTGAATTTCCTGATTACCCACCTAAAAATACTAAAAAATATGAGTGGCAATGTAGAATTTGAAAATAAAATTATCAGGGACACAGACCATGCTCCTAGGACAGTTTATTGTGTTGTGGCGAACTTAAAAGAAGGTAAAGACATCCAAAGGATAAAATCTGCACCAGAAGGTTTCTCAATGGCTTCATACGGTCCATTGCAGCAAATCCATGACAGTCAATGGTTGAACTGTCGAAAAAGCGGAATGTGACCAAAATGAACATTTCTAATGCAGTATGGAAAGATCTTGGGATGATATCATATTGCAGACGATGTTGTATGATTTTTACAGTGAAATCTATGATTATTTATAAAGAGTAAAGCCCCTTGCTATTCAATCACCTGAAACACCATGGTGGTACCTTATGCATTTTTGTAGAAGAGAAAAAGTTTGTGGTAGACGAAGTCTCCAACTACAGAAACTCGAGAGTTATCACCAATGACCCTCCTGGTGTTCCTCTGGTTATGCAGAGTAAACACTCTGCCTCTGTCATGGCGTTTGGAGCTGATACCAGCAATAGGAAAGTTGTGGCCCTTCACTTCATTGAAATAGACCTGAAGATCAATGCGGCAGAATATCTGAAGATTCTGGAGGAAGTCCTTTTATCCTGGATTAAGAAGAACTATGATCCCAAGAAAGTAATGTTCATCCAGAATCCTACACCAGCTTATGGGTAAAAGACAGAGTTGTTGGTTTTTGTACCCTCAAATATCTGGCCCTCTAACTCACCAGATTTGAACCCCTGTTGCTATTAGTTAAGGGGTGATGTTGAGAATGTCTTTAATGTTCGCCCCCATAAGTGTGGCCTCCTTTAAGACCACCAGGAGACAAGTATCAAAAACGAGTACTTTTAAGACTTGCAATGCTTTTGTGGGCTTGCATTTAGCATGTTGTCAACACAGAAGATGGATGCATTGTATAAAATGTAATTATTTGTATTTAAAAACAGTTAAATAAACCTACACTAATCTTTTACTGCCCCTTCTTTATCAAGATTTAAAGTTTGAGATCTAAAATTGCCAATGCTATTCAATTAGAAACTTCTGGAAATAGTTGATTATTTTATATTGAATTTTTATGCAAAACTGACTCTTCTTTATAAGTTCTAAAATATTTTTAATGTCAAGTTTTTCAGGATGTTTACACACAAGTAGCATCTCATTTACCCATTCTCTTTTTTTACTTTTAAATTTCGTTTCATTTCATAGATACAACTGAAAAAATTAACTGCAGCCAAGTTAATAACAATCAACCTACGTCCAGCAGAAAATGACCACAGTTCAAGGAAATGTAGCTGTAAGTATGTTAACGAAAGGACACCATTTTTTTTTTCTTCTTCTTCTTTTCTTAAAAAATTGAATTAATTTTATTTTAAAATTCCATACTTTATTAAAATGAAAACAATTTTACAGAACATCCCCTGTAGTGGATGATACTGGCTCATTAAAATCAGCTAACGTGTTACAACAATAGCGGAATCAAAACAACCACAAAAATAAAACTTGGGTTCCTGAAACAGATAATGATAAAACAATTATCAATTCATTTTCATTGCATTTCTTTTTTTTGTATCTATGCTCAGATATCTATATTATACTGTCACTCGAGGTTACTTATGATAGGTTTGGGGACACGTGTTCTTATTGTCTTGTTGCTCACGTTGTGCAAAAAGTCTGTTCCCTAAATGAATAATATTTAAGTTTTGATCTTCTTGAAAAAAAATGAAGAAAAAATGTTTTTTTTTTTAATTTTTTATACATTATTTTTTGAAGTATTACAACTAATCATAGTAGCCCTGTGCTGAGGGTATTATGATCAATTGTAGATTAAGCGAAAACGAATGTTCATTCTAACATTTAAAAACGACTTTATTGTTTATCTTCGTTAGTAAGAATGTAAAAGATAGAGAAGAGGGTTAGTCACAGAATGGGTCCATGTCTATGGATGTAAATGAAAAGTTAGGCTGTCCTGTGAGAAGAAAATATATCAGTTGGGCTCTGGGTGTGTGTGTGACACCATTGTGGAAATCAACCCTCTAAATGCTAAGGTCCACATCTACGTCTTCTGTCAAGGCGATGTTCGTCAGTTTTGACATCACAAGCTTAATCTACATGCACTAGGCTCCCACTGGACAGACAGTCAACAAGGAATATTATGTTGAGGTTTTAAGGGAGTTCAGAAAGAGATTCCATTGGAAGAGGCCAGCACTCTTCAAATCGGGTTAGTGGCATTTCCATGAGGACAATGCACCAGTTCACAACTCCATCCTTGTTACACATTATTTGATGAAGATCGTCATCAAGACAGTTTCTCATCCTCCCTATCGTCCAGATCTTGATCCTTGTGACGTTTTGATTATTCCCTAAGCTCAAGGAAAACCTCGTAATGAGACAATTGAGGAGATGAAAGAGGTTGTGACGAGGGTCATTAACACATTCACACATGAAGACTTCAATGAGGCCTTCCAGAAGTTGTTGGAATGGTGCAACAAGTGCATTGCAGCCAAAGGAGATTACTTTGAAGAGAACTAGAGTTTCATGTGTGTACTATTAATAAAAGTGCTCATACAAAAACAGTTTATTTAAGGCACCTTGTAGTTCTCTGTCAGTCATAGTTGTGTTCGTCAATTAATCTCAGCTTATCTTGATCTGCTCCAAGCCACAACTTGCATTTTACTGTCAAACTAAAAAACCCACAACTGTCGCAAACTTAAGACAGTCTGTAAACTGGTCCTAACTGTCGCAAAACTCATTGTCACTCCTAAAACTGCCTGAAACTAATTCTAAATATATTGATGACTATTGTCCAGTCCTTGGTCCCAATCACTGCCACACCGTGATTAACAATGCTATTTCAGCTTTCTTTTGTGTGCCCTGGTGAACAACTTCATCTCCATTTTTTTTTAATACTAAACATACTTCCTATAACCTCTGTTCTGTTTGTCAACTTATTTTCTATTTTTTTGATATAGTTTTTTTCCTTTTTAGTTTTTAAATTCCTAACACTTTGGTGGGGGCGTCAATAGAACCACAGCTGTAGCTAGACAAGCTATCTGTTTGTCTTGCTCTCACATACATGTATATAAACTTGTCCCTTTATTTTTTTTTTTTCTCTGGCTGTTCTTTTCTGATTAGTAAACCTTCTTATAAAATCTAAACACCAGCGTCCAAGTGATTATATCCACAAACGATGCAGAATGTGGTTTCCTGATGACCGGATAGATCTATAATAGGTTTATACACACCATGGACAACTAAAACTGGTGACATGTGTCGAAATTCAGCACACACACACACACACAAGTAAAAGGCTAAAAATACTGAGTAATGAGGCAAACCTTTCAAAGCTGATGTCGCTGAAGGTGAATGGGTCAAGTAGTTGACCTTACAGCTGCCAGGGGTTAGAACACCTGTGAGAGAGCAGGTCGATATAAATAAGTGAGGCGGAAGAGAAGTGAGTCAGTCAAAAAAGCAGCAGCAGCCACGAGTCATCACTGAATCTGCGACCTCCTGCCATCCTCCCCCTCCTGTCTACCAATTGAAGTGCACACACGAAACAAGAAATAAAATTATATTTTATATTTTTCTAACAAATGAATTTGTGTTGTGAGCTTGTTTGCTAGGCTGACAAGAAACTACTATTTGTTCAACCCAGCTGCACTACACTGGTACATAAGTTAAAAAATTTTGAAATTTGTTTTATCACTTACTTTTGAAACAAATTACCTAATCTGATCTAAAATAGCACTTTTTTTTTTTTTCGTTTGACAGGAGATTCGAAAGTGAACTTTGGGTTTACTTTTGGCAGCATGTAACTTTCATTTCTCTTATTTTTTTTCTTTAGTCCTAACATTCAATGAGAAATTTTTCTCACAAAGAGAGGAAGAATTGCTGTTTTTTGGGTCGGAATCTATCCATATAACACTTATTTTTGGTTAGTTTTTGACCATCAAGTGATATTTTTTAAACTCCTCACATCAAGTAGCTTCATACCTTGTCCGAAGCAATTTCTATAAATGATATTTTCTCTTCCCTGCAGCTCCTTTTTCCCACGGAAAAATGTTACTAGTCTTTCTCCACTCTACTCATATTTCCATGGAGGATGCTCAACTGAGCTCTGTTTCCTCCACCTGAAAACCTTACTACAAAAAACTTTGTTTTCTTCCTTTGTATATCTAAAGATCAAATAGAACTAGCATGAACAATGTTTCTTTCCAAAGAATTTCTCACTTGTGGAACACGTTACCATGTGAATGCTTCCTTATTGACTACCTCCAGGGATTAAATAAAAAGTTCTGTTCGAAATTCCATACAGGTTCTAGAGTTCCTGACAAAACACACCTAAAAAAAGGTCAAAGGTTACATTGGCTGATATTGTTGGCATTCGTCAGTCTAGAAGACTCGGGTTGCATCTGTAGATGTGCTTGAACAATGTCCTCTGTGGCTGAATAAACCTATCTTCAATCTACATTGTTGGATGTCGACATCGCAGGTGAAAGTCAGTGCATCGTGTTGGTGGGCGGTTGAATTTTGTTGACTGGCTTTCCTGAATAGTCATTCTGTCTCCGCGATGGACCTTTCGCTAGTGGTCAGGCCTTTGGCGTTTGTCTCCAAATGTTGTGGACTTTAACTTTGGACTCCCAGCTGGTAGGGTCAATATTATATGCTTTCATGTCGCATTTGCACACGCTGACATAGCAAAGGTACTGACGGCCAATTTTCCTTTTGCCAGTAGTGAGTTCACCGTAGGGAATATCTTTTGGGATTCGCCCATTGTCCATGCGATGCAAATGGCCTATCCATTTTGGCGAAGGAGGGTTAACATGGAGGGGATACTAGCCCTTGCGAGCACATTGGCTGAAATGTGAGAATGACGTAAAAGATAAGAACAGTAATTCAAATGATCCAAATAATAAAAGCCTAGTTGAGTTACCCACCCTTAAATATTAATTATATTTTGGTGGATGATGGGAGGAAAGATGCAAGCCCCTACTGTTGACAACGAGAAGCACCAATGTTTTTTATTTATCTTTCAAAATTCTTGAGATTATTCAGAAAACTGTTCTCCTCTTAAATGTTCTTCTCACAACGTTTCGGTCAATGTAACCTCTGACCTTCTTCAGGTACATCTTTTCAAACACGGGAGTCAGTACGAACGGTATTTAATCTACAGAGATTGTTTGTTCTCTTTTCATCAACCATGACTGGATTGAAGCCTTAAGTAGTTCGTAATTGAACCCTGTGATGCAACAGATAAACGTGCCGAGTTTCTGCTCAGTTTTAACTGACAACTTTCTGGGGGTTGAAGGTTCAATCTTATGAAGGAGCGATACTAAGAATACAATTACACATTACTTAAATTATTTAACCGGCAATAAATTAACTCGGTAATGTCACTAGATAGGGTTTGTGGGTGATATGAGAAAATACGTCTCTGTAGACATTAAAAATGTTTCTCTTTTATTATTACTAGCTGGGGCCACCCAGCATTACCCGGTGATAAAATATGCAGATATATTATATTTTAATTCATACAGAAACTGAGATATGTGCTTGTGAGTATTTTTTATCTAAACTGTTTACTTCTTATCAGTAAAAAAAGAGAAAAATACTCGAACTGAGATTGAAACCAAAACCTGAAGACAGCGAGTTAAGTTTGATAACCATGAGACCAGCGTGACACGATCTTTATAAGTTTGTTTTCAAACTACTTATTCTTAACATAAGTAATCTGTAATGTGAACTATTCACACATGCACATTCGCGAAAAAGTTAGAAAACAGATAAAAATCCAATGACTCCCCCGTACCAATTTTTCTATTTTGCTTCCTTAGCAGCCCTTTTTCCAGATGAAAACTGATTAAAAAGTTTTCCACATGTCTGACTATTCTATATACCAAAATGCAATTGGTTGAGTATATAGGTTGAGAAATGTCTTCACACACACATTCTCACATTTATAGATATATAAATTACATGAGGATTCATTTTGAGTAAAAGTTAATTTATTTTACTCATCTAAACTTGAGAAATGCACAATAAAAATGTGTAAATATTGAATGAGTTATAATGACTGTCACCCACAATTTCGTAGAGCAAGTAGCAGCCTTGACCTAAGATAAGAAGCATTTTTAATGCCTACAAAGACTTATTTTCTCATATCACCTACAAGCCCTATTTAGTGACATTATCGTTAAGACTTCTTATAAATGAGAGCAAGCTACTCCCGAGGATTAAATAAAAAGGTCTGTTTGAAATTCCATATAGATTCTAGACTTCCTGACAAGACGCCAGAGGCTGCATCACCTGAAATGTTCTGAAAATAACATGAAAAATGAGAACCATAATTCAAATCATCCAAATGATAAAAAACTGAGTTATCTACCCTTAAACTACTACATCCCCCACATTTCATAGTTTTCTTGGTAGTTGATGAGGGGCATGAGACAATGAGACGCAGCATTACTTTTTATTCATATTTGGATTATTCAGACTGATTTACTCACCTTAAGTGTTATTTGCACAATGTTACGATCGATGTAACTTCCGACCTTTATAAAGTGTAATAGTCATCATGTTTGATTGGGAAAGGGTTTAATCCATACTTTCCAAGGTTTCGTATTTAAGTTAGATTTTTTTTTCTTAATATCCAACAAAACACTAGGAGATATTATTTCTAAAATATTTATAATAATAAAAAAAAAGTCTAAAATCTAATTAGATCCATTAGCCTATCATAAGTTCTTAAAACATAATTTATGAAACTACGGCTGGGCCTATAAACATTTTTTTTTTCAAGAAAAATTTTTAAAAGGCTTTATGACGTATGTATCTGTCACTGTACGAAGATATCAGATCTTTTGGTAATTATGAGAATGTAAAATCAACAAGGGCAGACAATCGACTTTTAACCCATTCCAGCAAACGAGTAGTTTCCAAGATATGAAGAAATATTACTTTTAAAAAAGGGTGTGTGTGTGGGGGGGGATTACTTTTCTATAATAAATTAATGTATAATGAGCACCCACTTTATGGCCACCTGTTTGTTGAAGAAAAAAAAAAAAAAAGGACGTTTTGCCATCTTTTTTACGTGTCTCGTTCCCCACCCAAAAATGTAAATACAGACTTTTTGTTGGGGGGGGGGTCAACGTGTGGATGCTCGTTTCAGGTAAAATTGTGTTGATTGTACGTTGCCCCCCCCTCCGCACCCAAACTGGGGGCCATAAAATCGATTGTCTGCCCTTGTTGATCTTACATTCTCGTAATTACCAAAAGATGTCACTAGTAGCATATAATTCAAAATAAACATGGCGTCAAGTTTTTTCTGATAGAATTTGTCATAATATTTAATTTTTTTAAATAAAAAAATGACTACTTGATCGATTTACGTAATTTTTGGAATATGACATCTTCATGCGGTGACAGGTCCTTTGAGATTTGAAAAAAAAAATCACTTGACCACCTGTCGAGTGTGAGGGAAAATTTACTCGCCCCCAAATATTTTTACTCGTCCGACTTTATATCTTTGTTTCAGTCAATAATAGAAAATAATTTTACAACAATTCAAGAAATTACCGTGTGTATAATCTAACAAGAAAATATTTGTTTACCTCTTATAAATCAACTATTTTATTATTACAAACATTTCAGTAAACAGACAGGGCTGCGTCCTCGCTTCAACCCTCTTCTCACTATCTATCAGTTGTGCTTCAGCATGCCTTTAGAAATTGTGGTAAGGGTGTTTTTATACAATCTAGGCCGGGAGCAGAACTTTTCAATGTCAATGCATACAAATCCGCAAATAGAACAACAAAAATACTCGTACAGGAGCTCGTGTTTGCTGATGACATCGCATTTGTAGCGCATAGTCACGAGGATACTCAGGACATAATAACTCGCTTTACAGGATCAGCCAAAGCCTTCAGATTGAAGATTAACATCAAGAAAACTGAAATGATGTACCAACAATCCCCTGGATCACCAGCAACAAGCCAGCCAATTAAGATTCAAGACCAGGAACTTTACAATGTCAGCAAATTCAAATACCTAAGGACCACGGTCATGAACAACAACAAAATGGGCGAGGAGATTTCTACAAGAATAGCTAAAGCCTCCATATCCTATGGAAAACTCAAACAGAAGGTCTGGCAAAATAAAGACCTGACTTTCAGAACTAAATGCTTGGTGTATCGCACCATCGTCCTCTCGTCACTCTTATACAGTGCAGAAACTTGGCCAGTGTACAAACTGGTAGCCCGCAAGCTCAACACCTATATGATGAGACACCTCCGGCAGATTTTAAATGTCAAGTGGTATGACTTTGTCAGCAACAGGGAGATCCTATCACAAGCCAACCTCCCAAGCATGTATGACCTGCTCATCCGGAAAAACCTGAGATGGGCCGGGCATGTAAACAGAATGGAGAACTCCTGACTACCAAAACAGATACTGTTTTCACAACTGGAGGACGGGGTACGAGACATAAGCTCAGGTTTCATGACACCATCAAATGAAATCTAAAGGACAGATTGATCCCTACTGGAAGCTGGCAGACCCTGAGTCCCGACCGTGACAAGTGGAGAATGATGGTTCACAGGAAGTCGTCTTCGGCCACGAAGGACAGCACATGATGATGATGATTTCAGTAAATATTCAACAAAACGTTAAAATACAACACCGGTTTCTTTATGTAGCATCATTCATATTATTGTTCCATAGAAATAAGAATCATTTCTTCTGATTGAAATATAAATAATTCAAGACTGTGTTTATTGGTACCATTAGAAAACGAATATATCTAACTTTATACACACAAAAAAAAAAAACAATGTAAAAATCACACCCTTGAAATAAATATATTTTAAAATGCAAAACAAATATTAGAGATTCATTTTTTCGTTAAAACATTTCAATATGAAGTCTCTAATTGAAAAATATTCTGAAACACACAATCATCCCAACACCTCAAAACAATCAGAAATAGTTACTTACATAATTACTGAACAAAACTCGAAGCGAGATCATAATAAAAATGGACATTTAGCATCATATAGCATTGAACATTTCAGCAAAATTTATATAGATTAACCTAGTAATTAAATAGCTTTGTTAATGAAACAATAAATGTTTTTATACATTTATTCTATATTTTTTTATTTTTTACAAGGCAAGTCGAAATATTATATCATGTATAACATGTTATTAATAATCAGCCGTCTTGATATTTTTATGTGTTTACATTTTAATAATTCATGTCCAGATTTGTTTATATCCTGATACATTTCTATCGTCCCTGGAATAAATAATGTTTGTTTACGAAGAAACAAAACTGAAGCAAAAACTGATTACTTACTTGTTGTATAATTTAATTTTCGGTGCATGCTTGATGGAATGATGCATTTTTTCCCCCCTCTTTCAAATGTTCGTCTTTTTGTAAGCATGAAGTGTATGTAGTTGTAGCGTCGAAGAATTTTTTTTCCAAATGAAGGCGACATTTTGACTACACGCCGAATGTGTAAATTTGACCTCTTGTTGACCTTTAGTGTGACCACTCTTTTTTCAATATGATATTCCAACGGTCTCACAGCTATAGATGAAAGAATTCACAAATGATGAGACATAGGTCATTCTAAGTCACGGCATATTTGAGGGGCGTAAAATAAATGAGTTTCCCCATCCCCCTGTTTCTTTATTTAAAGAAATTTTATCAACTGGCGAGCGAGTAATTTACGACTTTTAGTCACCCTAAGAAATTTTCAATCGACTGTGGCGACCGGTCATGTAAAGTCTCAAAGGCTGGGTACATACATCATAAAACTTTTTAAAGATGTTTCTTCAAAACTGCTAAATAAACATACACAGAAAATTTTTGGACAAATATGGTAAAATAGTCTAAAAAATGGAGTGTTTTTATTACAACTAAAAGAGCCCCTGGGGCACTCATAAGAGTTATTGCAAAGTATAGACAAACAAAATTATATAGAAATCAGTTAGTTACAACTTTTCAGAAAGTTTTATAAAAATCCAAAGCATCAATTTTTTTTTTAATAAGCACAACAGTGTCAATTTTAGTCATTTTAATCCAAAAGGCACTCCTAGGGGAGCAACTGGAGTTTTCATGGAAAATCCGTTCTGTTACTTTTTTACTCATATCATGTTTAATGTTTGTGCAATTTACAGATCCACCCTCCTTTTGTCGGAGGACCAAAAAGTGATTTGATTTGGGAATTTTAAGTAGGAGAACCCCTGGTGTGTTTGTAGTAATATGGTGAATGAGAACTCTAGCTAAGATTAGCGTAGACCAATCAAAGGTACAGAAAAAAGGATGACTATAGACACCCATCCCCAATTTTTTGATTGGCATGTGTGCCTAATTTTGTTTAGTGCACTTTTTTTTTTAACCAAAAAAAATACATAAATCAAACATGGTGATTTATACACCTGAAGAAGGTCGAAGGTGACATTGATCAAAATGTCCTGCGACCAACACTCAAGATGAGAACAGTAGTCTGATCGGTACAAATCTATCTATTATATATAAAAAAGTGAATGTGTCTTTGTGTGTGTGTCTGTGTACATTTTTCTAAGCAATAACTCTGTCAATTTTCAGTTTACAGATTTGAAATTTGATATACAGGGTACTGAGATTTGGAAAAATCTTTGTAATCTGTTTTCGGCCAGAAATTTGGCTGTTAATTAGGTCGAAGTTCAAGATTTGACCTTTGAGAACTCTACCAAACTCCTCCGACAATTTGGGGTTTAAACACTTGAAATTTTAGATATAGGTTCCTTGGACATGGATCTAACTTAATAACTTGATTTGAGCCCAAAACAATAAATATTAAGGGGTCATAATAGGGGTCGAAGTTTAAAAAAATTCAGCGCTTTTTTTTTTCTTTTTTGCTCAACATACACCTCCAAACACCCGGGCAACGCCGGGCTGAAATGCTAGTATGTCTATAAAAGTGAACGTGTCTGTGTATGTGTGTGTGTGTGTCTATGTACATTTCCCTACACAATAACTCTGTCAATTTTCAGTCTACAGACTCGAAATTTGATATACAGAGTACTGAGATTTGGGAAAATCTTTGAGATTTTTTTCGGCCAGAACCTTTGAGAACTCTACCAAACTCCTCCGACAATTTTTGGTATAAACACTCGAAATTTTAGATATAGGTTCCTTGGACATGGCTCCAACTTAATAACTTGATTTGAGCCCAAAACAATAAATGTTAAGGGGTCATAATAGGGGTCAAAATTAAAAAATAAATTTGACCTCTGCGGTCTCTACCAAATTACTCAGACAATTTCTGGTCTAAACATTTGAAATTTTACATAAAGCGTATTCAGAGATATGGCAGGCTTTTTAATTGGTTTTGGTCGAAACTTTTTAGTTACCAATATATAAATATATGTATATATGTTTGCATGTTTGCCTAAAACTTTCGACAGAAGCCACGGATTTTTACAAGATCAGTATCATTCTGAAGTTCGACCTTTCAGACGACAAATATCGAAAAATTTGCTAAAAACATTAATATCTTCACTTTCAACTGGGCACTTTTCTACAGGGGAAGGTCGTTTTTTTCGCCAATATTTTTGAAAGTCATCCTCTCCTTTCGAGTGTCTAGCCTTAATTAAAACCTACGTCAATTTCAGTTTGGCGGTGGTTGTAACAGAAAAGATGTCAGGTTTTTTCCCCGTTCTTTTCCTCCTTCACGGTATGGGTTCGAGCCTGCCTTCCTAATACCATTTTTTTTTTTTTTTGCTGAACACACACATCCAAATACCCGGGCAAAAGCTAGTAATACAAATAATCAATCTTCATCTCAAAAATTATTTTTTATATTTTAACTTTTTTTTAATAATGAAATGTAGTTTGCTTGAAGCATTGTGTGAGTTATGTATAAAGGTACGTATTTAAAGGCTATCACAATGCAAAGAATGGAATGTTAAAAATGAATTTCCTCGAAATATATTACAGAATACTGTCACATACAGTACATCACTGTGTAGAAGTTTGACTTTTCAAGTAAGTCTTATTGAGGAAAAAAATTCATTATCTATATATATAAAAATGTAACTCTTGGTTCGTTCGGAATTAATAGTCTAAAAAAAACACTGGACGGATGGCTTCCACATTTTGGTATAATATGTTTACTATATCCATATGTGTTTTTATATATATCTTTTTAATTATAACATTATACTTAATTTTTCTATGATAAATAGATGTTTTTCTTTGTACCGAGAGGCCATTTTTTTTTATTTAGGGACACTTATTTATTACCACTTCCTGTCACGTGACCAGTGTTACAATTTAGCGGTTTTCTTGCTAGATCTGGAGATTTCGTTTGCAATCTAGCGAGGAATTCTAGAAAATTTGGAGATATTTGGCACCCACACACCCGCATTAGATTATTGAAAATACTTTAAAACATAAAATAAACTCATTCATGTAAGTAAAAAAAAAAGTAGCATTTATTGCCTTTGGTAACAATTATTTATTGATTATTTGTTTTGTTTTTCACCTTTTTTCGACTAACCATTCTTAAATCTCACTATAAAATCGATTTTTCCAAGTACATTTTAGGTGGGGGGGGGGCATTCCAACCTCCGAAGTTTAGTTTAAAATACAATCTAAAATTGTAAAAAGAAGAAACAACAGCAAAAAAAAAAAAACTTATACCAATACAGTAGAATTTAATTATCTACCAACCTAAATACTTTTAATATGCTAAACAAAGTTTTTTTGTTTTTTTTTATTTTTCTAATTTCCAAATATGTTGCACGATTATTGTGATGTTTAATTTGCAGTATATTTCAATTTAACTTTTATTATAAAAAAATTTGAGTTTATGATTTGTTTCCTGCAAAAAAAAAAAATACCCTCTCTGAAAAAAACAGGCAAAACTAGCTGATAAAATATGTAAGCCTTCTGGGGAGCTAACCACTTCAATATAATTCCAGAAACATATAGTGAGAAAACACGGAACATTTTATATATTGAATATACTATATTTATAATTTTTTTATTGTAGGAAGTTAAAATATGGATTTTTTTTTAGGAGGGGGAATTGATATTTTTTTAAATTTCAGACGATAAAAATTAAAAATCTAGCGATTTTCTGGACATTTCTTTCTCCTGATCTCGCGGGTTTTTTTAAATCTCAGTTGACAACATTGCATCACTAAAAAAAACACTACAGGCTTAATGTAAACAGAATGTGTTTACAATATCGGTAAATTTTCAATGGGTTTAATTACATGATTATTGATAATGTAACCATGTGATTGAACTTTAATCTAAATTAACCACACGTGGTCGCAAAATGAATGCCGACGCTCAAAGTGTATACACATTTTGACTCCTCCCTTTACTTAAAAATTCACCAAAAATCAGGAAATTAACGAATTTTAATGAAAATTGCAGTATTTTTCAAATAATGATCGCAGAATATAATGAACTAATTATTTTTACTTAACTCTTAGTGAAAATGTTTTATTTTGTTTAACAAAAAATACCTTTACTAAAGTTATGGTTTTCAGTAGTAAATAAAAAACGCAAGAATTTATTTTTGCTTTTTTTAAAACATCGTAATTTGTAACAATAAAAAAATAATTTTTACAGTAACATTACGAAAAAAGCCCCTAAAGTCCGTATTAATGAATTCGATATAACTCGAAGAAAAATGAATTCTCACATACTATTTAGGAAATTAAAGATTCAATTAGATTCCTATTTCAGTCACCTAAATTATTTAGGGTGAAATGAGTTTAAGAATTTATAGCCAAACCTAAATATTTTTTTTGGTAAATATCCAGATACGCTACTACAGAACACCGACCACTCTAATTTGTTTTGGGGGGGATGATGTTGGGGCACGCGCGCACCCCAACATCACCTCCCCCCCCGCTCGCACCCCCAATGTACAAAGTAAAATCTTCGGAAAATGTTAAATGGTGTTCTAATTGGTAAATGTTGGTGCGTTACTTACGGAAAATTTGAAAATTCTATGTTCCAGGTAAAAAAAAACAAAACAAAAAACAGATAAATTACCCCCCCCCTACTCCAACTTTGTGTGCTTTCCTTTTCTTATTTTATTTCTTTTTCAGCTAATTTTAAATTTTCCACCCAAAAAGCGCTATAATGTATTTTTGAAAATTAGAAAATTCTATGTCCTGGAAAAAAAAAAATCCCCTCCCCCCCAACGTAGTTTGCTTGGTGAAGCCGTCGTTTATGCTACAGCGTGCATGCGCGTAGCATAAACGGAAGCTGCAAAATGGTGGAAAGAAGTTCGTGGGTTCAGGGGTGAATACCATGCAAACGGTAAATTTGCCCCAAGTTTGACTATCAGATTCGTTGTCAGCGACCTCAATTACCTATAAAAAAAAAACAAATTAGAGTGGTCGGTGTTCTGTAGTAGCGTATCTGGATATTTACCTTTTTTTTTTTTCTTGCTTAAAAAAAAATAGCATTAATACAGTAAGTTAGGTAAAATTTGCATAGAATGCTCTGCTTTACGGTTGTAAAAATGGAACGGAAATTTGAATTTCGTTCCCTTTTAAATTCAGTACATTTTTACATTACGTCCAACTCATCGTTCACATTTGACACGTCAACTTTTATAGCTTTTCGGGTATTCTGGCAAGGTTAGGGGTGTCTATTCCGAAAGCCGTTCTTAACATGGGTAGATTGGTAGGTGTGTAAGAAATTTCGTGAAAAATAGTGAATAATTCCACCCCGTCTTTCCAAGTTTATAACTCCTCGAAAAATGTAACTCAAGCCCTAATTTTTTTCCAATTAAAGGAGCAAGGACCAAGGTTTCATTAAAAAAAAAAACAAAAAAAAACATGTTTAAAAAAAAAAAAAGTTTTAACTTCGGACTTTACAGGTAAATTTCTAAAAAAACACTACTTTTTTTGTTTTAAATTTGAATATATTATTTATTGACCTTTTCTCTTCAATTTATAATTTATTTACTTTTTAATAGACATTTCAAAATGGGAGGCGTGAATTAGTCTACCCCCTGTCTTTCCAAGCTTATAACTACTCGAAAAATGTAATTCAAACCCTAATTTTTTTTTCAATTAAAGGAGCAAGGACCAAGGTTTCATAAAAAAAAAAACAAAAGAAAAAAACAAACAACGTGGTTAAAAAAAAAAGGTTTTAAACTTCGAACTTTACAGGTAAATTTCTAAAAAACACTACTTTTTTTGTTTTAAATTTGAATATATTACTTATTGACCTTTTCTCTTCAATTTGTGATATATAAAACTTTGGTGTGTAAATTAATTATTTACTGTTTACTAGACACTTGAAAATGGGGTGGGGCGTGAATTAAAAAAAGCGTTTGTCTAAAATATTATATTCGGTTTATTGAAAAGAGCATAAAATTTCACATTGACCCTGAAAATATCGTAAAAATAGAATCAATAGAAAAATTTTGATAGATTTTTTAAGTTTAAAAATTGAAAAATATTGAGTTCGTAAAATTCATTACTGTTTTAAAAAAAAAAAAATATTTCTATTACTTTTAAAACAACTTTAATAGTTTATTTTGGAAGTATAATCCATGAAGAAAATAAACAACCCACTTTTAAAAGAGAAATTACGAGATTTTTATATTTTATTCGCAGTTTCGTGATAGAGGTGTAAAAAATTCCTACAAAAATTCTGATACATCTACTAGATTGGAGTGTTTATTCATTGTAAACGTACCTGACAACCTATAAATGTCGACATTTCCAATGTGAATGGTAAGCTGGACTTATGTAAAAATAACAAAAAGATATACCAAACTGATTTTTTCGTTTAAAAATGGAATTATTTTCCTTTCGTTATTAACTTTTTTTTTTTAATTTTTTTTTTTAATAAATATTTTGTGTTTTATATACATAAAGTACAATTGTTGAATGTTACTGTTTTGATTATATTCGTTTGGGGGGGCACAATTAAAAAATTAAGAAAGATTAAAACGAAGCGAAATTTAAGTTTCCGTTCCATTTTTACAACAACCATAAAACAGTGCATACTCAGCAAGTTTTATCGTAATTTATAAACATATTGAAACACTAAATCAACATTTTATTTATTTTTTTGCATAATTAATGATGGAAGTATTTTTCTGTTTATTTTCTTAACATCTGTTAAAAAAAATAATTTGTACATTCTCTTGAAAAAAAAAGAATCAAACTTTTCTCTACTTTCACATGTGTTCCATTTTAACAAACTGGGCCACAGCAAGCGTGGCCGGGTACAGCTAGTATTTATATATATATATATATATATATATATATATATATATATATATATATATATATATATATATATATATTGAATTCATTTATACAAACAAACGGCTACATATGTGCATACATGTTTCTGTAATTTCACGTTTCAGAGAAACCCCATCGTCAGGTCAAGAATATCGCTTGACAAGAAATTACAGAAACATGTATGCACATATGTAGCCATTTGTTAGTATAAATGAATTTAATATAATATGCTCTGTTGAGTCATTGAGTGCTTTTTTTGGTAGACACATGTTTCAGTGGATATACTTCTAAGAAACAAAACCAAACTACTACTATGTGTGTGTGTGTGTGTGTGTGTGTGTGTGTGTGTGTGTGTGTGAATATATATATATATATATATATATATATATATATATATCACTTGCTTTTGTCTACGTTTCTCAACACCGACAATATATCATTCTTTGCATTGTGATAGCCTTCTAATACCTTTATTTTTTTTTTTTTTTATTCGCAGTAGCTGCATGTCACTATTACGAAAGCAAACATACAATTTCTACAATACGTGAAACAACAGTACCAGTAACAACATCAGCAAAATATACTTCTAATAAAGAACCAAATAATGATACAACCACCATAACACCTATGAATACATATGCAAATAATAATCCAACCCTGATATCACATAATACAGATTCAAATAATCATACCACCTTGATGCCACATATTGATACAGATCCATATGATAACAATACCACCCACATAACATATCCGAACTTGAGCGATATCTTAACAGCAAGCAACGACCCAGTACAAGCCACTGATCTCCCAGACGTAACAATGAATGCTAGACTTTGCAGATGTCCCTGTCCAAGGAATTTGTCAGAAGAGCAACAGGCAGAACTGTTGAAATCGCTGACCAAAGAGTTGAAGGTGAACCGCAGTGAAACAAGTAGTTATATACGGTCAAAAATCAGTGCCCCAGATGATCGTGTTTCATCTCAAGTTATCGGCACTGCAGCAGTCGCTATAATGGTGGTGCCATTTGGTTTGATTGTCTTAATTGACTTGATCCCACTATTAAGTCTTATCTATAAGAAAATAATTTCTTTTGTGTAAAATCTATTATTATAATATATATATAACTTTATAAAACATTAAAAGTCACAGAAGTATTCACTTAACTCACATTCATATTGCATTATTGCTGTGTCTTACACGTGTTTCATTGGATGGCGTGAATATACCAAACAAATCATCAGAGACATACATTAGTTTCTCGGGGAAAATATACAGAAGAAAATATACAAAAAATTGTATGTTTTTCTTGAGGAACTTATGCAGGTCTCTATTAATTTGTTTGGTATATATATGCTATTCAATGAAACACGTGTAAGACACAGCAATAAAGCAATATGAGTATGAATTAAGTGAATACTTCTGTGATTTTGGAATGTTTAATAAGGTTATATATGCTTTGAAAGTGTAAATCAATTTTTATTGAACTTATTGAGCTTAATTAATTGTGGAAATTTGAATAAATTTATTAGATATATACTTTATGAGTATATATCTGTTTACAAGCGTGTATGCGTGTGTGTATATATGTTATATAGTGTCATCCACATATAGTAATGTTTTGTTGTATCACAACTCATCAGTGCGGCTAGACTAGCACCTTTCCTTAGCCAAGGATTGAACCTAGAACCATCGCATTGATACAATGAAACAGTACTGTATGACTATATATATATATATATATATATATATATATATATATATATATATATATATATATATATATATATTTATCCGTATATTGCATCCATAAAGGATAGGGCAATTTCAGTAGGAAATCATAAATAGGAGAGCTGAATGCGTAGCAGAGAAAGAATAAAAGAATAAATACAACCAAAAATTTAGCCAAACCTCATTATAAATTTATTTCAAATGCACAAACAATAGGGCATATTCAAACGAGAAAACTGTTTGAAGGCTGTCACTCGACTGAAAACTAAAAAAAAATCACATGCTGGTTTGGTGTTACTAAGAAAGGGGATGAATGGAAGGAGACGTTGGATGGGAGTAGAGCAAAGAGGAACAACATTTTTGTTCCTCCTCTTTCCAGTTTCTCCAAACAACATGTGTTTTTTTTTTGGGGGGGGGGAGGTCAGTCAGGTGATAGCCTTCAAACAACTTGTCTATTTGAATGGGTTGAAATAAATTTATAATGAAATTTGGGTAAATTTTTGGTGGTGTTTCGTCTTTTATCTTTATCTTTATTTATATATGAAAGGCACTTTGTCTCTGTGTGTGTATGAGTTTGTTCCCTATGAACTTCAAAACAGCTGGGCCGATATTTTTAATTTCACACAAATGTACTTAATGTACCTGGCAGTGTTCTTAGATAGGTTTTGTATCGGAATGTCTTCAGTAAGTATCAATAATCGATAATCGAAAAAATATGATTAAAGAAGGAACAGTCCAATTTTGGCCAAAGTTAACACCCTTATATAGCCTAACACCACAGAGAAGTTTTATCATCGCATACGTAGAAGGACCCACCATATAAAATCAACAGTAGGTTTTTTATAGAACAAAGGCATGTTTGAAATGAATGTTTTTGTTTAGAGCACAATTGTACCATTATATTTGACTCTTGCATTTTAAACTTTAATTCAAGCCATTATATATAGATAGTTTTATAAAATCAACAGCAGATTCTCTACAGTGCAATGTAGACTACAGTGTATTGTGGATTAAGTCACTGCAGGGAGGCATGTGAAGTTTTATCTTGGTGCACTGTGGTGGGTCCCCAACTAAAGCATGTAATCAATCAATTTGATTGAAAAATGGGTGGTTTCACTAATATCAATGACAATAAAAGTATTGGACAATGGACATGTGGAACATTCGTTAATCCTAATTCAATTCCCCGTAATGCCAGATCTTTCTGGTAATATATATATATATAAATGTCAGATCTCTCCTAAAAATGATGAATATGTTCACATTTAAAACTTAAAATTTTAATTTTACAATTTCGAATGACTTTCATCATTTTATCAAAAAAAAAAGTTTTTGGATTGTGCATGAAATAATACGCCTTTGTTTGAATTTATTTTAAATATGTATAAAATTCTCAAAAGGGAACTAATTCTTACCAGTCTGTGAGACTTACCCCTGGATACTAAGACTTATTTCTTAGTGAATAGAAATCATGTTACTATTCTTGATCGACTGGACAACTAGGTGTGTCAGAAATTTCGTGAAAAATAGTGAATAATTCCACCCCGTCTTTCTAAGCTTATAACTACTCGTAAAATGTAAGTCAAGCCCTATTTTTTTTTTCAATTAAAAGGAGCAAGGACCAAGGTTTCATTAAAAAAAAAAAAAAAAAAAAAAAAAAAAACAAACAACGTGTTTCTTTTATAAAAAAAGATTTTAAACTTCGGACTTTACAGGTAAATTTCTAAAAAACACTACTTTTTTTTGTTTTAAATTTGAATATATTATTTATTGACCTTTTCTCTTCAATTTGTGATATATAACACTTTGGTGAGTAAATTAATTATTTACTTTTTAATAGACACTTGAAAATGGGGGGGCGTGAATTAAAAAAAAATGTTTGTCTAAAATATTATATTCGGTTTATTGGAAAGATCATAACATTTCACATTGATCCTGAAAATATCGTAAAAATAGAATCAATAGAAAAACTTTGATAGATTTTTTAAGTTTAAAATTTGAAAAATATTGAGTTCGTAAAATTCATGACTGTTTTTTTTTTTAAATAAAACAAAAAATATTTCTATTACTTTTAAAACAACTTTAATAGTTTATTTTGGAAGTATAATCCATAAAGAAAATAAACAGCCCACTTTAAAAAGAGAAATTACGAGTTGTTTTTTTTTAATATTTTATTCGCAGTTTCGTGTTAGGGGTGTCAAAAATGCCTACAAAAATTCTGATACACCTACTGGACAACACATGAAATAATAGCACTTAAACTTATTTTTAATTAAGTTTTAAAATTCCCAAAAGAAAGGGAAATAAATCTTATTGGTCCTTTTAATCTTTTATCCGATCCAGTATTTATTTTCCCTCACGAGTAAGTACATCATTAAGGTTTGTTGATATATATATATATATATATATATATATATATATATATATATATATATATATATATATATATATATATATATATATATATATATATATATTACATCCATATCCAGTCTAGTTGAGATCATGAAGAAGCACCAAAAACAGAATAGTATTAAACAAAAAAGAATTGTTTCCAATAGATTTCGATATTTTCATTTCATTCAGTCAGAAGAAAGGGGAAGAACTCTACTCTCAGGTTTGTTGATATATATATTTTTTTTACATCCATATTCAATCTAGTTGAGATCATGCACCTAAATCTTTTTCCAATTTCGATATTCCAAATTTTTCTGATTACCAATTCCGATTAATTGTTCCAATATTCGTACAGAGCTTACATGACTGAAGTGATAAACCAAGAAAGTTGGGTTGTTAAAGAGTCAGGCTTGAACGTTGAGTTTTAAAATTATAGAAATTAAAGAATCAAAGAGTTAGAGAAAAAAATTATATTTATTTACTGTAAAAATTTGAGTGCAAAAAGAATACATTTGATTATATAAAAAAATTCAAATATACATTGATTGATACCGATGATTTCAAGAGGTATAAAAACTCTTCCCTGTTGGGCTAAGACAGCTACACATAGTACATTCATCTATAAGTAGTCGGGTATAGAAAATATAGGACAGTTTGACTTTTATAAAATTAAGATTAAACAAATATATAATTAAAAAATGAAAATAAATTTAAAAATTAATAAACCCTAAAAGAAAAATAGGTCAATTTTTACGACGTGCCCCAGCGTATTATAAGCACCCCAACCTCCCCACGTTAAGAATGGATTTTGGAATAAACACCCTCCAACCTCGAAAGCCGTTTTTAACATGGAGAGGTTGGAGGGGGTATTCCGAAAGCCATTCTTAACATGGGGAGGTTGGAGTGTTTATAATACGCTGGGACACGTCGTAAAAATTGACCGAAAAATTCTAAAATCTAATATATAAAAAGACACTAAGTCTGTCTGTCTGTCTCCATATTTTCAAACTCTATCTCCTCTGAAACTTAAAGTTGCAAACCGGTGCTCAATGATTGGATTTCTTATGGACGGTACTTTTATCGGTCTTTAGCTAGTTGAAATAGTTTTTAAGGGATCAAAATTGAAAAAAAAAACGTTATACATTTTGTGTATACATTCGAAATAAAACGTATATACAAAAGTATTATAGTTGCTTACAGCTGTTTCAAGGCAACGTTTATTTTAAGTAACATAATGCAGCATAAGATGATTTCAAAATATCGAATGAATCTCATACATACCTAAAAAGCAAACTATAACAATGTCTGAAAATAGATCAGTTTCGACTAAAACAAAAAATCACCAGAATAGATCCATTGTCAAATACCTCAGCAAGAAGGTAAATCAACTCAAGTTTTTATTAGAATTTTATATTTAAAAAATTTTTTTATACAATTAAAAATCTATGTTGTAGCAGACATTTTGAAATAATGGAATTTTAATCGTTTTAATCTTTTAAAAATCAGTTAATTTTTAAGAAGTTACTTTTTCTTGGCAATTCAACTGATTATAGTATATATCAATTAGAAAAAAAAAACGCTATTTAAAAAAAAAACATAGTAATATTAAATTTATATCAATTTTTTAATTGCAACTTCAAGGTAAGTCTTTGTTCAATATGTGTATTTAAACTTATTTGAACTCTTATGTTTCATAATAAATAGAAATTTCGATAGATTTAAATATATTTTATTCGAATTTCGAAAAAAAATATATGGGGGGGGGGAACATGCACTAAAAAAAAATATTTCCCCTCATATATTTTACGGAAACTGCATTTTATATGTAATTTCATTCCAAAATGGATAAGTATCGAAAATTTCACGAAAATCTGACGATTAGTTGATTTTTGCTATATTTATTAAACACGGGTATGTTTTCGCGTTTGGAATGTCTGCTACATGGGAATGCTATCTTAAAGCGCCAATTATGTAAACACGATTTTTGTCTTGCAATTTCATTATTTTCGTTCGATGGAAAAAATTTCAAAAAATCATGGGTTTGTATTACTGTACACATAGATTCGAAAACATTGTCAAAAAACAAATATATAACAAATAAATGTTATCAAAGGCAAGATAAGTTACTTTTCTACCAAACTGGATATAATTTTCGTGTTTTTATTCAATTTAACATGTTTATTCAGCTCGAAAAGCATACAGTGTTTACCGATGTATTGGAAAATTCAAGATGGCAGCCGATTCTCTCTTTAACATGGTAAGTTCGGGAAAAGGTGTTATAAATCATAAACTAGACAAAATACTATTAAAAACCACCGAATATATGTCAAGTTTTGTCACGGTAAAATATATTGAGCGAATTTTTAACAGTATTTTGTCTAGTTTATTATTTATTACACCTTTTTCCAAACTTACCGTGTTAAAGAGAGAATCGGCCGCCATCTTGAATTTTCCAATACATCGGTAAACACTGTATGTTTTTCGAGCTGAATAAACATGTTAAATTGAATAAAAACACGAAAATTATATCCAGTTTGGTAGAAAAGTAACTTATCTTGCCTTTGATAACATTTATTTGTTATATATTTGTTTTTTGACAACTTTTTCGAATCTATGTGTACAGTCATACAAACTCGAAAACTTTATTCCATAACGAGAGTACGTACAATTTTCAAATTTTCTTTTAAATAAGAAATAAATAACGACTTGTTGCATTTAGAATGCCCTCGAAGGATCAATTTGATTAATGTTTGCAGTTTGTTTGTATTTTATATTGTAAACAAACTTTGCTGTTTTTTTATATTGTAAGCAAACTTTGCTGTTTTTTTTTTTTTTTTTTGTTTTTTTTTGCGGGTAATACTTGAATATTTTGATATTTTCAGAATTTATTTGAAATAGATTATCTCATTTAAGACAGAAAAATTTGTAAAATTTATTTTAAAACAGATTTAAAATTTTTTCGAGATGTGTAAATTTTGAGCGGTTTCTTTGAATACGGCAGACGATCTTTTTGGGGCTTTCTCATTGGCTGTTTCGGGTCACTTGATGTAAACAAGAAAATCGAAGTTTTCTTGTTTAGTAAAATACTTTTCGGAGACTAGAAAATGCTTTTAGGAATAAGCACACACAATCCCTCCATGTTAAGAACGGCTTTCGGAATATACACACTTTGCAGGTTGGACAACCAGAGTGCACATTGACCGTCTTCGGGTGGTCCCACAGTCCACTTTCACCAACATTTCACTTAATGTGATCAGGTATTTTTATTTATTTATTTATTTATTTTACAGCGGAAAAAAAAATGTTATCACAGCGAGCAAAAGCAGCCACGTTTGGATTTTAAAATCACGAGGAAGGGGAGGGGTATCCTGTAACGTGTTGCTTTTTGATCGACAACATTCAGTATATGTGAGAGACTGAGTTATCTCCCCTGTGGCGCGCTTCCTCCCTTCCTCGTGGTCTAAAAATCAAAACATGGGTGCTCTTGATCGCTGTCATAACAAATTGTTTTCCCGCTGTCAATAAAAAAAACAACAAAAAAAAACACTTGATCAAATTAAGTGAAATTTTTTCATGAGAACCTTATTTCATAATGGGTACGTACACACACACACATATATATATATATATATATATATATATATATATATATATATATATATATATATAAAATTTTCACTTTTTAATGTCTTCATTAAACTAAACAAGTACCATTTTTGTTGTTGTTCTCTGTAAATTATTATCGAAATGAAATGAAACTTTTTTTTTTTTTCTTTTTTGGTGGGCCTCTAGGTGTATCAGAATCGGCCATTAAAAATGCCGTATATGAACTTGAATAAATCAACTTACTATCTTTCGAAGCTTATAACTACTTAAAAAATGTAATTCAAACCCTAACTTTTTTTTTTACATTAAAGGAGCAAAGATCAAATTTTAAATAACAAGTTTAATAGCAAATTATGCAATATTTATTTTTTTTAAATCAGTTTTCTTTAAAAAAAAAATCAACGAAATTTTACTTACTTCAATTATAAAAATATATATAAATTCCAAAAAAATCACTTACCTATAAAAAATTCTATTCAATGTGTACTTCGATTGTTCATTGTTAAAAATTTATCCATATTTATACTTATATTCCATGTCCTTTTTAAATAAAATAGTTTTTTAAACAAGGTCCCCCCCCCCAAAAAAAAATGCGAACTCAGATTTATTGACTGTTCAAACAAAGGGAGAGAAATCTGATTTTTTTTTCGCAATTATCTTACGATGACTTATAAATGCCATATTTAATATTTCTTTTTATTGTGTGCTGTTAACCAAAATTAGTATTTTTGGGCCTCCGTAGCTGAAAAAAAAGCACACATTTACTTATAAGTTTTTGCCATGAAACAAAAAATCCAGTTGACCGATTTTTTTTAATTCTCTTAATGGAATACACGAGCTGTTGATTATTATATCTTATTTCTACTTTATCGAGTGAATTTCTTTTTAAATATCTAAAAAAAAAAAAAAAAGAAATTAAAAAAACTGAATGAAATAGAAAAAATTGCCGTCAGCATCCGGTATTTACTTGACGATATAAGCATAACATGAGCTTTCATTAAAAAAAAAAAAAATCAACGTGGTTTAAAAAAAAGGTTTTACAGGTAAATTTCCAAAAAACACTCCTTATTTTTGTTTTAAATTAGAATATTTTATTTATTGATCTTTCATCTTCAATTTGTGATTTATAAAACTTTGGTGAGTAAATTAATTATTTAAATTTTAATAGACATTTCAAAATGGGGGGAGCTGAATTTAAAGAAAAAAACGTTTGTCTAAAATATTATATTCAGTTTATTGGAAAGAGCATAAACTTTCACATTGACCCTGAAAATATCATAAAAATTGAACCAATAGAAAAATTTTGATAGATTTTTAAAGTTTAAAAATTGAAAAAAATTCACTCATAAAATTCAATTGATTTCATACCTAAAAAAATGGCTGGTTGAACACGCACCGGCACTTTTTAAAAACTGTTTTTTAAAAAAAAATAATATTTCTATTATTTTTTAAACAACTTTAATAGTTTATTTTGGAAGTATTTTCCATACAGAAAATAAACAACCTACTTTAAAAAGAGAAATTACGAGTATTTTATATTTTATTCGCAGTTTTCTGTTAGGGGTGTCAAAAATTCCCCCAAAATTCTGATACACCTAGTGGACCTCCGAAACCAATAAATGGTACTATCTCCTCCCTCACCCCAAATAAAAACAGTTCAAAGAATTTGCTACCAAAATCTTGCGTTTGCTATTTTTTAAAATTTTTTATCACTCTTTTGGTCTAGTTCCATAGCATCCACATATTGCCCCCCAAAAATGCACTTTTTACCTTTATTTACTTGTTGTTGTTGTTGTTGTTTTCAAATATTTTGTAGCACTTATTTTTAATTATTTAATTCTAGGACGTGTGAGGTTTGAAATTTACATATTGCAACGCAATTATTATCCCCCCCCCCCAAAAAAAAATGTTTTTTGTTGTTAGGAAAGAAAAAAGCAGTGAAAATGAAGATAGTCACAGAAATACATAGAATAAAATAAGTAGGAAAGAAAAAAGCGGTGAAAAATGAAGGGTAATCTCCAAAAATACCGTTGGGGCTTACAAAATGGCCGCCAGAAGAGTCACGTGATCCGGTTGATCCAAAACATGAATCGTGCAAATGGAAAACGCAGCCTTGAAGGCAAACTTTGACAAACAATCACAATTTGTTTGTATTTAATTTTTTGTTGATATAATGTTGTTATAAAAATAGGCAAACTTTGAGAAACAATCTTAGGTTGTTTTTAGTTAAAACAGTGTTTATAAAAAGTATTTTATTCAGAACAAACAAGTGGTCGACTAGGTGTATCAGAATTTTAGGCGGAATTTTTGACACCTGTTTTAAAAAACAAACAAACTGTGATTGTTTCTCAACAAAAAATTAAATGACCGTTCTAAATAAATTATTTATTATTATGATATTGAAAAACTGTTTTTGTACTTAATTATTATGCTTGTTTGTCAAAGTTTGCTTTAAATTTGCGTTTTCCGGTTTCGTAATACGGCGATTCATGTTTTGGATCAACCGGATCACGTGACTCTTCTGGCGGCCATGTTGTAAGCCCTAACGGTATTTTTGGAGATTACCAAATGAAGATACTGACAGGAATACATAGAAAAAAAAAAGAAAAAAAGTCCAACAAACCAAAAAATTCAAATATTTAGCAGCAATTATTATCCAAAGAAGCAGTGATTATAGAAAAAAAAAAAAAAAGTTTCGTTTCAATTCCTTTAGAAAAATTCCATGTTTTCGTTCATGAATCAACTTCCGCCCATGAACACAAATTTGAGACGAACTATTTTACATTTCGGAGCCGAGTAACATCTCGGTCAACATTATCGAACTTTGCACTATTTCAAAACATCATATTATAAAACAATTATATTTTGACAAAAAAATATGTGTATCATTGTTTGACAGACTGTAAAAGATAATTTTTCAAGATGGCTGCATTATAAGTCGAATATTTAATATTTTTAATTTTCAGATTAAAACTAGAGTTAAAAACAAACAATCACTTTTATGTAAGACGTATTCATTTGAGACAATTCTTTTTTTCTTTTAGTCTGCTCGATTGTCTTGAACTCCAAGGCGGGCAAAACTAAGTATGGTCTTTCACACTTGCTTTTCATTCAATCCAGTTCCAAAGCGTTGACATTAGCCAAGTTGCCTGCATTTATATATCATTTATTACTATGGCTATGACAACAGCATATTCTTTTCATTGTTTTGACTCTCAAGTATATATCCAACATGGTTAATCAACCAAGAATTACATCACTATATAAAAGCATATAAGATATCAACGGATACATACTCGAGAGGTAAAACAATAAAAAGAATATGCTGTTGTCCTAGCCCTATTCATTACCCACTTGAACTATGACTTCCTCACTTTTTAATCCCTGAAATGTTCAAATAAATTTTCTTTTCTTTCTTTTTTTTAAAATTCTACCATAATGCATTAATAACTTTGTATACAAGATACAGCCATCTTGAAAAAGGACCTATCATGGCTAGTTAAATATTTTACAAGCGAACTTAGATTTTACGTAAGTAAAAAAAAAAAAAAAAACGACTTGATTAAATAAAACATCAGTAAAAAAAAACAAAAACAAAAAAAAAACTGAAAGTCAAAATACTTCCAGATAACACCGGGCAAGTACAGTGAGTTTAATAAGAAAAATTGTCTGAACAAAAAATGATTTTTCAAAGAGAAAATTTTGAAGAAAATTTCAAATTTACAATTTGGTAAGACAATTTTTTTCTGCGCCTTTTTAAAAAAACGAAATTTGAACAAACATAAGCAGGAGTGAATTCTCACGGCTGGAGATTTTGAAATACACTTCTTTCCTGGTTTGTCCAATCAGAAGCCAACTCTCAGTCACGTGACCGAGTTTATAAAATGTTAAACCGGCAACACACTCTCTCTTTCTTCCTAGATCATGGACTGACAACAACTTTATGTGGAATGGACCTGTCGCTCCCAACTTCGCTCTTGAGGGCCCAGGGTTCGACTAAGACGTGAATACAAACAAGCCAATATGGCTAACTCCACACATGGGCTTCAATGCAGTCTTTCTCATCCTACAATACCGTTACTGATCTTTCGTGACACATGCTCCTACTACTAATTTATAGGAGATAAATAATCCATCATGGCTACAGACCATAACTTCAACACACACACACGAACATTGTGTCTCTTTCTCTTTCAACTAATCTTTAATCTACATTTTTACACAGGAACACTTTCCATGATTAACTCGTTTCCTTATCCTAACTAATGAATAAAGTTGTTTTTAAATGTTAGACTGAGACTTCTTGTCTTCCATTTCTACATTTCGTGCCCCAGATGTGATGGCGAACATGCAAAGTTCATCAACATCTTATTCTACACATCCAATTCATCATCATCTTCGGTTTAACTTTCCCTTTATGGCAACTGAAGCATTTTTATTTTAAGTTTGCCAATTTAATTGAATTGAATGTCCATTTTTACATGCTGGAATTTACTGAACAGCTTTTAGAGATTAATTTCCAAATTTCTGCCTAGATCTTTAAACCCTGTTCTCTCAAATCCATCGTTATCGCTTCCTCACGTGTTTTTCTTGGTCTGCCCCTTCTACCTTAATTATTTTACATCAAACCTGAGCACACTCATCAATTATTTCAGTATGTCCATACCAACGATTTCTCATGTTGCACACATTACCCATTTTCCCATCTAGACAACAATAATCATCATAATCAACTATTAGCAAGACTAACGTGTTTTCCGAGAAGCTTTTAACATAACAGTGTTATCCATATTTAATCTTTCTCTGAGCTCATCAAATCAAATCGGATATATTAACAAAAATTGTAAGTGCAACAAGCCATGTAAAAGGGCAGTAAGAATATTTCAATGTCGATGTACCATCTGAATGTATGTTCGAGACGACTTTAAACCTGAATATGTGGGAATTCGTTACTATCTCCTTTCGTAGGCTGTTCAATGGAACTGAAACAGGAATTGTATTGATTGCCTAGCCAGATGAGAATAAAGTGCCGATAATACATCTTTTGCTAGATTCATAGAAATTATTACTTGACATAGGGGTGAAAAATTCATCGAAAGATAGATTTAAGTTCCTGTTGATGATGTTGTGTATCAGAATCACATTCCCTCACATCATCCGCGGCTCAAGTGAGAATTAAGCATCCAAAAATCAGCAGCCACGATGCATCCAGTGTCACCTTTAATTTTTTAACGTCTCCAAGCTGAACATCGATTTGAGTAGATGGTTCTAGCGGTCTAAACCGGGAAAAAAAAATCAGATCATAACCCAGCTTCAGACTTAAATTACAGTGCTTATGCACTTATGTTACCGCGCTATTTTATTTTTTTTTAAATAGTATTTTCAAGTTAAATTCAAGTTTTATATCTTTTTTTTTATTAAAAAAAAAAGTGAAAGTACAGAATAATTACAAAGCACCCTTCCTTCCCCATGTTAAGAATAGCTTTCTAAATAATAATGTTATTATTTCAGCACGGTAACATAAGTACCCAAATTACATATCCATCATATCATTTCTCGCCATGCAACGTATGTCCCCAACCCTTGCTGGCCAGGTTTAACTTCTTTACATGATCACACTGCATACACATGCATGATAGACTCTTCCCTAAGTCAACAGTGGTAATTCTCTGCTGGTTAGTAATGACAGATTTCCTTAAACTTACTCCATCCACGCATAATGCTTATTATCATACAAGCACTTGTTCCTCCATGTGCTCCAATGGTTTTCACCAAGTAAAACTTCTGAACAACCTCAATAACCTCACTATCTAAATATATATTTTAGTCCCCCACCCTTAATACAATTTTAAATTTAGGAGAAACCTAAAATAAAAAATGCCGCTTGGTACTATTTCAAAACACCATATTATTGTATAAAACAATTATATTTTGACAAAAAAAAGTATGTGTGATATAATTTGACAAAAACAATGACTTACGCTGTTTGATTGCTCATGATAGGCAATTTTTCAAGATGGCTGCGTCTTGTTTATATGGTTACTGTTGCATTATGGTCGAATATTTAATTTTTTTTTTTAATTTTCAGATTAAAACTAGAGTATCAAAAAAAGAAACAATCAATTTTATATAAGACGTGTTCATTTGATACAATTCTTTTTTCTTCTCCCAGTGTTGATATTTAGAGTGCTCGAATGTCCAACGTCTCCAAGGTGGGCAAAACAGAGCAACGTCTTTTACACTTGTTCTCCATTCAGTCCGGTTAAAACCGTTGACATCAGCCAAGTTGCATGCAATTCTATATCATTCGTTATACACTTAAACTATGACTTCCTCACTTTTTAGAACCAAGGATATCCAAATAAATCTTTATTTTTATTTTTTTTAATTCTATCATAATGTATTAATAACCTTGCAAACAAGATACAGCCATCTTGAAAAATGGCCTATCATAGCCAGTTAAATATTTTACAAATGAACTTAGATTTTACATAAAAGATCTTATTTTTCTATAGATAAAGCTTAATAGCGGCAACAAATCAATTAAGATAATCAACCCGAATGGCACTACCATTATAATGACTGCCGTGCTTCCAATAATCTGGGACGATGGTCGATCATCTGGAGCACTGATTTTTGATCGTAAATAACTGGTGGTTTCATTGCGATTCACCTTTAGTTCTTTGGTCAACTTCTTTAACCGGTTCTCAAACTCTGCTGCCGTCAAGACTTTAACGCAAGGACAAGGGCACCATTTTGTCGTGTTTGCATGGCCGTGACTTGTAGATGTTTCCATAGCAAAGGAAGTTAACATTTCAACAGTGTTAGCATCTGTACCAGTAGGATGTGATTCGGTTGTATTTGTTTTCAGAATGGTCATGGTTCCAGAGGTGTTGGTGACGCTGTTTTCCTCAGTTGCTGCATCGTTGGTTATCACGGGTATGTCAGTAAATGTCGACAGCCAAGTTGTATTACCCAGATGTGTAGTGGTTGGGTGGATTATAACTGTTGTTAGAAAAAAATATTTAAAAGTTGAACATGAGGGAAATGTAAAACTATGTTATTGCAAAAAATAAGAAATAGAGAACAGGAGAATTGAGTAGTTCAATCAACACACAAAAAAAAGAGCAAAAATAATTAAAATATACAATAAATAAATATTACCATTGACAATAAAAGTTACTTTTGTACCTACCTGGATCTGTGTGTGTGTGTGTGTGTGTGTGTGTGTGTGTGTTTTAAGTAGTTTTTAATGCTCTTTCTTCATTTCAAATATTCACTTTTTACAAATTGTTAGCCAACAAAGATGGCTGCAGACACATGGAAAATGTTGGCAGCTATCTTTATTGGCTAACCCTAGGCGGCCTGCTAATTATAAGTAAAAACCAATTTTATTGTAAATTGCACATATATCTATTGCATTTTTTTTTTTACTCACTTCAATGAAGGACTGATTTAATTCCCTTGTTTTATGGCAGTTCTGGTGTAACATAATCGCTGATCTTCTTCAATGGTGTTGTTAGATTTTAACACTTGGACACAACACGTGTCTGATACAGTCGCAAGGAAACAAAGAAACGGAAAGAAATTTGACTCGGCTGTTTTTTTTTTGTTTTTTTTTTTCAGTTTTCACAAAAAAGCATTTATTGTCAACAACGCCTGCATCTTGTTTTTTAGAGTTCCTCTCGCATCAACATGTGTATAACCAAATTCTGGCATGTCGAACATATTGCTTTAAAAGTTTCCCACGTTGCCACCTAGCCACTTGCTCATCTCACAACGGCATGCCGTCCCAGTCCTCTGCGTTCTACATGTGTTTTCCGTTGCTTACCGCCCATGTGTGTCCTTTCTTTTTTCTCTGTTTTTTCTTTTCTTTCTCTTCCTCTGCTGTGACGTTACTTTGGGAACTGGCTTGGTCATTTGCATATGTGTCATGCAGCTGCTGCTACAAGTTTTAGTAGCTCTGTTACACCAGTACTTCTGTTTTTATCAATGATGGATTGAGAAATGAAAATGAAAGTGTTATATTGGTTCTGTATGAAATTCATTGCGGGGGGGGGGGTATTTATTAAGTTGGGGCAAAAATAATGTTTTTTGACGTTCAGCTATATATTTTAAAATAACGTTATTTTTGCACCAATCTAGTATTATGTCTTTATTGATATATATATATATATATATATATATATATATATCAGAGGAAACATAATTTAATTTAAATACCAAATAAACAAAAAAACGGGCAGGTGGAATTATTAAAATTTCCTTAAGGCTTTATCGTCTGACCCTCTAAGAGGAAACGTCAGAATGATAAGTTAAAAGCTAAGAAATCGAATGAGGAAAGAGGGGAATTTGGTTTCTTTCCTCATTCGATTTCTTAGCTTTTAATTTATCATTCTGACGTTTCCTCTTAGAGGGTCAGACGATAAGGCCTTAAGGAAATTTTAATAATTCCACCTGCCCGTTTTTTTTTGTTTTTTTTTTTGGGTATTTAAATTAAATTATGTTTCCTCTGAAATTTCTCCTTCCATTTTGCTGTACCAAGAATTTACTTATATATATATATATATTTGATCTTCTAGATATGAATGTGTTTAGTGATTGTTTAAACAGGACAGCTAACAATTATAATATTAATGGACAAATAACAGTCTCTGGCGTTTTACATTGGCCGATGGGAAAACAGGGGAAGCAAATCTCTGATTTAAAAAATCATAAATTGCCCTGTGGCGATGGAAAAATTGTGACACGTGTAGGCCTGAAATGCTGGAAGCATGTAATAATTGATCTGTCATCATTGTATGTATGTATGTATGTATGTATGTATGTATGTATGTGTGTAGGTAGGTAGGTAGGTAGGTAGGTAGGTAGGTATGTATGTATGTATGTATGTATGTATGTTTCTATATGTACATGTGTATGTATGTATATCTATGTGTATATGTATGTATATATGTATGTGTGTATATATTTTTATGTGTTTGTATGTATATATGTATATATATGTTTGTGTTTATGTGTATGTATGTGTGTATATATGTATGTATGTCAGGTCATTTTTTGGGATAGAGAGGGCTCCCGTAAGCCGTGGTGAAGGCAACCTTTCTAGGAGAAGCAAATCTCTGATTTAAAAAACATAAAGCGGAAGACCAGTACTCGCATTAAGCTGGTCTGCAGTTTAATTTGTTGCTGGCTATCTTGCTCTTGCTTGTTGCTGGATCTCAACATTTTGAATCGAGAGAGAGACTTAGCTGTCGTACAAAGCTAAGACTCTTTAACATCATATTTGTATAGATACTCCCTCAGACATTTGGGCTCATGGATTTTAAATGTCTGAGGGAGTGACACTCGTCTGACAAGACGTTGCAATCATCATCATGTCAGGTCATGTCATATGCTACTGGTACCATGTAACCCAGTACTACCTGCATCATGGTCAGGTCACCGGCGACTAAACTGGTTCCCCCACTAGATTTATTTGGTGATGAAGGTGGCTAGTCTCCCTGAAGGATTAAAAACAAGACCTTCCAAAGGGCGAATGAACCCTTTTTCGGAGTCAACGGCCAACTAGCACTGTGTGTGTATGTATGTGTGTGTTGGGGTGGAGAGGGCTCCCATAAGCCGTGGTGAAGACAACCTTTCTAGGAGAAGCAAATCTCTGATTTAAAAAACCATAAAGTGGGAGACCAGTACCCGCATTAAGCTGGTCTGCAGTTTAATTTGTGGCTGACTATCTTGTTCTTGCTTGTTGCTGGATTTCAACATTTTGAACTGAGAGAGAGACTTAGCTGTCATACAAAGCTAAGACTCTGTAATATCATCTGTGTATAGATACTCCCTCAGGCATTTGTCTATTAAAATGGTTCTGTGGCAATGGAAGTCATTTTTGGGCTCATGGACTTTAAGTGTCTGAGGGAGTGGTAATCGTCTGACAAGACGTTGCAATCATCATATATGCATATATATATGTATGTGTATAAATGTATATATGTGTATATGTATGTAGGTAAATGTATGTGTATGTACGTATATGTATGTGTATATGTATGTATCTATGTGTATGTATGTGTGTTGTGCATTGTGTATGTATGTATATATGTGTGTATGTTTGTAGATATGCATGTGTGTGTGTGTGTACCAGTGACTGTCTTCGGTGTCATGTCTGCTTGAGTGTGTGGGTTCGCTGGCAGAACTAAAAAGGTTGTCTTCGGGCACATGGACTTTCAGTGACTGAGAAAGTGGCACTCGCCTGACAAGACGTTGCAATCATCATATTTATAATATAAAGCTGAATGTCTGTGTGTGTTTGGTCACGAATAGGCTACTATATGGTTGACTATTTAAAAAAAACTGATTACATATAATGATAGAAGATGTATCGAGACAGAGGAATGGGTATGTTTGATCTAGCAGAACGGTGGTTCATTAAAATTGTGGGGTCTGTGTTCACGCCTGGTCCACAAAGTATGGAAATAAAAAATTAAAAAATTAAAAACAAAACGTTTATAAGTGTTTTTGATATAGATGTACATAAGAATACTTTGATAAGTATGTTTTAACTTAAATAGGGATGGCATAATAAAATTGTGGGGTCTGCGTTCGCGCCTGGCCTTCATAGAATAGAAATAGGCACAAACTTTAATAAAGACTTTTCATATCTATCTGCGTAAGTATACTTTGATAATTATGTTTCAGTTTGAAGAAATATGGTATAATAAAATTATGGGGTGTTCGTTCGCACCTGACCTCAATAGAATGGAAATATGTCACAAAGTTTAACAAGGTTTTTTAATATAGATCCACAGAATATTGTGATAAGTGTTTCTGTGTGAACTGGTATGGTATAATAAATTATGGGGTTTATCTATTTTATTTTTACTTTCATCATATTTTGCTTTGGTTTTGATACCCCTAAATTCAACCCAAATTTACAACTCTTCCTTTTCATAACCTATCATACTTTCATAAATCAGTGTCCATTTTCTTTAGGCTGTTTTTGAACCTAGTGAACGACGGGTACTTTTGCTAGTATATATATATATATATATATATATATATATATATATATATATATATATATATATATATATATATATATCTGCAGAGGATCGCAGGAGGAAGACGTGTTTCCTGGGGACCAAAGAATTTGAACATAACCGCCTTTGTCATAGGGACACCCTTCGTGCAAATATGAAGGCAAAACACAAGAAACATCCACCTAAAAATGAATATGTATGCCATTGTGGTTTCAAGGCACGCAGTAAAGCAGGGTTATCTGTTCATTCGAGAAGGCATCTTTGACCTACGAGCATATGAAAGTTCACCATCTGCGGATGAGTGTGCCGGACGTCTACAGGATTACAATTATGCATGTGGTGTCACAGAGCTTGGGAGCTGCTGAAGATTGCATACTGAACCCTCATTCATCGTCTTCAATGAGAGAATCCACCATATATATATATATATATATATATATATATATATATATATATATATATATATATATATAACTACTTCATTTAATCACATAAATTAATATACGAAAATATAATTTTATGCGTAAATTTTCAGTATTTACTTCAACTGTGCTCAATACATAGGTAGAGCTAGGTAGTAAGTTATAAAAATATATGGTAATTAAGCTGCACAGAATATTCCGCATTTCATTCTCATGAGAATTCCTCAGGCTTAGGCAAAGAGTTGTGGTTACCTTATGTTTTTATATATTTTTATAACTTATATATATATATATATATATTTATATATATATATATATATATATATATATATATATATATATATATATATATATATATATATATATATACGTTTTATTTTTTTATTACCGTTTTATCTGTTTGGTTACATATGTTTCGGATGTTGGACCATGTTTACGCTCCAACAGCCTTGTCAGACTTTACAGAAACTGATTTCTGTAAGGTCTGACGAGGCTGTTGGATTGTAAACATGGTCCAACATCCAAAACATATGTAAGCAAACAGATAAAAAGGTAATAAAAAAATAAAACACATATTTGCTCTGCAATAGTATTGAGCATTCTCTTCAGGTTTTTACTAATTACCAGTTTTACCAAATATATATATGTATATATATATATAAATACTGTAAACTGACTTAAAACTTATTGGTATATTAACGATTACTGAATTTTTAATTATATAAACTCTGTAAAATTTGGAATACTATAAGTAAGACATATATTTTCATATTTTATGATGCAATATTTGGAATAATCAGTTCCACTCCTTAAAAAAAGGAGGAGGTAATTTCTGGGAGGACGGTCTGGGAGGACATATATATGTATATATATATATGTATATATATATATATATGTATATGTATATATATGAATATATATGTATATATATGTATATATATGAATATATATGTATATATATGTCTATACGTATATATATGTATATACGTATATATATGTATATATGTATATATATATGTATATATGTATATATATATGTATACATATGTATATATATGTATATATGTATATATATGTATATATATATATGTATATATATGTATATATATACATATATATGCATATATATATACATATATATACATATATACATATATATTCATATATATTCATATATATACATATACATATATATATATACATATATACACATATATATATATATATATATATATATATATATATATATATATATATATATATATATATTTGATCTTCTAAATATGAATGTGTCTAGTGATTGTTTAAACAAAACATCAAACAATTATAACATTAATGGACAAATAACCGTCTCTGGGGTTTTACATCAGCCAATGGGAAAACATACCTTGTCCATTTTGGATTTACCTTGATTTGACAGATCCAAAGCTGCAAACAAAGATTCCTACGACCCAAAGTCTTGGTGGTATATACAGCAACTTTATTTCAGATGTTAATTATTTCAGCATGACATGTCAGAATATCAAAGTGTTTTTACTTAAAATGCAAATTCCGATTGTCACTTATAGCAAAGAAGAACCGAAATAAAAGTGAAAGTAGGTTGGTTTTTTGAAACAAAAAATTTACCCAAGATCAGATCTTGAGATTCAATCTTAATGAAATTTTCTGTATCTCGTAAGTAAATCGCAGAAATATGCTCCCTCATGGTTCGCATGTTTCTGCTATTTACTTAAGAGATACAGAAAATGGTGAAAAAACATATAATACACTGATCCCCAAAAGAGAAGTTAATGAAAGAGAAGATAATATTGTTAGGAACAAACCTTACACACACACCCCTAAAAATAAGAGGATGAGTTCATGCCTAGGAGGATGATATCATGACAGCAGAATTGATTATACACTACAGACCCCCCCCACTCAAAAAAAGGAGGCGGTCATCCCTGGTCTTATGACAACAGAACAGGTGCTACATAACCCCCTCTTCCAAAGGAGGATGCAATATTTGGAATAATCAGTTCCACTCCTTCAAAAAAGGAGGAGGTAATTTCTGGGAGAAGGGTCTAATGATAACAGAACTGATATTACACTATCCACACTCATCTATATAATATTCTGCTTGCTCCTTAGTTAGTCCGTACGTTATGCTTTGAAAAAGGCTAAATACAATTTTTGAAAGCCAAACTGCTTAAAAAAAAAGGCCAAATTCGCAAAATTTGGCTTTAAAAAGGCCAATCTAACAAACCTGGATAATAATATGAGAGTGACCTCCCTTTGATATAGCCTTGTTTTCAAATAATATTATAACAATAATATATCATCATTGTTGTAATGGTAAGAGAAAAGAACTCAGAGTAATTTCGACGTGCAGCAGTTTTTCACCAAAGAAAGAAATCGGTGAAACGTTGTGTAAAAAAAGAGAACATTCAAAAGAAATAGGTAAAAAAAAAATTGTCTGCCAAGAAGTGCTGTACTGAAAGAGTACATTAAAAATTGTCTCTTACAGTGTAATTTTATTATTTGCATTGAACTATGTAGCACAATATTACTTTCTGAGTATTTATTAGTATTTATTAATTTAATTGCATTTGGGTCAGTTCTATATTTAAAATGCAATAGATACTATTTTCATAGAAATGATAATAAACTCATATTTGCTGCGTGTTACTGTTTTTTTTTTTGTCCAAAAACTAACTTTTTGCACTATCCAGATAAAAAAAAAAACATCAAACATATTTGTTGATTAAATATATTTCTCAATCTGTGGAATTTTCCACAAGTTTTGCTGGTTAAACAATAATAAATTAAATCAGGATTTTTTTTTTCATTCATTTAAAAATTAAATAAAAAGATCTTAGTTAAATCAGGATGGCTCCTGGAGTAAATGTGGTATTGTGGCGACTGATCATTCTAGTTAAAAGTAGGATAGACATTTGTTATTTGTGGCTAAAGATGACTAACTACATCCATTTTCTTCCACACACTTTTGAATGGCCTTGTACCCAATTTGTTTGAATGTAAATTTTTATATTTTGTGCAAATAAATAATTGGAAGTGTTTTCAGCATCCCAGCAACATCAGATGTTTTACTATCAACAAAAATAGTGTATATATATAAGAAAAATACAAATTATATATATATATATATATATATATATATATATATATATATATATATATATATATATATATATAAGCCTAAGGTTTGCTACATCGATATGTGCTTCTTTTTTTTTTTTTTTTTTACTAATAATAAATCAATAAAACCCTGTGGTAATGATGGGATTGTGACGGGAACAGGTGAAGGATGTCACTAGTAGTTCCTAGCATGAATATTGCACATAGGTGGTGGAAGGTAGATGGCCATTTTTCACAATACCCGCAAGTAATTGTGTGACTCGTGTCCTCCTTTCATAACAAAACAGCCCTTTATAGTTTCCTCTTCATGGGGAGGGATCTATAAAAGGTGACCTAAAAATTGTTTACTTGCTCATGTCCCTGTCATCAGGTGCAGATGTCTGGGCATCCAATATTTGCCCCCAAATCAAGAATAGAAACAAAATACTTGGAACAAATATGTCCTTTGCGACTTGGAATGTAAGAACACTCCAGGATAACAAAAAGAATCCTAAACGAAAAACCGCTATCATAGTACGTGTGTTAAGGCATCATAGAATTTCTGTTGCAGCTCTTTCTGAAACTCGGTTTGCTTATACAGGACAGCTAGAGGAAATTGAAGGTGGATACACTTTTTATTGGATTGGAAAACCAAGTTCTGAGAAACGTGAATCTGGCGTTGGTTTTGCCATCAGAAATGATATTGCCAAAAATCTTAAGTCCCTGCCCGTTGGTATAAATGACAGACTTATGTCCTTGCGCATTGCAGTAGGAAAGGACAAATATGCCACATTTTTGAGTGACTATGCACCTACACTTAATATATATATATATATATATATATATATATATATATATATATGCTATAATTTTACAACAACCAAAGCAACAATATATTTATTGTTTATTATACAGTGTATTTCTTCAGTGTTACAATCATTTTCTAACTATTTGGACAAGTTTAAACATTATTTCGTGAAAATATATTTCAAAATGGCTAATCATCAGACACAAAATACAACTGTAATACATATGAAAATATACAAAATTTCTTATTTTACTAATACAAGCAGCAAACTTACCTCACCCTCCTTCATTTTATCGATTAATTATATATATATATATATATATATATATATATATATATATATATATATATATATATATATATATATATATATGGGTATAAGTAAGCATATGAGGTCTTGATGCAGGATAGGGGTAGTTTAATTTAGTTTTATTTAAAAACAGTAAAAAAGAGTAGAATACTTTTGTGAAAATTTAAATGCCTTCAATTTTTGTAAAATTTAGATACCTTCTATTTTTGTAAAATTTAGATACCTTCTATTTTTGTAAAATTTAGATACCTTCTATTTTTGTAAAATTTAGATGCCTTCTATTTTTGTAAAATTTAGATACCTTCTATTTTTGTAAAATTTAGATACCTTCTATTTTTGTAAAATTTAGATACCTTCTATTTTTGTAAAATTTAAATGCCTTCTATTTTTGTAAAATTTAGATACCTTCTATTTTTGTAAAATTTAGATACCTTCTATTTTTGTAAAATTTAGATACCTTCAATTTTTGTAAAATTTAGATACCTTCAATTTTTGTAAAATTTAGATACCTTCAATTTTTGTAAAATTTAGATACCTTCAATTTTTGTAAAATTTAGATACCTTCTATTTTTGTAAAATTTAGATACCTTCAATTTTTGTAAAATTTAGATGCCTTCTATTTTTGTAAAATTTAGATGCCTTCTATTTTTGTAAAATTTTTACAATAAGTATTAGCCATGAATTAATAAATACTCTGCAAATTTCAGTTTCTTTAGAGTATTTTAAGACATTTGGACACAACTTCTCATTTGAAAATTCAAACATAACAGATTTGCATTGAATTTAATCCATAATTATTAGATACCAATTAAGCAAAATTATAATCTTTAATAACTTCTTAAATTTTCTTAAATATGAAAATGTGCAACTTTTCTTTAAAAATGAAACGGACCTTTTTGAAAGTGTATGATTTTTTTTTAAACAAAAGTTTTTATTGAAAATTTTGAAGTTAATGAAAGTGGTTATTATATGAAAATGCATGACTTGAAAAAAAAAATGAATTAAATCAAAATAATTATTAAAACAAAAGATTGTCCTACAATCCTAAAATGTACAAGTAGTTTCTAATTTTTTTCACTTCTTTGCTTACTTTAGCCTCATGTAGAAAATACTGCATAGAAAAAGTTTTGTAAAAAAAGGAAATTATGCATCCATGATGATGATCGTTGAAGAAACCACTCAGTGTATGCTGAAGAAAAATTTTTAAAACCCGCAACACAACAAACCTACTCAGTAGATTTGTAATATTCAAAGATGAAGATGACTACAACTACTGCTTGGCGTGCAGGCGAGCATACAAATGCTCGTAGAGATAAAACAAGAATTTCCACCATGTCACAGAAGTCAACATAGAAAAAAGCAATAAGCTGTTTGATCAACTCTGCAAATTTCCGGGTGTTGCCGCTCCCCAGCTCAAGCTAGATGCAATACCAGTTGTAATGCCTAATCGGAAAATACTGATAGCCATACGCCCTGAACATAAAAAGGAGTTAAGTCGACGAACCAAATTAGGAGTAATTAAACTAGTAGAAAAACCAACTCCATGGATTAACCAGCTTGTCATCACAAGAAAGAATAATGGAACAATGAGAATATGCCTGGATTCTCACACGCTCAACACAACAGTCATGCGAGATTACTACACCATAAAAATTCTTGAGGATGTCCTTCACGACATGAAGGATGCAAAAAATATTCACAAAAGTGAACCTCTCATCAGGATATTGACATGTTGAGCTCGATGCATCCAGTGACCTGACCACCTTTTGACCAATACTGTTGGCATCAATTACCATTTGGCCTCAACTCCTCAGCAGAGATATTCCAAAGAAAGCTGAATGAACAATTTCAAGACATTTATGGAGTTATCATTATTGTAGATAATCTGGTCATTTATGGGAAAGACCGAGAAGAACGTGACAGGCGCCTCTACAAACTACTCCAGAAATGCCAAACAATAGGAGTAAAACTTAACCCAGAAAAACTAGAGACCGGACTAAACATGATTACTTTCATGGGGCATCGCATCACCAAAGATGGCATTGGAGTTGGCTCAGAAAAAGTGAAGGTTATCACTGATACGCCAGCATCAGGAAACATTGGCGTTCTCCGCAGATTCCTAGGCATGACAAACTACTTGAGTAAATTTATACAACTTTTGCAACAATGACAGAACCTCTCCAGAACCTGACCAAAAATGATGTTCCATGAACATGGTCAGATTCCCAACAAGCAGCTTTCAACACTGTAAAAGAAGCAATCACAAACTCACCCATCCTTACATAGTACGACCCTCCCCCCACAAGGAACTGACTCTGGAGAATGATGCATCTATGAGTTAGGAACAGCGATAACGCAGGTTGACAAACCAGTTGCATTTGCAAGTAGATCCTTATCAGATGCCGAACAAAGATATGCAAAAATTGAGAAGGAGATGCTAGCAGTTGTATATGGCCTAGAAAAATTTCACCACTATACCCACGGAAGAGAAGTGGTAGTTTTGACTGACCACAAGCCCCTCGTCTCAATTAGCAAAAAGCCACTATCAAAGGCACCAAAATGGCTACAGAACCTCCTGTTACGGGCCCAGCAATACAACTACATACTCCAATAAAAGCCAGGGAAAGATATGAACAAAATTTAATATTTGGTAAGCATCCAACAAACAAACATCCAAAACTACATTCAGGGATTTTTCTTACTCCCAACTCATCCCTTTTTCTATTATATTTTAATAGGTGCTCAGTATCTATGATCGATCTCAGGGTTTGCGAAAGAAGGTAAAGCAAGTAACGTCATGTGTTGTAGGCACATATGATGAAAGATGATGATGGTGGTGAGATGAAGATGTATACGTACATATCCCATACGTGATATCCCATTCACAATGAGTCGGTACGTAATTATAATTCTCAGTGATATTACTACAGTAGATAAAGATCTGTGCTTGGTCACATTTCAGGTGAAAACATTATTACATATTTTTTACGTGTCATGTGGAAATTAGTATAAATTCTAAAAAGTTACGAAAACTGATCCAGTAGAAGATGTGCTAGATATATTTTTAACAAAGACTAAAATCATCCACAATCACGTTCTGGGATTTCTTGTTTAAAAATGGCAGACACTTAATTTAAGTCAAGAGTCTCTCATTTATTGCACAACTCTTGCGTATTAAAACATTCGGTAGATTCTATTTTTACTAATAATTATTTCTATACTGGATCATTTTTTCGTAATTTTTGGAATTTATACTAGTGTTACAGGAAAAAGGGCTGTCCCCTTTTCCTGTAAGTAAGAAGAACATTAGATAGGTGGAAAATGATATTAGGATAGACCGAGATTCGAACTTTGTAAGCAAGGTTCAGAAATAGATTCAAAAAATAGAATGTTAGAATTTCGCATTGTTCAATTTCATATAAAATAGTTAAAACATTCGATAAATTCTATTTTTACTAGTAATTATTTTTATACTGGATTATTTTTTCGTAATTTTTGGAATTTATACTTCGACATGATATGTAAGTACGTGATAATGTTTTCACCAAAAGATCTTTTCAGAGTTAAGTGGCAGAAGAGGATGATATATATATATTAAATCCCCAAAACAGTATTTCATGGTAAACAACTGATGATCCATTAAAAAATAAATTATTACTGGTACTATAGTGAATTCGAGAGAGCAAGTTGATGCAGTGATTGCAGGTGATTGAATGACTTACTGACTAAATGGTTTTCTAACGAATGATAAAAAATATATATATTTTTTTGTATAGTTTTAAAGGTTAAAAACTTCCAAGGTTATATATATATATATATATATATATATATATATATATATATATATTACTTACGTGTGATGTTCCATTCGCAACTAGTTTGCTTGGTAGTTGTGAAGTAACTTGCTATTTCATCGCTTGTCACTTGGATTATCTCCACCTAAAAATATTATTGTATCGGAATTAAATAATTAAATACTTAACATTGTTTTTTCAAATCAATAAAACTAAAATTAATTCGATTTCATAGATGAGATCATGAACTTCTCCCAGAGGCATATATCTGAGAAAATTGACCACATCCTGTCTGCTCATCCTTCAGCTAACATTCACATGTGTGGTGACTTCAATGTCCATAATGTGGAATGGCTGACCCACTCAAATAAAACCGATGATGAGGGGAGGTTTTGTCATGATTTTGCCATTGCCTATGACCTCACTCAGATTGTTCACGAACCCACTCGCGCGCCCGATACACCCAGTCAATATGCAAGCCTTCTAGACCTTTTCCTCACAACTTCCCCTGAGCTGTGTTCATGTTCCGTTCTATCTCCTCTGGGATCCTCTGACCACTCCGTTGTATCAGTTAAGATAAAAATGAAATGTAACAAGTCTTCAGACGTACCTCTCCACCGTACTGTATATCGATACTCTATGGCTGACTGGGATAGCTTCCGTACATTCATATCTGACCTACCTCTGCATTCCATGTTTAAAAAGGATGTGTCCTCTATAGTATCAAACCTGGTCGAATGGTTAATTGTAGGCATAGACCGATTCATAACATCCAAAAAATTCCAACAAAAGCCTAACAGCCAGCCATGGTTCTCCCCTGAATGTGCTGCTGTCATCGCGCACAGAAATCACTTTTTCCATAGCTACCAATGTAATAGATGCACTGAGACTAAAGCTGCTTTCAGGACTGCCAGCAACCACTGTAAAAGAGTAATAAAACATGCAAGAGAGCTATATGCTCAGTCTGTTAAATCCAAAGTAGCTGAGCAGCGGCTTGGTTCCCACCAGTTCTGGCAAATAGCAAACAGGATCTTGAACAGAAGCGTGCGTTCTATCCCAACTATCATCAATGGACCTGAGGTCATCTCGTTAGCATCAGACAAGGACAGACTATTTGCCAAGAACTTTGCAGCTAATTCTACCCTATGCGACAATGACCATCAACTCCCTGTATTTCCTCCTATAACAGACAACACACTATGGAACATACAAATATCTGTGTGTGAGGTCGCTAAGCTAATCAAGAACCTTGATTCCAGTAAAGCAACTGGCCCTGACAGCATTCCAATTATAGTGCTGAAAAAGCTTCAACCAGAACTTGCTCCCATACTTACAAAACTGTTTAAGCGTTGCCTTAAAGAGAAGTGCTTTCCAACACCCTGGAAAACCTCATCAGTATGCCTTGTATTTAAGAATTTAGGTGAAAAGTCATCTCCCTCTCAGTACAGACCAATAAGTCTCCTGTGTGTCATGAGTAAGTTGTTGGAATCCATGTTAAATAAAGAAGTAGTCAACCACCTCAACAGAAACAACCTTCTTAGTGACATGCAATATGGTTTCCGCTCTGCAAGATCTACAGCAGATGTGCTAACGGTTATATCACATACGATTAATGAATCTCTTGACAAAGGTTTCCTTTCCAGGGCAATTGCTCTTGACATATTGAAAGCCTTCGATAAGGTATGGCATAAGGGCCTACTTCACAAGATTACAGTATTACTGGAAATGTTTTCTCAATCATTAAATCATTTCTCTCTGATAGGTTCATAAGAGTAGTGGTTGATGGGCAGAAATCATATGCCCACAGTATTAATGCTGGAATTCCTCAGGGGTCCATCATGGGCCCAACTCTCTTCCTGATCTACATCAATGATCTCCCAAAACACATACTTAAATCATTCATTGACATCTATGCTGATGACACGACCATCTATGGCAAGTTCTCTCTGATTCTCTCTCCTCTGATCTTGAGCACGTGGTACAATGGGGGAAGAGATGGCTGGTCACTTTTAATTCATCCAAAACCAAGCTTCTATCTTTACATCATCAACGCTCTGATCCCTATCTGGCATCAATTAAAATGGATGGCTCTCGTTCTGGGGAGGCTCCATGTTTTGACAAGCTTCTGGGTTTGACTGTTACTCCTGAAATGGAACACGTACATCAAATCTGTTGCCAGGGACGCTGGGAAAATGGTGGGATCCTTCTACCGCTCCAGAAGATATCTCACTACTGATGCAATTCTCTATCTATATAAAAGCCAAGTACGTCCAAGGATGGAGTACTGTTGCCACATCTTGGCAGGAGCTGCTAAAAACAGCCTATCCTGCCTTGACAGAGTACAAAATAGACTTCATGGCTTAGTGGGGGATGCCCTTTTCTCTTCCCTGCAACCTCTCTCTCACAGGAGAGATGTTGCGAGCCTGTCTTTGTTTTATCATTACTTCCATGGCAGGTGTTCGCCTGAGCTCCAATCCCTCGCCCCCCCCCTCGCCAATGTTTCATGAGAAACACCCGTCTGGCTGAAAAACTAACCCAGTAACATTAACTAACCACGCAGGGTCACAGAAATACCTGGATTAGAACCCAAGCGCGGAGCAAACCCTCTCAGTGGTGCTCAGTGGTGACGGACCCAGTAGATCTTTCCAGATCATCTGTCTAGGAGAAGGAAAACTCTGAAACTAAACCAAAGGGGAGGGAGGCCTCTTCAGTCTTGGATGACAACCTTCCTAGAGCTGGTGACTCAAACAAATTACCGGTTTGCAAACCTAAATTGCTTAAGGAGTAGATAGGTTCTGTCTATCGCCCAGCTTCCATACTCCTTCTTTGCCTATTAGTCAGGCGCAGAGATACTATCACAGTGATTCGACAGAAACACCCAGTGGTAGATCTTGTTTCTTGTCTAGGGCAATGAACGCCGTCTCCCCACTCCCAACACACCCCACCCCTAAAGCTGGGCACTTGAGAGTGCTTGAGTACCATAAATGCCTGAGCAATTAGATTGGGTTGACCTTTCTCTGATGGGTTGAGGGTACCGGATTGACAGTTACTGGCTGCTGTTTCCGACTGGTAGTACAGGAACCCTAACTCTTTGGTAGCGCTTAGAGCGGCTGCTCCATCAACAGTTGTATAATATCGGGATGTTTGCAGTGCCATGTCGCGCATGGAAAGGGACCCTGCACTCATCCCCCATGGGCTTTCCTGAGGCCACAGTCCTAGTTGATGGAGGGTCAGCTGATGGTCTACTTGTGATGCATGCGTGATACTCTGCATAACCTCCTGTTCGGCTCCCCCTAACCTAACTGAAACTCGTTAAAAATATGATGACAGTACAATCTAAAAATAAGCTTAAACAAGGCTTAGGGTCAAACAAATCCAACTTGCCTCCTCCCTTGAGGCTTGCATTCACACATATCCGTGGGCTTAGAACTAATTTAGCTGATGTTGAAGCATTTCTCCTAACAAATACCCCGGATATCTTAGCACTAAGTGAGACTAACCTACACTCCTCCATCCCCTCTAACTACTTTAACATGCCTGGATATCTCCCACTCTGCCGTAAGGACTCTGACAGACATATGCACGGACTTGGAGTTTACATTCGTAATACCCTTCCCTTGACTAAAGAAACAAACCTAGAAACGGATGATCAAGCCTTTATGTGCTTTAGACTAATCATGCAACACAACATTAGCTACTTTTACTTTCTCTACCGCTCTCCCTCGACCCAAGACTGCACCATAATAAACAAAGTATCTGACAGCATAGACACAGCACTCTCCTTCGACACTAGCACCCAAGTACATGTATTTGGTGACTTTAATGTCCATCACAAAAACTGGCTTGGATTCTCTACTTACACAGATGCAGCGGGCAGTACAACTCACAGCTTCTCTATATCTCACTCCCTATCACAAATTGTTACTTTTCCAACCCGTTTCCCTGATCAGGAAGAACAACACGCATCACTCTTAGATCTGTTTTTGACCACAGTTCCTGATGATTGTATAACAAAAGCCGACAGCCCACTTGAGAACGCTGATCATGCAGTGATAATGGTTGAAATCGCCCTAAACTCTAGACCCAAAACTGAAGAGCCAGTGCTCAAAACAACGAGATATTATACAAAGGCTGACTGGGAAGCCATCAGAGATCTTATCAGAGACGCCCCATGGGGAAATATTTTTTCTCTTCCTGCTGAATAGTGTGCAAATGAGACCACTGAATGGTTCAAAAGTGCAATCGAAGCGCATGTTCCCATGCGGAAATTCTATAGCAAGCCCCACTCTCCCCAATGGTTTACTTCGACTTGCGCAACTGCCATTGCTCAAAGGCAGCATGCATTCCACAGGTTTAACCGACATAAGTCCAGTTCAAACAGACAGAAGTACTTAGAATCTAGAAGTAACATTAAGAAAGAAATAGCGACAGCTAGGAGGAAATTTACGGAAACCACTAAAAAACGCATCGAAGCACAAAAACTAGGAACTCGTGACTTCTGGAAAATCTACAACAGTGTAGTAAACAATTGGCAGTCAACAATTCCCCCACTAACCAACAATCACGAGGTTATTTGCTCAGCAACCGAAAAGGCTAACATGCTTGCCAGTCGGTTTGCCTCAAACTCCACACTGGACCCTTCCAACCACTCCTACCTCAATTTCCTATGCGGACAGACGTCACGCTAGACGATCTGAAAATCACCCCTGCTCAGGTGCATGCTATCATAAAAAACCTTGACAATTCAAAAGCATGTGGACCCGATCTCATCCCAGCTGTGCTATTAAAAAAGTGCTCAGTCGAAGTAGCTCCAGTTCTCTCCAAATTCTTTAACAAATGCCTTAATGAATCTTGCTTTCCGGGCTGTTGGAAAACTGCTTCTGTGGTACCAGTATTCAAGAATTCTGGCGAAAGAACTGACCCATTAAATTATCGCCCTATTAGCCTCCTCTCACTTTTTGCCAAAATATTTGAGACCTTAATTAACCATGCTCTAGTCCATCACTTTACAGATGCTAAACTTCTGACTGACAAACAATATGGATTTAGACAAGCCCGTTCCACAGCAGACATCCTCACTGTAATCTCTGAACGCATATACCATTCACTGGACAAAGCGGGAGAGGGCAGAGCGGTAGCTCTAGATATATCTAAGGCTTTTGACAGGGTATGGCATGAGGGTCTCCTCAGGAAGATTAGATCATACGGTATCACTGGTAGAATACTTAACATAATTAAATCCTTCTTAGATAAGAGAAAAATCCAGGTTGTCCTCGACGGTCGGACATCTAAACAATATGATATAAATACGGGAGTGCCCCAGTGATCTATCCTTGAACATCTACTGTTCCTGATATTCATAAATGACCTCCCCGACAAAATTGCCTCTGAGATGGGTATATATGCTGATGACACCATGCTCTATAGCAGGCACAACAGGAAAACAAATGAACATATATCTAAAGTAATGGCAGAAACACTAGAGGATGACCTCCAATCAGTAGTGGAATGGGGACATAAATAGATGATCACGTTCAATGCCACCAAGACTAAACTGGTTTCATTCAATAATTACAAGAAACCTTCTCTACCACCTATAGCAATGGCCAACGACTCCTTATCTGAGAGTACGTCTTTCAAGTTCCTTGGCCTAACGTTTACAGGAAACATGAGTTGGAGCAATTACATCGAGGGCATTGCCAGGGCTGCTGCAAGGAAGGTGGGCTCTCTCTACCGTGCTAGAAAACTACTAACACCCGAAAGTATCCTGTACCTCTATAAGGCAACCATTCGCCCATGTATGGAGTATTGCTGTCATATTTGGGCTGGTGCGTCGGCTACTAGTCTCTCACTCCTTGACCGGGTTCAAAAGAGAGTCGCAAATCTGATAGGCCCTAAACTGGCATCTAAGCTTCAGCCTCTGTCCCATCGACGAAACATTGCATCCCTCTGCCTGTTCTACAAGTATTTTAATGGTGAATGCTCTGATGAACTGCAAGCACTTGTGCCCTCACGACGTGAACACCCTCGACAGACCCGACAAGCTGCAAAATCCCACCCTCACACTGTAGAGATCCCTAGATGTAAAAGATCTTTCTACTCCGGTAGTTTCTTCCCCAGAACTGCTAGACTTTGGAATTCCATTCCAGGTCACTGCTTCTTCCCCAACTGTACTGACATGCAGAAGTTCAAGTGCAACGTGAACCAACATCTTGCTGCCCAAATCCCTACATAGTGCTCCAGTAGCTGTCTCCCCTGATAGTAGCCCCCTACACCAAAGTGGCAATGTGCCTTGTTTGGGGTGAAAATGTAATAAAAAAAAAAAATAAAAAAAACTACTGTCAATAATTTTCCCCACTCTTTACCTGTGCCTAAATCCAAACGTAGCTTCTTTCTTAGAACTGCATGCCAGTGGAACTCTCTACCTCTTGCCTGTTTCCCACCTGACTACAACTTGGACGTCTTCAAGTCCAACATAAACAAACTCCTGACAAACCGCCCCCTTAAGTAAGACACTATATCAAAACCCGCAATACTAATGATTACTATAATACTATCTCATTGATTACTGTACACGCAATAACCCTTATCCCTGAGTGGCCTTCGGGCCTTGATAAGTGGTGACCCCCGTGTAAAAAAAAAAAAAACAATTTTTACCAAATAAAGATTAGAGTATAATGCATAAATATTATACAGTTACAAAATCTTAGATTATTGCCTTACGGTGTTATTTATAATATTATTTGATTATATACATGTGTATTATATACTGTACTGTATTTTGTTAATAATTTTTAATGCCTTATCCCGGGGTTCTATTGTATTTAGAAGTTTTAAAAGAATTGGAATCTGTAATTTAGATCAGAATCGGTAATTGTATCGGAATCAGGAGAAATAGTGGAATCATCCCATCGCTAATATAAGGTTGCTCATCTTAATGGTACTACTCCCATCTTCGTAGCTCTTCAACTTTTTGAGTTAAAACATAAGAAGCATTACTTTTGGAACGTCCCATATACATACATATATATATATATATATATATATATATATATATATATATATATATATATATATATACATATATATATATACATATATATACATATATATATATATACATATATATAATTTATGCAGATTTCTTACTGATTATAAACAGTCACACACACACACATATATATACATATATGTGTGTGTGTGTGTGTGTGTGTGTGTGTGTGTGTGTGTGTGTGTGTGTGTGTGTGTGTGTGTGTGTGTGTGTGTGTGTGTGTGTGTGTGTGTGTGTGTGTGTGTGTGTGTGTGTGTGTGTGTGTGACTGTGACTGTGACTGTGACTGTGACTGACTGTTTATAATCAGTAAGAAATCTACATAAATAAAAATATCATATATATGAGTTTTTTACAACGGGGCAGTGCCTGCTAGTATTTTGATAAATCCGAAGTCTTCTACTATTCTCATCGTCCCTATCATTAATTGTTTGAAAAATTAACATTTTGAGGGAGAAGGGGGGGGGAAGGGTGTGAGAGAAAAATAAAACAAGAAGGAAAGCGGAAGAGAGAAAAAAAAAAAAAAAAAAAAAAAACGAAACTCTTGTTTTTGTGAATTACAAAAAAGTAGGATCTTGAAAAAAAAGAAAAAATGGAATTCTCACATCCGATATTTTTTTTTTTTTTATACAAGGTGGTCACCACTTATCAAGGCCCAGATGCCACTCGGGAATAAGAGTTATTGCGTGTACAGTATGTTAGTGTTGAGATTTGATAAAGTGTCTTACTTAAGGGGGCGGTTCATCAGCAATTTGTTTATGTTGGACTTGAAGACATCCAGGTTGTAGTCAGGTGGGAAACAGGCAGACGGAACAGAGTTCCATAGGCGTGCAGTTCTAAGAAAGAAGTTTTGTTCATGGAATCTACGTTTTGGTTTAGGCACAGATGAAGAGTGGGGAAAATTTTTGACAGTGGTTTCAGCTAGACGGGTGCTCCTCGTGAAAGATTGGCAAGGGGGGACCAGAGATTGGAGCTCAGATGAGCACTTGCCATGGAAGTAACGATAAAACAAAGACAGGCTCGCAACATCTCTCCTGTGGGAGAGAGGTTGCTGGGAAGAGAAAAGGGCATCCCCCACAAAGCCACGAAGCCTATTTTGTACTCTGTCAAGGCAGGATAGATTGTTTTTAGCAGCTCCTACCCAGATGTGGCAACAGTACTCCATCCTTGGACGTACTTGGCTTTTATATAGATAGAGAATTGCATCAGCAGTGAGATATCTTCTGGAGCGGTAGAAGGATCCCACCATTTTTCCAGCGACCTTGGAAATAGACTTGATGTACGTGTTCCATTTCAGGTCAGGAGTGAAGGTCAAGCCCAGAAGCTTATCAAAACATGAAGCTTCCCCTAGTCGAGAGCCATCCATTTCAATTGATGCCAGATGGGGATCAGAGCGTTGATGATGTAAGGATAGGAGCTTGGTTTTATATGCATTAAAAGTAACCAGCCACCTCTTTCCCCACTGTACCATGCGCTCGAGATCAGAGGAGAGAGAATCAGAGAGAACTTTGTCATTTACGGCCTTTGATGTGTTGCCATAGATGGTCGTGTCATCAGTATAGATGTCAACGAATGATTTAAGTATGTGTTTTGGGAGATCATTGATGTAGATCAAAAAGAGAGTTGGGCCAATGATGGACCCCTGAGGGACTCCAGCATTAATACTGAGAGCCTCTGATTTCTGCCCATCAACCACTGCTCTTATGAACTTATCAGAGAGAAATGATTTTATGATCAAGAAAACATTTCCAGTAATACCGTAGCTGGAAATCTTGTGAAGTAGGCCCTTATGCCATACCTTATCGAAGGCTTTTGATATGTCAAGAGCAATTGCCCTAGCGAGGAAGCCTTTGTCGAGATTCATTAATCCTATGTGACATAACCGTTAGCACATCTGCTGTAGATTTGGCAGAATGGAAACAATATTGCATGTCACTAAGAAGGTTGTTTCTGTTGAGGTGATTGACTACTTCTCTATTTAATATTGATTCCAACAACTTACTCATGACACACAGGAGACTTATTAGTCTGTACTGAAAGGCAGACGACTTATCACCTGAATTCTTAAATACAGGCTGTTAACTCTACCCAGTTGTGTCCCTTGAACACTCTTCACAACAGAGAGTTAACTTCCCTACCGGCGACGGTGTAAACGGGACTTTTCGAAAAATATGGCGCAACCTGTACGCACGTGTTGAATAAACCCTCCTCAACCCTACTCCCGTTATCTGTGTTTATTTGCTTCTACATTGGTAGCAGAGCGTATCAAAACTAACAAACAAAAAAAACATGGCCTATAAATACATTCCCCTACCAACGTTAAACACGGAAAAATATAATTCCTGGAAGAAAGAAATGCGCATATGGGAACTAGCCACTACTTTAGATGAAAGTAAACGGGCCCCCGTCGTGCTTTTGTCCTTGGAAGGAAAAGCGAGAGAGGCGCTGCTTGAATTGGATATCACTTTACTCAATGCCGAAAACGGAATGGAGATAGTATATCAAAAGTTGGACACCCTCTTTTTAGAAGACGCAAACCAGGCAGCATTTAGGGCGTACGAGGCATTCAAAAGTCACCGAAGAAAGAGCGGCATGGCAATAGATACATTTCTAATTGAATTTGAACGCCACATTGCCAAATTGAAAGAATTCAACATAATTCTTCCCGAGCCGGTCCTAGCGTTCAGAGCTCTCAAAAGCGCCAACCTCACCCCCGAAAACGAACGCTTAATAAAAGCCACCGTTCGAGAACTAACACTCGGAGAAATGTCTAAACAATTAAAAAAAATTCTTAATGACTTTGAAACTCATTCACCGCCGAAAACTCCTCCGGTTGCTATGAAAACCGAATCCGACATTATTTTCACCACTGACGAAACTGAAAACACCTACTACACCAGTAGTCGTGGTCGAGGCCGCCGCCACGGTGATAAAACAGCCAGTCTCACCAGTCGTGGGGCTGGCAGATGGGGTAGGGGTCGCAACCAAAATTCAACCCACTACAACAACAACAACAACAACATCAAAAAAAATTCAAACCACAAGGTTGAAAGCGACAGCAGCAGCAGCGGTGTTTGTTTCAAGTGTGGGTGTAAATACCACTGGATTCGCGACTGTCCGTATGATGAAATTGTCAAGACCGACAAAGGAGGCCACTTGCTCGTTTCCAACATCATCCTCATGAACGAGCGTGAAGAATATGGCAGCACCAGCACGTTTTTGGGAGAAACGCTCGGATCCGCTGTCTTGGATAGTGGTGCGTCTGGGACAGTTTGTGGAAGAAAATGGTTCGAGTGTTTTCTAGAAACCCTGCCAGAAAAACAAAAAATAAAAGTTCGAGATGGAAGGAAAAACTACAAATTTGGTGATGGGAACACCATTAAATCTACTCACACAGCAACTTTACCATGTGTCATTGCTGGCATTGAAGTCAGTATTATCACTGACGTGGTGGACGCCGAAATACCGCTTTTACTGAGCAAAAAGTCGATGAAAAGAGCCGGCACAAGCCTCAATTTCGAGAACGACAGTGTCACCATGTTTGGAAAAAAAATCCCACTGCAATGTACTTCTTCAGGGCACTACCACATTCCCATAACAAGACCTACACCAGACCGAGGTAAGTTCAAACATATTTTGTTTACCAAAGAAATTTCCAACAAAAATAAGCAAGAAAAAATAAAAATCGCCACCAAACTTCATAGACAATTTAGTCACCCTAGCGGTAAAAAGCTATGTGACTTAGTCAGGAGCACCGGAATGAAAGACAAGCAATTCATTAAGATACTTCAGGAAATTCCCAATTCTTGTGAAATTTGCATGAGATACAAAAGGGTTGAACCCAGACCTGTCGTGGGGTTTTCACTGGGAACATATTTTAATGAGAGCATTGCCATGGACATAAAAGAAATTAATGGTAACAAAGTATTACATCTTATTGATCATGGTACTAGGTACAGTGTTGCAACTAAAATTCCGGGTAAAGAGAGCTCCGATATTATTAATACTATTTTCAAAAATTGGATTACTTATTTTGGTACCCCTGGATTTATTCTCACTGACAATGGCAGAGAATTCAACAACCAGGCGTTTAGGGACATGGCACAAAATATGAATATCGTCGTTCGTACCACTGCTGCTGAAAGCCCATGGAGTAATGGGCTAAATGAAAGGCACAATGGGATTTTAGGGGAAATGGTGAAGAAACCCCTAGAAGAAACAAATTGCAGTTTCGAGGTGGCTCTCGCGTGGGCAGCAAGTGCCAAAAATACACTTCAAAGTGTCCATGGATATAGTCCCAACCAACTCGTTTTTGGCAGAAATCCCAACCTACCTGGTTTTCTTAATGACAAACTCCCTGCACTAGAAGGTGTCTCTACCAGTGAAATTGTGGCAAATAATCTTAACGCTATGCATGCTGCCAGGAAACACTTCATAGCGAGTGAATCTTCAGAAAAGCTTAGACGAGCTCTCCGCCACCAAGTTAGAACAGGTATCACCCAATCCTATAAAAATGGAGATGCTGTTCTTTACAAAAGGAACTTGTGTGATAGGTGGCTTGGCCCTGGGACAGTCATAGGGTGTGAAAACAAACAGGTGCTTGTCAAGCATGGCGGCACCTATGTTAGAGTACATCCGTCTCGTTTAACTTTCTACCCCGAAACATACCAGACTCACAATGAGGGCAACAACGAGGAATTGAGCACCCAACAAGAGTCTGAAGGATCCCCAAGAGTGTCAAACTTCGAAGAGAACATTTTAGAAGAAAATTTAGAAATGGCAGACAACACTGAACAACGCCCTACTATGGAGACTCAAGACATAACCAATAAATGCGACACCACCACCAGGAAAGTCAAACTTCCCAAACCTGGACAAATCATAAAATGCAAGCTTGCCAACGACACAGAATCAGACTGGAAGAAGTTAAATGCCATAAGTAGAGCAGGCAAAGCCACTGGCAGAAATAAACATTTGATGAATGTAGTTATGGAACAGGGTGAAGCATTTTGGTTGGACTTTGAACATGGAGTTTCCGATTGGCAAGCTGATGAGACTGAAGAAAATGAAGAGCACCATGATTCCTGCACTGAGGAAGAAGTAATGATCACCTCTGCTGACGATATCCTGGAACTAGAGGAAGCTAAACAAAAGGAACTTCAGAGCTGGGATAAAAATAAAGTCTATGTTCAAGTACCGGATCAGGGCCAACCAAAAATCTCCACCAGATGGATTTACACAAGCAAAAATTCCCAAACATTTAAGGCCAGACTTGTCGCCCGAGGTTTTCAGGATAAAGATGCTGAAAATCTAAGAAATGATTCTCCCACATGCTCCAAAGAAGGTTTACGTGTAGCATTAGCTATAATGGCATCCAACCATTGGGTATGTAAATCCATGGATATCAAAACAGCATTTCTGCAAAGCAAGAAGTTGGAAAGACAGGTTTATCTGAATCCTCCCAAAGAAGCTAATGTACCCCAAGGCTATATTTGGAAACTCTCCAAATGTGTATATGGCCTGACCGATGCCTCTAGGTCCTGGTATCTCACACTCAGGGAGGAATTGATGAAGTCAGGAGCTATAGCTTCAAAATATGATCAGGCTATATTTACATCGCATTTCGAAAACAAATTGCAAGGGATAATTGCTACCCATGTGGATGATTTTTGCTTTGCAGGGTCAGAGATTTTTCATAGAAAAGTTATTGACAAAATCCATCAAATATTTGCAGTTAAATCTGAAGAAACTGCAGAGTTTCAGTACATAGGATTAGACATTAAACAGAATAGGGAAAATATTAAACTTGGACAGAATGAGTACGTAAAGAAATTGAAATATATCCCAGTGGAAAATGGCAGGAATATTAATGACAAAATATCCACAGTGGAAATTTCTGAAATCAGGCAAGTTATCGGCCAACTTAACTGGCTGGCTACCCAGACCAGACCTGATCTCAGCTACGATGTCAGTGCATTAAGCTCCATCCTCAAACAAAGTAATGTGGAATGTATAAAACATGCCAATAGAGTAGTAAAGAAAGCCAAGAAAGAAAAATCCCAGGTAGATATTCCTGATTTAGGAGATCTCAGTCATCTCAAGATTGTTGCCTACAGTGATGCCTCATTCGCCAACCTGACAGACGGAGGATCTCAAGGTGGTTACATAATCCTTTTAGTTGGCAATAACCACAAATATACACCAATAACCTGGCAGTCCAAGCGCATTAGAAGAGTGGTCAAAAGCACACTGGCTGCTGAAACCCTAGCCATGGTTGGCATGTCGGAGGCCTGTCTGTTTTATAGGAAACTACTATTAGAAATACTGCAATTGAAGGATGAACCCGAAAATATAAAAATAATCTGCAAAACTGACAATTCCTGTCTCTTTGACTCTGTGCATTCATCCACCCAAATACTAGATAAAAGGCTTCGTATTGAGATGGCTATTTTGAGAGAAATGCTGGAAAGAAAAGAAATAGCCGAGTTCTCTTGGATACCCACCAATGGACAGGTAGCTGATTGCTTAACCAAGAAGGGAGTCCCTTCATTTAAGATACTTGAGTTCGTATCTGAACCCAAAGAAACGGATATTTAAAAATAATTTTTTTTCTTTCTTTTCTTTCTTTTCTTTCTTTTTCAGTGGTCATCTAGAAGACAAGAAAAAGGGGGAAGTATTGTTAACTCTACCCAGTTGTGCCCTTGAACACTCTTCACAACAGAGAGTTAACTTCCCTACCGGCGACGGTGTAAACGGGACTTTTCGAAAAATATGGCGCGACCTGTACGCACGTGTTGAATAAACCCTCCTCAACCCTACTCCCGTTATCTGTGTTTATTTGCTTCTACACAGGCCATACTGATGAGGTTTTCCAGGGTGTTGGAAAGCACTTCTCTTTAAGGCAACAGTTAAACAGTTTTGTAAGTATGGGAGCAAGTTCTGGTTGAAGCTTTTTCAGCACTATAATTGGAATGCTGTCAGGGCTTTACTGGAATCAAGGTTCTTGATTAGCTTAGCGACCTCACGCACAGATATTTGTATGTTGCATAGCGTGTTGTCTGTTATAGGAGGAAATTTTATTTATTTATTATATTTACTCATGAATAAATACACATTGATCTTTATTACAGAGTATCTCTGGTATATCGTATACTTACCACAACATTTGCACACGTCTTTAAAGCAGGGTCTGTCTCCAAAATCAGTTTGTCGGTATTGTTAAATAATTTATCGTCAGTGTATAAATCAATCGATACGCTGTTCATTTTCTTCGTCAAAAAATATGAGACAATAGTGGAAAGATTGTTGTCTTCAAGTCGAATATAAACCGTATTTATGGATTGACCAAAATTTATATTCAGGAACCAAACTAAATAAATAAAATAAAAAATATATTTTAAAGAAAGAAAAACTATATATATATCGTAAGTTATAAAATATATATGTCGATTAAGCTACACAGAATGTTCCGTATTTTATCCATGCTAGGATTCATCAGGCTGATGAATCCTTGCATGGATGAAACGTGGAATATTCTGTGTAGCTTATGAATCTTAGCGTGGATGAAACGCGGAATATTCTGTGTAGCTTAATCGCCATATATATTTTATAAATTACTAACTAGCTCTACCTACGTATTGAGCACTGTTGAAGTAAATACTTAAAGTTTATGCATAAATTTATACTTCCGTATATTAATTTATGTGATTAAATGAAGTATATATATATATATATATATATATATATATATATATATATATATATATATATATATATATAATAAAAATCTTGATGTTGAAAAAAATTTTTTTTTAATTTTCAAAAAACCTTTTAAACCTGTAGGGAAGGTATACAAAATTTTAATTATTCGACAAGGAGTACAAATAAAACAAGAAAAAAAAATTGACCTGCAATAAAGCGATACTCAGGTTTTTATTTATATATATATATATATATATATATATATATATATATATATATATATATATATATATTTTGGCAGCATGTCATTATTCAATCACGTCTGATTGAACATGATAAAGTTATTTCTTTTTCCAACAACTTTTGGGTGCCATTATATACACATGCCAGTTGAAATTAAAAAGACCAGTCGGCGAATTGAAAAGATATCCAGAAAAATCGGAAAAATGAATAACTCTGTTGTGTTCAATCGGACATGCTCAACACACACACACACACACACACACACACACACACACACACACACACACACACACACACACACATATATATATATATATATATATATATATATATATATACCACTACCATGGTTGAATGATATATATATATATATATATATATATATATATATATATATATATATATATATATATATATATATATATATATCATTCAACCATGGTAGTGTTTGAATATATGGTTAAGTGTTAGTTTTACTCATTTAAAACTGCTTCAAAGCTTCACCGCTCACTTTTTTATGTAGTAGGTCGAACACAAAAAGTGTTGATCTATCTATCTATCTATCTATCTATCTATCTATCTATTTAACTGGAGAGATGGATGGGAGATGAATGTGAAGAATGTGAAAGATTGTCAAAATATGGTAAATCATATTGTAGACAAGTTTACTGGAAGAGCTGGTCAGCTGATCGGATCTACATATATGTTACGTAGATCAGGTTAGCTGGAGATTATTGAGAGTTGGAGTTTGGACGTTGAGCAGAGCGGACGGTTTAACAGGTCACCCCCTCCCCCGCTTCACTTGAGAGAGGGCTGATGTGTCTCAGAATGGCAACTTAGAATTAACCACGCAAGCAAAGATATTCACTTTCCATTCTTCTGCAATCAACACCTGGAAAGTGAATAAAAAAACTATATAAAACTAACCAGCATTCTTGGAAGTGAATGAATGTTCGTCCAAACAGGTTCCAGCCTCTCCTCCAAGAACAAGATGAATTCCAGGTGGACAAGATCAACGACGCATGAAATTAAGGTATGTCCAAAATATATGTATCACACACACATACGCATATAAACAATTAGATATAAATATGTCATAAAAAGACAGCAACAACATAATTCTAGGGTTCAAATAGTGAAGAATCACCAACAATAGACATTTAGCAACGCGTATACACATCAGGATGAAGCCTTCGTCTCAATGACGCATATCAACATTTAGACGATAATATAACAACTCATTTTGTGACCAAATTTCAAACAATTTTTACAGTCCATAGGTCACCTTCTCAACTATGTTTTGAAAAAAAAATTTTCAATTTTCGTTCAGTAAAACAAAAGTTATAATAAAATTATTGTGTTAAAAAATTCTCAGAATTTGTAAGGAACGTAGCGACAGTTTTTTTTTTTAATAATTGACTGTTGGTTACGATAGCAAGTAAATCTGTTATGCTACTTCAAATTGGCTGGGAACAGCAGAGATGATGAAGTAACAAGATATTTTTTTAAAAAATTGTCACTAGTTATTCACTGTTGTCCCGATTTTTTGTTCAGCTATACTGTTGCCGATAATTCGCCATTGCTGTGCTCAAATGCTAACCAACCTTTCGCCTTTGCTTGCCAGAAAAACTAACTGCTGAATGAACGCCATAATCCAGAGAAAGAAAAAGATAGAAATCAAAGAGAGCGAAAGAAAGAGAGAGAGAGAAAGAGAGAGAGAGAGAGAGAGAGAGAGAATATTATTTCAAAGCAAAGCCTTGAAAAATCATGGATTACATAGAAAAATGCGAGCATGAAAAGTAATATGTTTAAGATTAAACATAGAAAAGTAAAAGGACTAGTTGTTTAAACTGGAAAAGAAAAATACAAGATATTCTAGTAAAAAATATAATAAATTTATAACTTAAAATATTGCAGCATTAAGAACTTTTTAACCCAATTTAGCATTATATAATCAATTCTTAATACTGCAATATTTAAAGTTATAAATTTATTATATTTTTTACAAGAATATCTTGTATTTTTCTTTTCCAGTTTTAACAACTAGTTCTTTACTTTTCTATGTTTAATCTTAACCATATTACTTTTCATGCTCGCATTTTTCTATTATAATATATATATATATATATATATATATATATATATATATATATATATATATATATATATGAAAATAATGGAAATAGTATTCCGATGAGATAGAGAGATAAAAAAGGAACAAACCAAGTTATGTGTTCATCAACGTTTCGTCTTTATTGTAAGACTTTTTCTGGATGAATGAAATTAAGAAAATAAAATGTCAGTACAATATTTGAAAATATTCAACAAATACTTTATCCACTACACTATGGATCTGAGTTCAGCAAGATACACGGGAAAAACTTGGAAGTTACGTCAATCGAACATTGGGAAAAATAAAAAAAACATTCAAGATGAGAACAGTAGCCCAAATAATCCAATAATGCAAAACGGTAGAATGCATTGGATTTAAAGGATAAATCATTAAGTAAAAATTACATCTGCATTATTTATTCCTATCATAGAAATTTGGAAAATTAAAAAATTTTATACATATTTACATAATAAAATCCATGTATTTTTTTTTTTATCTCCTTAAGATGTAACTAAAGTTGTAATCATTAAAATTCATTTGTTTAAACATATATGAGGATAAAATACATGGTATATCATAAACTGAAATTTTGTGGAGACAGACTGTATGAAAGACAGCAAGGAAAAATGAAACGTTTTGGAGACAGACTGTATGAAAGACAGCAAGGAAAAATGAAACGTTGTGGAGACAGACTGTTTGAAAGACAGAAAGGAAAAATGAAACGTTTTGGAGACAGACTGTTTGAAAGACAGAAAGGAAAAATGAAACGTTTTGGAGACAGACTGTTTGAAAGACAGAAAGGAAAAAAAAAACAATTAAACACAGGAAGAAACTACCATTTATAATCTGAAAACGTGCTAATACATCAACGATTTTTTTTTAGTATTTATATAACAAGCATTCCTAAAATCGTAGATACTAGCGCTGTTTTTTTTGTGTTTTTTACTTACTTTTTCTCCCTTCTGTGGGTCGGAGTTCCAGCTTAATTTCTCCTGGTGCACTAGTTCCATTAAATTTTACATACTGTCCGGTGACTGGTTGCGTACAAGCCTTCTGTTCATTCATAAAACAGGATTCCCATGTTTTGTTATTGTTTCCAACTTGTATTTCTATAACAAACAAAAAAGTTAGTTCTCAGAGACATCTCCCTGGTGCTAACACTTGATGGTGTTAGTGTTGACTAGTGATCTTTTAAACAAACACATTTCAGGTGAAAACATTATTACATATCGACGTGTCATATCGAAATTAGTATAAATTCTAAAAATTATGAAAAATGATTCAGTAGATGATGTGCTAGGAGTATTTTGAAAAAGAAAATAAAAACAAATCAATCCCAACATTTTGTGTCTAAAATGATGTTACATATTTAGTTGGTCGAAATTATTGATTGCAGTTATCTCCCCCTGGATCTTGCAAACTATTCAACATTAAAGCCTACAATAACACTATAAATCGCTACACTCAATCATTTTTATTTTTACTTGTAATTATTTTTGTAATTTTTAGAATTCCTGCTAATTTTGACATGACATGTAAGCATGTAATGATGTTTTCACCTGAAATGCGTTGGTTTAAAATATCACCAACCCACACGAGCACCTGTTTGATTTCTTCAAGAATTGCAAAAACCTAACATCGTTATTTCCGTTGATTGAGATATAGATGCAACTGAGGAACGCTTGCAAATTTAATATTCTCTTGACATTTGCATCTTCATGGGAAGCCGGTTCAACTCGCCTTGGGTAAACGCCACTGACCATGGTCCTCTGTACCTCTTAAACCTTGAGTTAATAAAAACAGTGAAGAATAATCATGAACCAATTAACAATCTTGTACTCTATTTTGTCTTGTGATCTTTGTTTGGTTTTGCTGAATTCCAGGATCAGAATTTGTGTGACGCAAGAGGCAGTCACAGTATATTATTTTCGATCTAAAATCAGATCCACAACGTTCCTCCAACTTCTTTCCATTGTTAACAAATTGTTCTTCGAGCGCCAGCGATTATGCAGTGATCTCAATTTGGCCTGCAATCTCTTTGATGGTCATCATGATCTACCTTAGGACATATTATTCACTCCTGCATCAGAAAGAGGTTTACACAAACAATACAAGGAACTATTTCACCTCCGATTTCGCTTAAACTGAAGGAGGGCTGCTTTTTCAATCAAAATCCCTGGATCTTGGAATAGACTTCCAAGTAAAGTAATAAATGCACCAACAATGCAACAATTAAATGTGAATTTGGACAGGTGCTGGGCTACTGTATCCTCTTCTGCATAAATTTCTATCACCCTTTCCCTACATGACAAGTGAAGTACGCTTGCTTTTATTTTTGCCAAATAAACTGAATTGAATTTAATTAAACATCTGTATTTGACGGCTTTTAGAATTTGACTTCCAAACTAACCTATTTCTGGCCAGGTCCTTATCTTATTCTGCTACCTCAACTGTTCAACATCTACTAACCCAAGAATTCATTCATTCTTTGAGTGTGACCAAACCATCAAAGTCTCCTGTTCTGCACACCTCCTACTGTCCAGATTTAATCTTATCCTGAAGTCATCATATCTTTACCAGTCTTTACAAGTCACATTACACATCCATTGTATCATTCTTATTATTCCTCTCCATGCAACACATATCATCAACCCTCACTCTCCAGGTTTCATTTTCATACATTAATAGACTGTGCGCTAATTCTTGCTGTCATTTTAACACCTCCCTGTGCTCCAATGATACCAGTAAGGTAATGAAACTTCAACAATTTCAATCACTTCATCATCCAAATATATTTTCTCCACATCTGAGTTCTCATCCATCTTCATCTTCTTACATTACAGTTATCTTATCTAAACCTCTAGAATTCCTTTCCTTTTCTTTTTACAGGGGATTCACCACTTATCAAGACCCAAAGATCACTCGAGGATAGGAGTTAATGAGTGTATAGTGACAACAGTGGTGGAAATTGGGTATAACTTGATTATTTAAGAATTTGTTTACATTGGACTTGAAGACGACCATGTTCTAATCAGCTGGAAAACAGGCTAGCGGAACAGAATTACACAGGCGAGCAGTTCTAGGAAAATTCCTTCTTGTGTATCCAATGTTTACAAGTATTTTAAAAAAATTGTGATTCCAGAGAACTTCTTCCAAAATTAAATCAAAACTTAGTAGTCATCATCATATAGTTGTGGTAATGTAACGTTGTTCTTGAACCAGCACGTTGTAGCCTCAGTCGCAAAGGAGGCCAAGAATAGAAAAGAACTTCAACTCACTTTTTTTGTTGTGCAATGACATTTGTTTCCTCATTTTCTCGTTACTGCTGTGATGTCCCTCACATGATCGTCTTCTCGAACGTTCTTCCGGTCTCTAATGTGATCTCTTTTGTAAAGTCTTTATATTTCCCTACCGGTGACGTCATTTCAGATGCATTTGCATATGTGCATCCGCGCTATGTTACATTCTTTCACATGCTGAAAAAAAAAATTCTTCACAACAATTTAGAACCTGTTCTGAGGGAAAATTAAAAAAAAAAAAACAAGAAAAAAATCTCAAGTTCACAAAAATATGAACAAATTAATGTAAATAAAATGTCTCTTTCGAGTTTAACTTTTTTCTCCCCAGTCAAAATTTCCTTCTCTTTTTTTAAAAAAAAGGAATTTCAACTTATTACTCTAAATATATAAAGACAACGTTTTAATATGTTGAAAGGGGGAAAAACTCAGTTTACTGTTTCACTAGGGGGAATCTAGTTTTTTGTTTTTGTTTTTAATTGCCTGAATCAATGCCAAAATATCTTAGCCCTTCTTTTGAATGTTACAAAGCCAGACAAATTGAAGGAAGACTAAACTTGTTTCCTTCAATAATTACATGAAACCTTCTCTACCACCAAAGATTCATTAACTGAAAGTACTTCTTTTAAAGTCCTCAGCCTAACGTTCGCAGGAAACATGAGTTGGAATAATTACATTGAGAGCATTGCTAGGACCGCTGCGAGGAAGGTAGGCTCTCTCTACCATGCTAGAAAGCTACTAACGCCCGAAAGTATGCTGTACCTCTATAACGCCACCATTCACTCATGTATGGAGTATTGTTGTCATATTTGGGCTGGTGCATCTGTTACTAGTCTCTCGCCCCTAGACAAGGTTCCAAAAGAGAGTCGCCAAGCTGATAGGTCCTGAACAGTCATCTAAGCTTCAGCCTCTGTCCCATCGACGAAATGTTGCATCCCTCTGTGTGTTCTACAAGTATTTTAATGGTGAATGCTCCAATGAACTGCAACTGTACCCACTTGATGTAAATACCCCCAACAAACCCGAAAAGCAGCTAAATCCCACCCCATACAGTAGAGATCCTTAGATGTAAGAGAGCTTTCTACTCCAGTAGTGTCTTCCCCAGAACTGCTAGACTTTGGAATTCCCTTCCGGGTCCCTGCTTCCTCAATTGTACTGACATGTAGAAGTTCAAGTGTAATGTGAACCGACATCTTGCTACCGAACTCCCTACACAGTACCTCTGTAGCTTATGTCCCTGATGGTAGCCCCCTACATCAAAGTGGCAATGTGCCTTGTTTAGGGTGAAAATGTAATAAAAAAAAGACTAAATTCAAGTTCCATTGACTAGTGCTCGAGGTCTGTCGGCGCCATGTCCATAAATTTATCAAACTGAAATGTGATATTTTTATTTTAGCAATAAATTTAGTTTATTGCTTGTAGACAATCTTCATTACAGATGTTATACTGTTAATTGTATTCCCAGATTTGTTTGGTAATTTCTTTTTTCGACGTGAGAGTTATTTTTCATATTTTCACATCAGTTATATTAATATTTCTCTCCGAAATTCTATGACTAAACTAGTAAGCATAACCTCTTGCCTAGTCCTACAACTTATGTTTCTTAATTGCTCAACTCCATATAGCGATATTATTCAAGACAATAATAGTTAATCTAACCATTTTGTTTTTGTCTACAGCCCCGTTTTGTCTCTTAACTGTTCAGCAAGATTACTCAAGACAATTACGGACCATTTCGTCTCTTAACTTAACTCCTTTTGGTGAGATTATACGAGAAAATTATGGTTGACACTTGACCCAAAGGGCCAGAGGCATTATCGGTACCTCCGACTTAATCGGCTATCAACATATTACGCAACAATTATTTCAATTTCTCCTTTTTGCCACAATATAGTTTGACCGTATCATTTTTTTGGCAGCCATTTTATCTAAGACAAGCATTTATTAATTTACTACTTTTATTTCCACTATTTTCTAAGCTACTTTCGTTTGCAACCCGAGCCATCAAAAGTCCAATCACTTCTGATGGTTAAGTTATGTTCCACACCTGGGCAATTTGATTTGTTGTTCCAATTCTTTTGGAAACTCTTGGACTGTCTCCACGGTCAAATTCTTCATAATCTACATCCTCCATTTCTGAATCAAGGGATAGTAAGTACCTTAAATAATTAAGGGGCACTTATCTTTCTACCAAACGCTGCATTTTTCTCATAAAGATTTTAGAATCAATGGATAATATTTCATTACTGGCAAGTGTCCCACTTAACTACCAAGCATCTTTACTTGCTATTAGACTTGAAATTAAAGATGACTTTAGATATTAATACTTTTGTGTTCGGTATTAGATTTACAAGAACCAATTAAGAAAAAAATAAAAGCATCAGTCACGTTTCAAAACTTAAAAAAAACAAACAAAAAAAATCAATAATTTCTAAGCTAATCACTAAAAATTTGATGCATTCTTTTTTTTCAATCTCAGTTAAAAAAGATAAAAATAAAACAAAAATAAAAATTTCTTATTCACACTCATTATCTCCAACAACCATTTTTCACAATGGCCAGATGAATAATCAGTTATAAACGACCCAGAAGCTTAGAACAAAATTTTTGCTACTTTTTATATAAATAAAGTCAGAGATTTTTTTAAAAGTATTTACTAAACACATTATACATTTTATATGTTTTTCCCGTGTTATGATAAGTTAAACATTTATTCTAATCTTGTAAAACCTTCGAGTTTTGTTTCTTTTTTCTAAATTTTAAAACTTTAGTAATCATAAAATAAAACCCGAGACATTTAGCATTCTCAGCCAAGAATTGAGCCTTGAACAGCTCGAATACCGAATTGTAAGAATAAAATGTGTTCCTTTCTATATGTTTAATCTACTTCTTCTTAACTGACAACTTATAATACTAAATAACTGTTATAAGGCTAGAACTTCTGTTTAACCTTAAAGATAACATTCTGTTTACCCAAGATCCCCACAAAACACTTTAGCAACTAAAAATATGACCCACAGAACAGGAAAAGAAATTCGATAGTGAAGAAAAAAAATAAAAAAAAAATAACACAATATTATTTACAATCCGACTTACATCTTACAATTTCTTCTTTTTTTTTTCTTTTTTTTTTCAAATTCTTCTCTTCAATTTGTTTAGTTCTTGTCTCCTTCCTTTGGGACTGTTTTGTTTTATGGTAATCGTTTTTCTTCTTTCTTTTTTTTCTTTTTTCATTTTTACCATTTCTTGTAAAAAAAAACGGCCTGGTCTTTATGGCGCCAAGTTATCTTTTAATAACGTTGTATGGGAACCAACACGTTGTAACCTCAAGAATAGAAAAGAACTGCAACTATTTTTTTTTTCTTTTTTTTTTCTTTTTTTTTTTGTTGTACAACGATATTTGTTTCCTCATTCTCTCGTTACCGCTGTGACGTCCTCATGTGAGTGTCTTCTTAAACATAGCCACACCTCTTGGGTGATCTCAAACGTTCTTTCCATCTCTAACGTGATCTCCTTTTTAAAGTCTTTATTTCCCCCTATCGATGATGTAATTTTGCAAGTAAGTGTCATGGATCCTCTTTACTATCTCATGCCACCTCACTCTGTCCTCCACTTCGATGTATGGAGCTACTATTGGGGACATAAGTTGCAGGAATATTATGTAGCGAGATGAGCAGCACAAGATGTCTGTTCACATTACACTTGAACTTCTGCATGTCAGTACAGTTCGGAAAGCAAAATCCCGGAAGGGAGTTTCAAAGTCTAGAAGTTCTGAGGAAGAAACAATTGGAGTAGAATGCTTTCTTACACCTAGGGATCTCTTCTGTTTAGGGGTGGGATTTTGCTGTTTGTCAGGTTTGTTGAGAGTATTTACGCCGAGGGGGTATAAGTGCTTGTAGTTCGTCAGAGCATTCACCATTAAAATACTTGTAGAATAGGCAGAGGGATGCAACATTTTGTCGGTGGAGACAGGTTCTCTGTGGTCTCCCCATTACACCGTCTCCCTGTTTTGAGATTCTCAAAAGAACATCGCTGACGATTGCGTCCTTAGCACTCCTGTAGTGACACCAATAAATCTGGTTCTTTTCTTTTTGATCAATGTTAAAATATGAAGATATTTGTAGAGTTGCTCTCTTGTGGTATGCTGCCCCCAGGAAAAGTTAAGAGCAGCTCTTGGTATGCACACTATCAGTTTTATTAACCAATCTTTTGGCATAAGTTATGCTTTCATATTCAAGAACTGATGTAATAATACCTTTAAAGAATTTTCTTTTTCATCTTGACTTCCAAATTCGGTATTAAATAGCCCCGCCCCCACCCCCCAAAAAATGACCAAATGCCGTCAAAGAAAACAACCAACTTTTTCTCTCTGATGCCAGACACATTGAATACATCTGTTTATGTTCACCTTACATAGGATGCTAGTATTCAACATCTGTAGATTAGTTGAAAGTGTTTGAATTTAAGATACATATATTGTGACAAGTCGTGTCAGATCTCGGATCAAATTACTTTAAAGAGTTCGAAACAGAATGTTTACTTGAGCCGTCGTATATTTTTCTTAAAGGGAAAAAAAAAAAAAATTCAGTTGCTATAGCATCCACACCTAACCAGAATCAGAGAGGTACCGGTGGCTAAGTTACTGGTGGCACACATTGACAACCTAGTTTGAATTCAGTTTGTTCCACAGAAACACTTTTATTTGTGGATGTTGACAACTTTCATATGGTCCCTCCTGTAAGTACCCAATGTCTTTATAGAAAGAATTCTAACTAGAAAGATATCTGGGAAACGAATGTCAACAATCATATGAAATGAATGAATAATGCTCAATAACAATTGTGCTGCGATCAATTGGAGAAAACAGACCAAGCTTTTCTTCCAACATCCATAACATCCATATTTCGACACCGGAATCTAATGTGATTAATTACTTGTGCCATGACAATTAATAAACCAATACAACTGATATTCCTGCCTTTTTTCTCTCATCTTTCTTTGCCATTGCCGTCTATTTTTTCTTTTTTGTTTGTGATATGAGCATATGAGACATTCACAGTGAGAACTCATCTCTGTACCACAACTGAACTTTCTTTTCTTCCTCTATGTGCTTAGTGTCAGGTGGAATTTCCATGAACAAAGTTGTTTTCCAAAAACTTCCCATATGTAGAAAACATTACCATTGGGTTACTTCCTTGTAGACTACAGCATAGTCCTTTTCAAATTTAATGTCAACAAATACTTTTTATAAACAGTGTTTCATAAGTAATCTAATTTCATTCACTCCATTCATCATTTTCAATCCTTCCGATCAAAGCTGTAAGGACCTGTGGCGCAGTGGTTAGGATACTTGGAAAAATCAATTGTAAAAAGTGATATTATTCTGAAGGTTGAAGGTTCAATTCTCAATGTAGGCAACCAAAATATACAATTGTGAATTACTTAGGACCTCTATCTAGTAATAGCTGACGGAACAAGAGCACGCTACCTCCATGAAGTAAATAACTGGTTCCATTCGAAATTCCATTCAAATTCCTAAGTTTGAGAGATACAGCTAAAGAATGTCAGAGGTTACATCGACCAAAACATTGTGAAAATGATTCTCAAGATGAGAACAATAGTCCGATGAATCCAAATAATATGAATTTTCAATCCTCTTATAATATTCTTCATCATTCAACTGACAATCCAGCCATATCATCAAACCGCATCCTTAAAATGGAACTCAGTTTATTCATTAAACTGATTATTATTATTATTATTATTATTATTATTATTATTATTATTATTACTGGTGAGACCTGTGGAAATTTCACAGCGGCATCTTTCATATGTAATATATTCTTGCTGGGCATTCTGTGGGCGCTCAGCATGAATGAAGACACCATCATATTATTCTAGCCCTTTTGTTAAAACTGTATCATCCTCCCCCGTACTAAAATAATAAATTTGATATATTGCCTGAGCTGATTATTTCATTACAAACACACCAGTCAATTAACTCACATTTCATCATTTTTCATAATTCTTGGATATGTTACTAATTTCGACAATCATTTTTCATAATGTTGACCCACATTATCGCCCCCCCCCTTACTAGAATAATAATTTGCCGGAAAGCGGGACACACAAAAGAACACAGACACTATCGTATTACTATATAGATTATTATTATTATTATTATTATTATTATTATTATTATTATTATGCTGCTGCTGATGCTGACTTACCAAAGGTGACATTCTTTTCAACATGTACAGAAACCAGTGTGAAAGCATCTTGCAAATCGATCTCAGCATACTTATCATCCAAGTTGTGACGTAGTATGCCTACAAAAGAAAAAAAAATAAGCAATTCTTTTTTTTTTTTTTTAACAAAATTATCAAATCTTGCAGGAGTTAATGATTTCGATAATGGAAGGAGAAAACTATCAGTCTGTCATCAAGTTGAAACAACTATGTACATTAATCCTATCAATTATTTTATATACATGTGAAACATGGACACCAACAGCAGGGAGGTGATAGTGGCTCAGTGGTTAACGATGCGGCTGATAATCTGGGTGTACCAAGTTCAAACCCAGTTCGTTCTACAGAAACACTTTCACTTAGGAACGTTGGCAACCTTTACGTGGTCCCTCATGCAAGTACGTGATATCCTTCTAGAAAAGAAAAAGATACTGCGGAAACGGACGCCAACAAATAAAAAACAAAACCAACTCAACAAAAAAACAAAACCTGCTCAACAAAAAACAAACACCAACTCAACAAAGAAACAAAACTTGCTCAAAAAAAACCACCAACTCAACAAAAAAACAAAACTTGCTCAACAAAAAAACAATCCCCAACTCAACAAAAAAACAAAACTTGCTCAACAAAAAACAAACACCAACTCAACAAAAAACAAACACCAACTCAACAAAGAAACAAAACTTGCTCAACAAAAAAATAATCCCCAACTCAACAAAAAAACAAAACTTGCTCAACAAAAAACAAACACCAACTCAACAAAAAACAAACACCAACTCAACAAAAACAAAATTTGCTCAACAAAAAACAAACCCTAACTCAACAAAAAACAAACACCAAGTCAACAAAAAAAAACCTGCTCAACAAAAACCACCAACTCAACAAAACAAACAAAACTTGCTCAACAAAAAACAAACCCTAACTAAACAAAAAACAAACACAAACTCAAAAAAGAACAAAACCTGCTCAACAAAAAAAAAGGCACACCAACTCAACAAAAAAACAAAACTTTCTCAACAAAAATACAAATACCAACAGCAAAACTACAAAGAAAAATCCAAGCAGTTGAAATGATATGTTATTAGCTTCTCGGAAAATACCGGTTAGTCTTGCTAAGTGGATATGATGATTATTGTTGTTTAGATAGAAAAAACATTATCGATAAGAAAAGTTATGTTTTATAAAAAACAAAAATATTTACATTAAATAGTTTTCAGGTATGTTAATTAGATGGATTAAATGTCATTCTGATAGTTGTTTTTTTCACTAAGAACATATCAGGCAGTTTTAAGAATTTAGGACAATGAAAATAGATAAACAAAATACATTTTGAAAAACCAACAGGTGGTGTGTTTTGATGTTATGTAGAAAGTCATATCAGAAAACGAAGTGAATTTTAGATTACATTTTTTTTTAATGGTAGTCACCACTTATCAAGGCCCGGAGGCCACTCGGGAATAAGGGTTATTGTGTGTACAGTAATCAATGGGATAGCATTACTTAAGGGGGTGGTTCATCAGGAATTTGTTTATGTTGGACTTGAAGATATCCAAGTTGTAGTCAAATGGGAAACAGGCAAATGGAAGAAAGTTCCACAGGTGTGCACTTCTGAGAAAGAAGCTTTGTTTATGGAATCTACATCTTGATTTAAGCACAGATAAAGAGTGGGGAAAATTATTGACAGTGGTTTAAACTAGATGGGTGTTTATCGTGAAAGATTGGCGAGGGGGGACCAGAGATTGGAGCTCAGACGAACACTTGCCATGGAAGTAACTCGCAACGTCTCTTCTGTGGGAGAGAAGTTGCAGGGAAGATATCTTCTGGAGCGGTAGAAAGTAGAGAGTTAGATTGAACAGTCTTCCACTGAGAATTGTGTATGAGAGAAAGATGATGACAGTGGTGGGAGCACTGTACTGGGAACATGAACGTATGTAGTTGTGGAGAAGAAAATGGCGTGCCACATTGGAACCAATAACTCGCAACCACAATAAATGTAAATAATGAAACAACTTGGTTATTTGAGTTTTTCATGAAAGACTTGGCTACATTTCCGGAGCACGTCGGAACACACAAAAATGGTTGTGATTTAAGATATGTCGTTCTTTGTTCAACACAAATGTAAAAGATGTTCATCCGTCTTTCTGTCTATAAACTGTTTAGTATGTCGACACATACAGATAACCATTACACACACATCATCAAGAGAAACATTTATACACCAGATGATAACATATTGGAAGACGTCTCACACACACACACACACACACACACACACACACACACAATAGACACGAAATACATGGACACAAAATAAATGACACATTAACAAGATAAAGAGACTCATTATGTGCAACTCAAATATATACACTCGTTGTATAGCCAGTATACAACAGAATGTCATCCTTGCTTTAACCTCTGTCCCATCGACGAAATGTTGCATACCTCTGCCTGTTCTACAAGTATTTTAATGGTGGCTACTCTGACGAACTACAAGCCCTTGTATCCCCTCGACGTAAATACCCATAACAAACCCAACAATCATCAAAATCCCACCCCTACACAGTAGAGATCCCTAGGTCTAAGAAAGTCTTCTACTCTAATAGTTTCTTCCCCAGAACTGCTAGACTCTGGAACTTCATTCCGGGTTTCTGTTTTCCCAACTGTACTGACATGCATAAGTTCAAGTGTAATCTTGCTGCTCAACTCCCTACATAGTATCCCTGCAACTTATGTCTCCGGTAGTAGCCCCCTACATCAAAGTGTCACTGTGCCTTTTTGAGGTGAAAATGGAATGAAAAAATAAATAAAAATAAAAAAAATAAGATGTTATAGAAAAGTACTCGTAATTTCAAATATGAATCAAATCGTGCACATGAAACATTTTGAAGAACTGCTATCATCAAAGAAAGAAAACTTTGCTGTTATGAGAATGCTGTAGCAGACGGATTTACAACAAACAAAAGCAGGGACGAACCAATCAGAAGCCAGCTCTCAGTCACATGACTAAGTTTATAAAAGGTTTAGCTGGCAGCACACACACACATACTCTCTCTCTCTCTCTCTCTCTCTCTCTCTCTCTCTCTCTCTCTCTCTCTCTCTCTCTCTCTCTCTCTCTGTTATATAGTTATTATTATTAGTATTAGACGATACCACTTGTGCGCGTATGTTACGTGAGTTCTTATTAGTAAAGATATGAGTCTTAGTGAGAGTTCTTGTCTTATTACATATGATGTTGTATCTTAGAGAGAGAGATGTGTATGTAATGACATTTTATAACACGGACATATAATAACAATACAATTTACCTTTTTGTAGAAATCACAAACACAAAGATGAGCTTTATCACAAAACACATGATGAATTTTATTTCCTTACGACTGGTCGTGATTTCCTCATTAAGAACTCAAAGTTTCACATTTTAGTTTCTGAAGTGACGTCTCGCTTCAGACGTCCGCCTGTCTCTGAGTTTTCTCACTGACCGTCTCCCCTGACTGTCTCTCCTGACTGTCTCTCTGACTGTCTCTGCGACCAACTAACTCCCACTTCCTATATTGAGAAATCCATGCATCCCGGCCACGTTAGCAAAATTCACGTGTTTCAACATGCGCGACTTTGCACGTTTCCGACATTGATTTTCCAATAACCTATTTTTTCTTGTGTTGTTTCCACAAAGGAATTTAACCTACATATCTAATTTATTTAACCCATATTTTATTATCCACATTCTTTTAACATTTTTTATTATTTATTTCATCTGAATTAACAATTTACTGGACATTCCATTTAAACCTATTGTTCTTTAAAACTTATGTCCAGGGTTCGATTTCTGCTTTCTCTTATTTTCATTTTAACTAATCTCTCTATTTTCATACTTACATGAACAGGGGACAGCCCTTATCATGTAACATCTCTCTCTCCCCAGATCTTGGACGGACAACAACTCCATGTGGAAAGGACCTGTCGCTCCCAACTTCTCTCTTGGAACACACATACAAGAACTTACCCAGCCTACGAGCTCGGGTTTCGACTATGACGTGAAAACAAGCCAACGTAGCTATCTTCATATGCGGTACACACACATACTTTCTTTTTAACGCAGGCCTCTTTAATCTTTTGCTCTCGTTCATACATGGACACACGCGCCAACTACCAACTTCCACGCGTATTCACAAAAACTCTTCTGTCTTTTAACAGAGCTGTCTACTAATCTTTAATCTACATCCCTACACAGAAATTCTTTCAACGACTAACCCATTTCTCTATGCAACCTGTTTCATAATTCTTACTAACGAAGATAACCAATAAAGTTGCTTTTAAATGTTAGAATGAGATTCCTCCTCGTCGTCGTCTTCTTCTTCTTCTTCTTCTTCTTTTTCTTCTCCTTCTTCATTTCTACAGTGTGCCGAGAGCTATAGGTCTAGCGAAGGTAATTCTCCAGGGAACAAGGCAGAGTGGAGAGAGAAGTGGTGAGCAGGGAAATAGATGAATGCACAACATTGTGGAGAGAGTTTCGTCATGAAACAGATCCATGACCAAAAAGAAATGGAGAAAATTGGTGCAATGTTTAGCAATGCGGTGTCCGCACGTACGTCAAATGTATGTGCGTACAAAATGGCCACCAGTGATAACATAAGGAATTACATTGTGTAATATCTGGAAAACTACTTGTTTGCGGGAAATTTAAATATTCGTTTTCTGCATACCCAAAAGCCTCTAAGAGTCGTCATTTTAAAGGTGATTGTTAAAGTGGAAGAAAAAGTAAGTAAGTACTTCCGAAATGTTCTTACCGGTTCTATAGGCGACCAGTTTATACGAACTGCCATTCTCTGCAACAAGATGAAATGGATAGCTGATGTTTTCATTGCTAATAAGAAGCTGAAATGATAAAACGTCAAAATCAAATTTATTGGGTGGAAAAAAATAAAGTGCAACGAACAATTTAGGTGATTTCTGGTACAGAATAGTTAACAAAAACCACTTCCCATTTTAATAATGCTTTTTGTAAATAATAACGTTATTATTTAGAAAGTCCGTATTAATATGAAGAGGAGGAGGACGACGACGACGATGACGAGAAGGAGAGCGAGGACGAGGACATGGACAAGCAGGAGGAGGAGGAGGAGGAGGAGGAGGAGGGCTTTGTTAAAAATATTTGTTTGGAGTATTTAAAAAAAAAGAAAACATTACTATTATAACTAACTAGAAGGGCTACCTGGCGTTGCCCAGGGCCATAAAAGTAAACAAAAAATGTTTATTTGTAAATGAAGCAATGTGATAAATATTAATAAATATTATCTTAAATTTTTAAGAAGGGCTTCCACCTCTTTCTCATGATACTAAGGGAAAATAATTATAGATCATATTTCACATTTTAACAGCTGTGCTTCAAAATTGATAATGATCGATCAATTGGTTTTGGTTGTGAATTTTATGCAAACTATTCAATGCTGAAGTTCTACCGTGGCTTTATTTAAGATCGTGTTCAATTGTATGCCGACGGATCTTGCTGAAATAATAACGTTAACAGTATTTGGGAGGTAGGCTTTGTAAACTATTTTATACTTAGATATGTTATGGGACTTATACAAAAGACCATATTTTTTAACTCCATTTGTTTATGGCGTGATTTGTTTAATAAAATATTAGGTCAAATTCAGATTAGTTAGAAAACTCCATCCCCTTCCCATGAGTATCTACATCTGTTTGTGTGTGTGTGTGTGTGTGTGTGTGTGTGTGTGTGTGTGTGTGTGTACGCGCGCACATACGTTGCAGATTATACAGAGCATAGTCGGGGATTTTACATATAATTTAAAAATAGACTAACTGCTAGCATCCAAAAAACGTAACTTACTAAAAAAATTAAAACAAAATTTTTAAAAACCTCGACATAATAAAAAGAAATGTAAGAAAGAGTAAAAAGAAAACAAAACATAAATGAATTAATAATGAAGAAGAAGAAAAAGAAATATTATCACATTGTCAGACGCATGCTCAATCAAATGAATGCATGCACAAACTATAATAAGAACCATTAGCGGAAGGAAATATGCGCAGTTAAAAAAAAAGAGAAAGAAAGTGAGGGAGAGGGGGAAGAGTAATCCCTTTACACACACTGGACCCCGTAGAATAATAGGTAACAGCAGTCTGACAGCTACAAAGCCACTATCAGCGTGATTTGTATTGTATGCATGCATGCACACACACATGCGCGCATGCACACACACACAACTGTAATGACCTATGCATTTAATGAATTTGACATCAGGCGAAATATGTCTCTTAGTGACGCCATATTTTAATTTTAGTAACCATTTGTTTATAAAGCAAAGAACTGGATTCCGAAACATGAAAATTATCAGAGCTCAGACAATTAGAATGGACGGACTTTAGTGAGGGAGCCTTTAGTATTTATGAATCGGAAATTGGAAAGATTATGTTAAACCTATGTATGTATGAGCCAGTTATGGTCTGTATAATCACAGAGTCTGCCGAACATGTAGGTGAGAACGGGTAGCAGTGTTAGGACTAAATTTTTAGAGAGAAAAATAGGGATTCCTTCCTCTAAAGATGTTGCAATTGTGATAGTGTTGCTAGTGGGATGCAATCTAGTATTTTATTATCACGACTGAATGTGTATAAAATGGTGTTCGAAAGCTACATAAAATAGTGGCTATTAGCCTAGATGTGTTGAATTTGTATGTAGCATCTGTTGTTGCAAACCTATGATACTTTTGTTCAGAGAGGAATTTCTGCGGCTACTTTATTAATATAGAGATAAATTTGTATAAAAAATAAAATTTTTAATTAATGTGTACGATTGTGGATGAACATATTCTTAGCCGGAAGTGGGAAATCTCGGCTGTTATACCATTTTAACTCGAAATGGTTCCTCAGTTAATAATATTAAAAACAAAAATCGGTTCTTCTTCGTTATAATAACGAAAATCGAAATATTGAATTTCAAGTAAACCGATGGTATCTACTTGATTGTTATGTCACAGTAATGAACATATCCAAAAATTAAAAAACAATAAGGTAGAAAATTAGTTATTAAAGAAAAAAGTTTGCAAAGAAATTTGCAAGTTTTGCTTACATAATAAACTGCATAATAGCAGGGGAGGTAATTTATTTCTGAAAACTTTCAAAACTTTAAGCAAATTCGGGAGACGTTAGTTATTTCCCTTGCATTTACGTCACATGTTACAAACAAACATGGCGAAATCGTTTTTTCATTAAATCATGGAAATACTTGCTTTATGTAATACTCCAGGAATATTTAACTAATTGAGTAGATAACATTGCATTTAGTTGAAATTAACATAAATAAGTAATTATTGTATTTTTTTTTTTTTTTTTTTTTAATGAAAACTCAAATTTTCAACTGTCGGATTTCGCTATTATAACCAAAAAATCATTTTTATTGCCTATATATAATTTCTTATTGCATTTCGTTTACACCTTCGAATTTCACACCGGGAAGTGTTAGGTGAAAAAAAAAATCAATATATATTTAACAGAAAATATAAGTTTACAAAGTCACGTTCAAATTTCTACGAAAGTATGATGTGACACAAGGCTGGAAGGTGGAGAGTGGAATATCCAGTCTGGGTATATCTGTTGGCATTTCCCAGCAGAGATGCTCCAGTCATAAATTAATCAAGTATTTTTACTTAAAAAAATATGATTAAACTGTTGGGTATAGAGTCATGGCGACGCATATTTGAAAGCAAATATGTGCACACATGCACATTCCAGATGAAGTTGATATACATTTTTGTGTCCCATAAAAATGACCGAAATTGTAATTAAATCAAAACAAAGAACTATTTACATTCAGAAGATATGAATTGTGCAATACAGAATAGAAAAGAAGTATGTAATATCTTGATGTTTACAATTTACAATTTCAGATATTCCTAATTTGCATATTCTTTTAAACATTCATTTTAATTAATTCACTATTAGTTTTTTCGGTTTTCTTATGGATTGATCATCTTTAGTTAACTATTACATGCAATTATATCCATGCAGATATTCTACACGATTTATACTTGCGTAATATTTGCGTAAAAAGCTTATAGTAAACACAAACCTTTTTCTATATATATTTATGTATGCGTATGTTTATGTGTTTAAAAAATGTTGCCTGCCAAACTCCTCTCAGGTTTTGGTCTGCAAACATGAAACTTAATATATAGGCTATTCGAACCAATGCAAAACTTTAAATTTGGCTTTTAGACGGAGAAAATCGATGCAAAAGTGTGAAAATTAAAGAAATGGAATTTACCAGGTGAAGCTTGAACGATGGCATTACGATAATGTATACATATCGTAGTAGCTATTGGTTCATGTTTTAATTTGTAGCCTTACAGCAAACATGTCTTCATAGCTTATGTCAAAAGAAAAAGTAGATCATGAGCTAAACATTTTGGTTTATATATATATATATATATATATATATATATATATATATATATATATATATATATATATATATATATACATATATATATACGTGTATATTTGTGTGTGTGTATATGTGTATTGGGGTGGAGAGGGCTCCCGTAAGCCGTGGTGAAGGCAACCTTTCTAGGAGAAGCAAATCTCTGATTTAAAAAACCATAAAGCGGAAGACCATTACCCGCATTAAGCTGGTCTGCAGTTTAATTTGTTGCTGGCTATCTTGCTCTTGCTTGTTGCTGGATCTCAACATTTTGAACCGAGAGAGAGACTTAGCTGTCGAACAAAGCTAAGACTCTGTAACATCATATTTGTATAGATACTCCCTCAGGCATTTGGGCTCATGAATTTTAAATGTCTGAGGGAGTGGCACTCGTCTGACAAGACGTTGCAATCATCATATCATATATATATATATATATATATATGTATGTTACAAGAAAAGATCCCCTTTTCTTGAAAAACATTACATAAGTACAAATGAGATAAGATAGACCGAGAATTGAACTTGGTAAGCTAGGTTCGGAAATAGATTCAGGAAAGAGATTGAGAAGCAATTCGATTGTTTAGAGATGTTATTGTAAAAAGGAATTTTGATTGTTGAATTCTTTTTATGAAAACAGAATTAAAATAAGGTCAGTTAGAAAAACGAACAATAGCAAATTTGAATATGTTGGAAAATAGGTTAGGTCGAAAATAGGTTAGAGAATTCTTGTCTACAGACATGTGAGGATCACGCATGTTCAGGCCACGGGATCGATTGAGCACGTTTTTGGCCATGCGATGATGTCAGGGCTGAGAAATGAATTCTCAATATAGTTGCTAGTTTGAGATAGAAACAGGGAGAACGGAGAGAGAATCGGACAGACAGTCAGAGAGACAGACGGGAGACAGAGCTGACAGTGGTCAGAAGGCATCCCCCTCCCTTGGGAAGCGAAGGGTTAAAAAGTTGTAATCATGTGGTGACTTTGTGCGCGCGTGTGTGTGTATACATATATACGGAAAGATAAATATATACAGATAAATATATATAGAAAGAGGTTTGTGTTTACTGTAATCTTTTTACGCAAATATTACGCAAGTATAAATCATGTAGAATATCTGCATGAATATAATTACACGTAACAGTTATCTAAAGATGATCATCCCATGAGGAAACCGAAAAATTAATAGAGAATTAATTAAAATGAATGTTTAAAAGAATATACAAATTAGCTAGATTTTTTGCAGATGAATGCAATTCCATGACTCATATATAACAAAGTTGTATTTTCTTTTTTAATAAATAGAAAAAAGAATTTTTAATATGATATCAATACCGAAAAAAAATTTAAAGGTGTGTGTGTGTGTGTGTGTGTGTGTGTGTGTGTGTGTGTGTGTGTGTGTGTGTATATGTGTGTAATCATTACAGATTTTACTTTTCTTGAAGTTGCAAATAAAAAAATAGACATAAAATCAATATTATTATTATTATTATTATTATTATTATTATTATTATTATTATTATTATTATTATATTAAAAACATCAACATTTTTTCGATAATATATAATATAATTAGTTGAATTACAACACGAACACTTCTAAAAAATAATTAATTAATTAAAATATTTAAATGTTGCAGTCTGCTGTGATGTGTAGTTTTAAACAGAATTTTTAGTAAGAGTTTCCAATATTTTAAAAATGTTTTCATATAATAAAAAATGACTATTGATAATGTTAACAACCTAAAAAATTCACTTTTGATGTGATAATTTAATTGTAGTAGGGTCAATTTCATTTTAGCGTTTGTTTTTTTTTCTTAATAATGTACGGAGGTCCCTAATTGTTTAAATTAACTTTCCCGTTTTTACACAATTTTCGTCAAATGTTAAAATTAATTTAATACTATTAACTCGTTTGTAGTTCGTTAAAAAGTAAGGCATTTGTTTTACAAAAGCTAAGTTTTATATAATTTTTATCCATATTTGTAAATGTTTATTTATTTATATATATATAATTTTTAAACTTGCAATTGAAACTGAGTTTCTGAATATGCATTTGATAGTTGTATAGAAATAACAATTTTGGGTTTGTTTTACTATACACATAGATTCGAAAAGGTTGTCAAAAAACAAATATACAACAAATAAATGTTATCAAAGGCAAGATAAGTTACTTTTCTACCTAACTGCATAAGTTTTTAGTGTTTTTATTTAATGTAAAATATTCGGTTCGAAAAACATGCAGTGTTTATCGGTGTATTTGAAAAAGATAAATGGCTGTTAGCTTGCTGTTGAATACGTTAAGTTTGGGGAAATCAGTCTAAACTAAAAAATTATACAAATTATTGTTAGAAACCCATCGAACTTCCGAATATATGTCAACCTATGTCACGGTAATATATATTGAGTGAGTTTCTAACAGTATTTTGTATAGTTTTTAGTTTGAATTCATTTTCCTGCTCGCTGACATTTGTCTTGGGTGCTAGAGGTTCCCAAGAACCTGTCCTTTTTACTCCTGTTTTAAAAGTGCTCTTTTCAAAGGAATGCCTGAGCCCCATAATAAATATATTTTTATCGTTATATTTTTAACTTGAGCACCTGCCTTAAAAACGTTCTGTGCACATGCACATCACTGTTATATTGAATCATTTTTCGTATTTAAAAAAAAAAATTATGCAAATTGTGCGTGCTGTACATCATCATAACGTCATATATCACATAATTTACTTCATCGTAATGTCATATATCACATAATTTACTTCATCGTAACGTCATATATCACATAATTTACTTCATCGTAACGTCATATATCACATAATTTACTTCATCGTAATGTCATACATCACATAATGTATTTCATCATAACGTTGTGCATCACATAATGTACATCATCGTAACGTCTTATATCACATAATGTATATCATCGTAATGCCGTACATCACATAATGTATATCATCGTAACGTCATATATCACATAATGTACTTCATCATAACGTCGTATATCACATAATGTACTTCATCATGACGTCATATATCACATAATGTACTTCATCATAACGTTGTGCATCACATAATTTACTTCATCGTAATGTCATACATCACATAATCTACTTCATCATAACGTTGTGCATCGCATAATGTACATCATCGTAACATCTACATCACATAATGTACATCATAGTAACGTCTTATATCACATAATGTATATCATCGTAATGCCGTACATCACATAATGTATATCATCGTAACGTCATATATCACATAATGTACTTCATCATAACGTCGTATATCACATAATGTACTTCATCATGACGTCATATATCACATAATGTACTTCATCATAACGTTGTGCATCACATAATTTACTTCATCGTAATGTCATACATCACATAATCTACTTCATCATAACGTTGTGCATCGCATAATGTACATCATCGTAACATCTACATCACATAATGTACATCATAGTAACGTCTTATATCACATAATGTATATCATCGTAATGCCGTACATCACATAATCTACTTCATCGTAACGTCGTATATCACATAATGTACTTCATCGTAACATCGTACATCAAATAATGTATATCATCGTAACGTCATATATCACATAATGTATATCATCGTAACGTCATACATCACATAATGTACTTCATCGTAACGTCATACATCACATAGCGTACATCATCGTAACGTCGTACATCACATAACTTACGTCATCGTAACGTCGTACAACACCTAATGTACATGAGCATAACGTCATACATCACATAATATACTTAATAGTAACGTCGTATATCCCATAATGAATATCATTGTAACATCGTATATCACATAATGTACATCATCGTAACGTCGTACATTACATAATGTATATCATTGTAACATCATACATCACATAATGTACATCATCGTAACATCGTACATCACATAATGTACTTCATCTTAACGTCATACATCATCGTAACGTCGTACTTCACATAATGTACATCATCATAACGTCGTACATCATATAATGTACTTCATCATAATGTCGTACATCACATAATGTACATCATCATAACGTCATACATCACATTATGTACTTCATCGTACGAATCGTACATCACACGTAAGTACAGGGTAGAACGATATAGTTGTCACCTTAAAGAAAACAGCATTACAGCTTTATTTTAAAACTTCTATTGAAAAAAAATCCATTTAGGTAACTGGATATGTAGTAGAGCGGACATCTATTCAATGTAGCCACCTTCAACCTCAATCACAACCTTGATACAGGTCCAGAACTGAGAGCATTCCCTTTCCACAGCATTGTGGGAGGTCGTGTTGGTAATGTTCTCGACATATAACCAAACGAAGTAATCTAGGTCGGGGGAGGAGGATGACCAGTGAGAGACGGGTACAAAGTTGTAGCACTCCTTCTGAAGCCAAGCTCTTTGGACTTGTGAGCCAGTGCTGAATCCTGCTGCCACACCAGGGTTTGCCAGCGGCCACCTAATTGTACTAGGGGATCACCACACTCTTCAGCACATCCAGGTACACTGTATTGTTGACTTTCAAGCCGACTTGAAAGATGTGAGGTGGCATGATGTGGCCCTCACTTAAAACCACACCAAAGACCATAACCGTGGCTGCAAACTTTGTTTTCATCACCCTGGACATGCCCTCAAGCGTGGAACCGTCTTTTTTGTATTTTGAGGGTGCTGGCAATGGTCCCGTTGTCATAACTTGGATTGTTAAAGAGCATGAGTTGTACAGCGGTGCATTTCCGATCTCGCTCGTTGAACACTGTTTCGCTTTCAGACATGATAGAAGGCTCCTATTGCTCTTAGGATTTGTACACAACTGACCAACTAGTAGATGGTCTGTAACAAGAAAGGAAAATCGGTTTTCACCAAACGGAAATGGAATCATGTCGTTTTTTCTAGTGTGACAATTTTATCGTCTTACCCTGTACGTAAGTGTTTTTACCTGAAATGCGTTTGATTCAAAGTTCACTATTCTGCACAAGCACCGTTTTTACTTACTTTGCTGATAACAAGTGAAGTGGGTTTTTCCAGTAAAATCGACTGCAAATTGCCGATGTCTTTGTAAAACACAGTGAAATTACTGCACTCTCCTGCCTCAAAGTCATTTCTTGGTGAGTCCAATATTTTTGCCTCCGATGTGTCCAGGTCACCGAAAAGCTGTAACTTAACAGCCTCGTTAGTCGAAGTTGTCGAACACGTGAAAATATGCCATGTATTATTTTGTTGATCTTAATTGAAAGAAAAAAAAATAAAGAAAATTTGGAAGTACTTAAACTATCGCAAAGATCCAATAATTTCATAAACAAAGATTGAATAAATCAAGCTATTAATAATTAAAACATTAAATAAATTAAGCTATTAATAATTAAAACATTGAATAAATTAAGCTATTAATAATAAAAAAAACTATAAAAATTAAGCTATTAATAATTAAAACATTAAATAAATTAAGCTATTAATAATTAAAACACTAAATAAATTAAGCTATTAATAATTAAAACATTAAATATATCAAGCTATTAATAATTAAAACATTAAATAAATTAAGCTATTAATAATTAAAACATTGAATCAATTAAGCTATTAATAATTAAAACATTAAATAAATTAAGCTATTAATAATAAAAAAACTATAAAAATTAAGCTATTAATAATTAAAACATTGAATAAATTAAGCTATTAATAATTAAAACACTAAATAAATTAAGCTATTAATAATTAAAACACTAAATAAATTAAGCTATTAATAATTAAAACATTAAATAAATTAAGCTATTAATAATTAAAACACTAAATAAATTAAACTATTAATAATTAAAACATTGTATAAATTAAGCTATTAATAATTAAAACATTAAATAAATTAAGCTATTAATAATTAAAACATTAAATAAATTAAGCTATTAATAATTAAAACATTAAATAAATTAAGCTATTAATAATAAAAAACTATAAAAATTAAGCTATTAATAATTAAAACATTGAATAAATTAAGCTATTAATATTTAAAACACTAAATAAATTAAGCTATTAATATTTAAAACACTAAATAAATTAAGCTATTAATAATTAAAACACTAAATAAATTAAGCTATTAATAATTAAAACATTGAATAGATTAAGCTATTAATAATTAAACATTAAATAAATTAAGCTATTAATAATTAAAACATTAAATAAATTAAGCTATTAATAATTAAAACATTAAATAAATTAAGCTATTAATAACTAAAACGTTAAATAAATTAAGCTATTAATAATTAAAACATTAAATAAATTAAGCTATTAATAATTAATGCACTAAATAAATCAAGGTATTAATAATTAAAACATTAAATAAATTAAGCTATTAATAATTAAAACATTATCTCAAATTAGTTCTAGTTTTATAACATGGTTCGATTTATAATTTAATGACAAACAATATTGTAATGAATTTTAATTTTATTTATTGCGGACTATTATCCTCATTTTTTCTTAGTTGTTTCACGACGTTTTGGCCAACTATTCCTCTGGCCTTCGTCAGGTGGTAACCGTGACGGGATAGGAACTCTGAATCTCCTGACTGCATCCACTGCAATTACTGACTTCACATGGCGAGACGACAACAACTACGGAAGGCAGTAATTGTAGTGGATACAGTCGGGAAATTCAGAGTTCCTATTTGTCGCGGTTACCACCCGACGAACGCCAGAGGAATAGTTGGCCGAAACGTTGTGAAACAACTAAGAAAAGATGAGAATAATAGTCCGCAATAAATAAAATTAATAAATAATACTCAACTCAATAATGAATTCTAATTGAATAATATAACTATTGTAATACTTAAATTGTTGCAAAATGTTCGATTCTCACATGCGAGAATGCGATAATAATTCTGTGGATAAGTTCTGAAACAGAAAAATGACGACAGCTTTTGTGAGAAGGAGTATGACAAATGCATATAATATTAAGAGCAATTTTACTAGATGAGTAAACATGGCATATAATAGACTTCGTAGCCTAGTGGGGAATTCCCTTTTCTTTTCCCTGCAACCTCTTTCTCAGACAAGAGATGTTGCGAGCCTGTCTCTGTTTTATCGTTATTTTCATAGCAAGTGCTCGTCTGAGCTCCAATCTATGGTTCCCCCATCACCAAACATGCACGAGAAACACTCGTTTGATTGAAAACACTATCAATAATTTCACCCTCTCTTTATCTGTGCCCAAACCTAAACGTAGATTCCATGAACAAAGTTTCTTTTTTACAACTGCACGCCTGTGGAACTCTCTTCCGTTTACCTGTTTTCCAACTGACTACAATATGGTCGTCTTCAAGTCCAACGTAAACAAGTTCTTGATGAGCTGTTCCCTTAAGTAATCCAATTTTACGAAGTTTATACTATTTAACAATTACTATGATATTGTCTTTTTGACTACTCTACACTTTTTAACCCTTATACTCTCTGGGCCTTGATAAGTGGTGATTCGTTTGTAAATAAAAAAAAAATATAAGAGAAATGTGAATGTTCAGAAAAAGGAAGATTGTTAGGTTTGCAAAAACGTGAGTGAGGATTTCGAGTTACAGGTTGCACATATGCGCCCCTAATTCTGGCCCTTTTTGTGTGGACATAAATGCATTCTGCTTCTTGGCCTTAGTCGCAATATAAGCGGAAATTGGAGGATGAACAATGATTATCTTCTTTTGTCGTCGGGTCTTGTGTCAAGAAGTAGTCACTGTTCAGTGTGATAACGGCAAAGAAAGGGGTAGGTTTCTGTGACTGCTGTCGAGAGTTTTGTCATTGAAGTTCAACCGCTGTCCTTCTGGTGCCAAAAAAGGGGCTGGAACGTAATGTGCGAGGGGTTTTTATAGGTTGGCGTACGTGACCCCTAAGGGAGTAGAGGTTGAAATTCCTGCTAGCCAATTCACAGTTCTTAAAAGGACAAAGTAACAACTAACCATTGAGGGGAAAGAGAGACATATAAATTCTAATGAACTAACTTTTAAACAGACGGCGTAGTTTTAAAAAGAAAAAACAAATATATAGGTACGGGCAAAAAATGGTTGAAGAAACGGACCCCTGTGCTTCTTAAAATGCAGGTATTATTTTCATTACGTCCGACGAAGGGTATTTCTTTGTAGAAAGAAAGAATAAGAGAAAAAAGAAAATGGTGGAAATAAAATTTCCATAAAAAGAGAGTTATAAGATTTTTTTTAGTTTACGTCTAAATTTTCATTGTTTGAAAAATAAAAGACCAAAGTTAATCTCTAAGGGAGGGGGGTGTATATTTGCGTGTTTAAAAGTTATGGTGAAAAATATTGAAGAAAAAAAAACACATTTTGTCCGAATTTCAATTTCGAATAAATCAACTTTAAAAATCTCTGAAAAAATAATTATCAGTTTTTTTTAATACTATTTCAACGATAAGTGAATATAAAATTAAAAACTACAAATTAAAACTGAGAGGACAATTTGCACCACACACGCATGGGAACACATATGGAGGCCAGCACATGTGGGGGCCAATGCACCACAGCCGACCTTGAGGATATCACTCAAACACTTATTTCGGTTTTACTTGGCTTCACTGGTTGAGGGTAGTTTTTTTTTGCCCCCCCCTCCTCACAACTGTCTGTTCATCTCTCGATTTAATCTGGAGTTGAGCTAGGGGAATTTCATCTTCTCCGCATTCATTCACTAACTTTGCACTCGGATCCAACTCTTCCTTTATTCAGACCTGATCAACCTCTTATGGGTCTGGCATGTGCTAACTCTTCCTCTTTCTTTATTTGTATCGTTTTACCTGACGTGGTGGCCATCAACATAGGGATCATCTTCAACCCCTGAATCACCAATTTACTTAAGGTCGCACCTTTTTCATTATCCATGTACTTCTCCACAGAGTCTATCCGGAAAAGTCTCCTTCCCACTCTTTGGTCTTTTTATCTTGCCTCTGCAGGAAACGGCCATCCTTGGGGGAAATTTCACATCCCTTTCAGCCATCACAAGTAGAGGGTCACACTGTGTGTCTCCCAGGGAAATTTCTACACCCACCCTACTGTCAGCGTAGCTGGATCAAAACTCAACTTAGCTTCCTTCACTTAGAGCCAGTCTTCCCCCAGTATCATCTCATCACACAGCTCATCAGTCACAAAGAAGGGAAACTATACTATCCCAACCACTTGCATCGTGCTACCATCGATGTGACTGGTGTTCTCTCACTTTGGTAAACAGAAAACAGAGAAAACACCAGGCCTTTTCTTTCCCAGTTTGGGGTTTTCTTGTGGTATTCCGCCACTGTAGACATCGGAGCCTGCAACAAGTCCCCTCTCAGATCCAAACTTCTCTTTCATTCAAAATAAGGTTAGTCATTGCAAGGCGTATGATGACAGACTCCTCCTTGTAAAACTGACCCTTCCTTGTAAAAAACGGTCCAGTTGATGGTGAAAGAATTAATGTTTGGGGCCAATTTTTGGATATTTGTTGAGCGAGAGACTGGTCTTCCTAATCGTACAAATTTTGTCCGTGTTGGTTGAAAGTTTTAGCGAGACATACATACATACATACATACATACATACATACATACTAACAGACAGGTGGGATTTATATAATGGAAGATTACTTACTATCATTATTAGCCTTATAAATTGTAAGTGTTCCCACGACGGTGGCATCATGTCTATGTGTATAGATCAGGCTCCCATCTTTTGATGTAATCTGAATTAAAGAAAAACAGTCTTTATATGAAGAGGAAAAGCTGTTAGAGAAAAGAAAGAAAGAAAAGAATAAAAAAACTGTTGGAAAACTTAAGATGAATAAAACACTGGCATAAACCTATCTCTGATTATGCCATTTTTTATTCCTCATTCTTTCAAATCCACCCTTATCGTTCTTTCTCGTTTTTCTCTTGACCTTCGCCTGCCAACTGACCTTGCCACTTCAACTTTTCTAAATCTACCAACCCACGAACCCTCATTTGATCTTTCAATTTGATCATATCGACAAAGTTTCCTGTGTAGAGAACTTGAATTCCTACTAGACACTATCTACGAGTGTCTCTGTACAGGGTGTTGTAATATTTTTGCTAAAAAAAAAACAAAAAGAGGGTATGATCACCGAAATTTTGACGGTTTTACTTAACTGGCGATAGGAACTGACTAATCAAATTGAGCCACGTTTTGTTATCAACCAATCAGAAACCAGAATTGCTCCATAAAAATATTGAATCTTTTAGCATTCCAGCATATAATTTTTGGGGGTCAACACAAGAAATATCTTTTGTACCGTGCCTGCAAATTTTTAAAGTCCGAGACTTATACAGAACAGCTAACCACCGAAAACTCTTCATCTCCAAGACCTGTGCAGAGTAGCTACCCATCAGAAACTCTTATGAAATTAAACATGGCTTTCAATCCAATTTGTTAGGACAACCTGGCATGAGGACACTTCTACCTACGAGTCATCATTTTTCATATCCGAGAATTTCAATTTCTTCTACTTTTCGTGTTTGGCTCACAGATAGCTTCTCAGAACAATCTGAGCATAGAATCTGTATTGGCAGAGAAGGTAGGCAATGACTAGTGCGGTGAGGCTGTTCTGCTCGTTTTATTTTTTTTGTGTTTTTTTTTTCTTCTACAAGTTTTCTCCTTTCTGTTCCATATTGTTTGGTACCGGATATGATGGATCAGTGCCACAGGTGCCGGTGTTGGGCTGTTGTTTCCCATGTCATCTTCAAGTAGACCCTGATTTAATATTCTAAATCATATAATATTCGCTGCTCAAATAAGATCCTCTGGTTATGGTTACCTCACAGTGGTTTATATGAGGAATAGTGGACCTTCTTCAAGTGCTGTAGCCTATACTAACAGCACAGTTGAATACTCAACCAGACTAGATGAATTCTTGTCCTGGAACCCGGAAAAACGAAGAGACCACAAGAAATATATATTATAACATATTTAAATGCTTAATTAGGAAATTTAATGTTCTAGTTTTGCATTCATCGTTACTTGTGCAAAATTTAAACTACCGTGAATGTCTTAAATGTGTGCAATTCATATAATTGATAACATCTCAGACTAGAATCATTCATGCCAGGTTCGAACTCTATCGGATTTCGGATGTGGTTATTACTCACTAATAATCGAATCGCAATTCAACACCATCTAAGTGTAAAATAATAATCTGTCTCTCTTCTATCATCCAAAAGTGCGCACAACGTTGACAGAGTTGGTGTGTTTTAATGCTGCATTTCTTGGGGAAAATAATCGTTATTCTCCAGTTCATCTGTGTGTGTGTGTGTTTTTAATTAATTTAATAATATAGCTATGCTTGCTAGATGTGGGGATGATGAACTAATACGCCGAATGCGATGGCGAGCAAATTTCTTCCTTGAAAATGAACACACAAACAAAAAGTAATCCTATGGTTTTAAAACCCTAAAAAATGCAAAAGCAGTAGACCTTTTGATAAAGTTTGAAAATGACCCTTTAAACGTAATTAAAAATTTAGAATTCCACAATCAACATAACAATTTCCAATGAAAACTACACACAATCGTTGAAAACTTAAACAACTCTAATAAAATCTTTGTAAAAGCAGATAGAACTAAAAAAAATTATAAAATAGAGATAAACAAGAATATAACAAACTAATCACAGAAAGCATTACAAAAAACTACAAAAAACTAGATACAAATGAATGCGACTACATAGATATAATAAATACTGAAAGTAAACAAATCACCAATAAATTAAAAAATAGCGATAAAGTCGGCAAATTGAAACCTAGAGAAGCATACATTTTGCTCAAAGACCACAAATGTGACTTCAATAACAACCCCAGCACTCGCTTGATAACCCCAACTAAACCAGAAATAGGTAGAATTAGGAAAGCAATACTTTCTAGAGTAAACAAATAAATCAAACAAGACCTAGAATTAAACCCGTGGGCAAATACTGCCGAAGCAATCACTTGGTTTAAAAATATAGAAAACAAAAATAAATGTACCCTTATACAGTTCGACATCATAGACTTCTATCCCTCAATATCCGAAACACTTTTCAACATTGCCCTGGAGTTTGCCGAGGCATACACTGATATATCCTCGGAAGAAATCCACATTATTAAAAAATGTAGAAAATCAGTTCTAGTAAATAACAATAGCCAATGGATAAAAACTAAAATGACAAATTCTTTTCATTTGGCGACGAGTGCTCTGGATTCTGCAGAGGCATCAGATCTGGTGAGATTATTTATTCTATATACCCTCACAAGCATATTTGATACTACGGATATCGGCCTATATAGAGATGATGGACTAGATATAATAAAAGACTCCAACAAAATCAAGGGGGATAACTTTAAGAAAATCATACACAAGGAAATTAAAAAATTAGGCCTAAAAGTAGACGTACTAGCTAACATAAAAATAGCAAACTTCCTGGACATCACTTTAAATTTAGATAAAAACACATATGAACCCTACTTAAAAGATAACGCTAATCCAATATACGTAAACCCTAAGTCTAATCACCCACCATCAATTATAAAACAGATTCCAAACTCGATCGTAAGTAGACTCAGCAATAACTCAAGCAATGAAAATGTATTTAACAGGTCACTCAATATCTACAAAACAGCCCTAAAAAATAGTGGATAAAAAAAAAATTGATATCAAATATAAGAAACATAACACTAATAACAATAAAATCAAAAATAGAAGAAAAAGAAATATAATGTGGTATACGGCGCCATACAATCAAATTTTAAAAACAAAACTTGGCAAGAAATTTCTAAATCTCATCGAAAAGCACTTCCCCGTAACCAATCCTTTACACAAAATTTTCAATAAAAATAACCTAAAGTTATCATACACCTGCTGCGAAAATTTAAAGATGATAATTAAAGCACATAATAACAAAATATTATATAAAAGCAATGGAAACAACAACAAAATAAACGATAAAAAAGTGGACATCATGACAAAAATAAAACTAACACAAAGGACACATATGTAACTAGTAGAAATAATAATAATAATAATAATAATAATAATAATAATAATAATAATACACTAACACCGGACAATGACAACCATAGTAGAAATAAAAATAAAAATACTAATAATAAACAAGATAAATGCAACTGTAGATCCCGCACACTCTGCCCACTTCAAAATAAATGTCTAATCAAAAGCATAGTTTACTAGGCCACAATATTTGCGAAAGAAAACCTGAATAACAAGAAATATTATGTAGGTATGACTTTTAGATTTCAAAATCCGATATTATGACAACAAAAGTACGTTAAAAAAAAAACACTGAATGAAAACAACACTAACAAACAAATACTGGGAACTCAAAGAAAGAGGACGTTCGCCGATAGTCAAATCGAAAATAGTAAACACATGCAGAGACTTAGACGATCCATGTAGATTATGCCTTCATGAAAAATTTGTTATCCTATACTTTAAAGAAACCCCAAAATCTATTAAACTGTAAGAGAGAAATAGCGAACAAATGTATACACAGGATAAACTTTACTCTAGGATAGTGATACAAAATAATTTTTAAATTAATAATAACAATAGAAAATAAATAAATAAAATAAACATTGGTATACATAAATTATCATATATATATATATACATATATATATATATATATGTACAAACTAATATAATATTTAAAAAAAAACACACATTTAACTACACCTAGGTTTAAAATAGGTCAGATCACTAGATATCTACGCTTCCAGCTAAAAAAGCACACACAAAGGGAGGGGTGAACCTAAGTTCAACTGGGCCTTTGTCATGTAAATGCCAATATAAAAATATATATTAATGCATATAAATGCAATCGTTACATCAATTAAGGGTGTGCGCTTTTATAAGCTCTCTTCTCTATAAGCTCCACCTCAATTGTTGAACTTTCCATTATCCTGATAAGTTTTCTTTTAAAGAATTTTTCTCACATATATATATATATATATATATATATATATATATATATATATATATATATATATATATATATATATACTAGCACGGGTGCCCGGCGTTGCCCGGGTGTTTGGAGGTATATGCTAAGCCAAAAAACAAAAAAAAAACGGTTAATTTTTTTAACTTTGACCCCTATTATGGCCCCTTAACATTTATTGTTTTGGGCTCAAATCAAGTTATTAAGTTAGATCCATGTCCAAGGAACCTTTATCTAAAATTACAAGTGTTTAGACCCCAAATTATCGGAGGAGTTCGGTAGAGTTCTCAAAGGTCAAATCGTTGAACTTTGACCCCTAAACAGCCAAATTTCTGGCCGAAAACTGATCACAAAGATTTTCCCAAATCTCAGAACCCTGTATATTAAATTTCGAGTCTGTAGACTAAAAATTGACAGAGTTATTGCGTAGGGAAATATACACACACAGACACACACAGACACAGACACGTTCACTTATATATATATACTAGCAAAGATACCCGTGCTTCGCACGGAGCTTTGTTGCGCACTCGGGTACCAAAATCTGTGGGCACCTTTCCAGTAAGTTGATGTTGTAAGAGCAACGATTGCATAAGGTGATTAACATTTTAACTACCTCTTGTAGTGACTGAAATTCAATCAGGAACTTCACAAAACATTTTCATCAAAAAGGAAGGTTACTTGATGTTACATAGTAAATTTTTCATTGAAGTCATTTTCAACTCTTGCTTAAATTTTATCTTGCACATTCAATACTAAAAACTTACCACAATCAGATCATGTCAGTTTTTCCTCATATCCATTTCTCGAACTTTTCACTAAAGAGCCTCAGGGTAAACTACATTTCTGCTGCTTTGATTTGGAGCCAGAATGTAGAGTTTTTCTGAACTTCCTGTCCGGCTGATGGAGACGTAGAACATACTGTGACTGAAGCAATCTGATGTCAAGTCTACGCCAATGGTGTTAAATGTCTGACCTTGACTTTTGTTTATGCTCATTGCAAAACACACCTTCACAGGAAATTGGAGTCTCCGGAATTTAAATGGAAGTACTGAGTCCGATGGAACTAAGGGGATCCTTGGCAGTAGAACGGTTTCGCCTTTGTAGGGACCACAGGAAATGGTGGCCTCAAGTACATTGGTGTGCAATCTGGTGATAACACATCTGGTTCCGTTTGTTGTTTTTGACGGTTCCAAGGATCGAAGAATCATGATTGGCGATCCAATTTTGAGATTTAAAATGTGTGGAGGCATTCCAGATATCTCCAAAGAGTTTAAAAACTCCACAGGGTAGTGAACAGCTTCATATTCATTAGTAGCCGAATCAACTGACTTGTATTGCTTTGTGTCTCCTGGAAATTCATCCATTATTGAATTGTTCAAATGATTCACATTGCTGTTTAATGGCGAAATAATAGCCCTCTCAGCAAGCCAATCCGGTGATTTTCCATTGTTTTGCAGGTCTGGGTACACTTTGTCTTTCAGTTGCTTCTGATTACCGACACATTTACCAAGCGCAGTTGGAATCTTAATTGTGTCAGGTGAAGAAGTGATAGGAAACTGACCATTACCGATTTGGAGAAGCAATTTTGAGAAGTCTGCTGCAGCTGTGTTATCAGAGATATAGGCTCTCATATTAGTAGTCAGTCTCTTCACTATAACGTGCCTCCAGAGATAGGATTGTTTCAAACTTGCATTGACAATGTTAGCCCTTGTGCCATTTTTAACCACTGGGAGGATTTGACGGAAATCACCGCAAAATAAGGTTGGAATGCCACCCATGGGATTCTTGTTTCCTGTGATGTCTTGCAGTGTTCGGTCAATTGCTTCATAAGCACTCTTGTGCGTCATTGGGGCTTCGTCTACAATGATTGCAGAGGTGTCTCTAATTACATTTGCCAAGGCTGAGTTACCAGTAATTTTGCAAACTGGCTGATCCATTCGATGAGTATCCAAGGGTACTTTAAAAGTGCTGTGAAGAGTGCGGCCACCTTGTAGTAGAGTAGCAGCAATGCCACTGAATGCTGTTGCAAGCACAATCTTTCTCATGGATCTAATCTTTGCAAGGATCAAATTGATTACAAAAGTCTTGCCCGTACCACCTGGAGCATCAAGAAACATCATGTTTTTGTTCATTTCACCTTGTGCTTCCAACATTGCCATGAATGAATTGTAAACTTCTCTTTGAGAATCGGTCAGTTTTTCTTGCATATTTTCTGCTTGTAGGGAAGTTCTTCAAGATTATAAGTAACTTCACGTTGATACTCTCTCGCGAGTCTTTCATCTCTCCCTTGCATTGGTGCAGGTAATCCATAGCTTGCCAATGGTTGACCGCACATAAGGAGAACTTTTTCTTCAATTAGACAAAGAGTTTTATTGTAGATGTCCTCATTAAAATCTGCTTCTGGATTGTTAACTTCTTGCCTGTATCTGTGAAGAATGTCTTCAGATATTACATCACGAAAAGCCATCCAGATCTCAAGAGGATTTCTTGGCTCACAGGCTGTTAAAATTATCACAAAGAGGCTTCGCAAATTTGAAGGTGATTGAGTGGCACTTGCCTCTCCTACTGCTTGATGCAAGTGATGGTCATTTTCTAGAAGGCCTCGAGCAAGGCACGCTGCTCTGTATGTTTCAAACACCTGACCATTGTATGCTCGCAAATTTTGAAATGAAGTTGGACCAGCAACCTACTTGAGCAACAGGCGTAAGAAATAACACTCCCCTGCTTTTGGACTAATCGTGTAGATTCTCCCAATGCATGGTGCCTTCCATACATCATCATTTTCAGTACCTTCAACTTGTACCCCACGCATTCTTCTCATCCATTTCTTTGTCGATTTGTTCCAAGTGTAAAACTCAGGGACTTCTACGTATTTGAGACCCCTTGCAAAGTCATCCTCATGGCAGAGTTGAAAAAATGCTGTCAAAGTTGTGGCAGGCGGTGGACCTTGGGCTCGTTCCAGAGCAGTATCAGCTGAGAACATGACACGCTGCCCATTTTCAAAATGAACAGAAAGTTGTACAATTGGGGGGAAATGTTCATGGATGGGATGTTCTAATATCCTCCAGGCTGCCTCTGAACTGCCGACATACCTTGCATTCTGGAACTGCTTGATCTCATCCACAATGTGACTTTGTACTTGGCCTTGTTGGTTAGCTGCTCCATCAGTTCTTTGTAGTTCAAACACTGCTTGATCACATCCTTTATTCACGTATTTGAGGACATATTTGATGCTTTGGATCGAGCTGCAAATTTCTACGTTAATGTGAGCGTTGAACTGCTGAAGGAGGACCTTGTTGTACGGAACAATCCACTGGTTTGTTATTTCTTGATTAACATACCGACCATTTCTCTTCATCCTTATTGTACCAGTCTGGCCTCCATCTTCTGGTTTTCTTCGCCTGTACTTGGGGTAAGAGTCTTGGCCTTGCTTGGTACACTGAAGAAATTCTTTTGGGTATTTTTTGGAACATTTGTTGTCAATCATACATGGACAATTTGGATTAAATGGTCCACAAGGTCCATGCACCATATGTGCCATCACTTTAGCATGAAGATCAGGATCTTCCTCTTTGTCAGGGATCTCTGCAGATATGCAGAGATCCATTTTTTCTGGTAGAAGTTTGTCCTCTGGGGCCTGCCAGGTGAGGATGTGTGCATGCGGCAGTCCTCTTTTTTGATATTCAATACTGTACAGGAAAGCCCTCAACCTGCCAAATCCTCCCTTTTTAATAAATTCAAGTAACTTTTTTAGCTTCTGCCTGAAAACCCTGGCAACAATATCTGGACGATCCTGAGGGTCTTGCCCTTGAAGACAATTTTCTGTAATTTCTGTCCACTTTGGATTTGTTGTGAACGTGATGAAGAGGTCGGCTCGGCCCATTCGCCGAACATATGCCATGGCATCACTTTGACGCTCAAACATGTATCGAGGGCCTCCTGTATAAGTTGCCGGAAGTACAACTCGTTGACCAAACTGTTCTGGATTCCCATCCTCCCTAAGAATTGAATCTCTCAAGTTGCTATAATTGTCAGCTCTCAGGGTCTGTTGCTCACGCCTCAGGAACTGTAAACGTTCTGTTTCAATCTTGCAGTACACATCCACCAGCCATTGTTGAAATAGCCTTCGGTACCAGAGAAAATAGTTTCCAGGCCGAGTCATTAAATGGTACGAATAAAATTGCTGTTGGGTAACTTTTCGCCCATTGGATGCCTTCATGTAGATGTTGTAAGATGGAGAACCATAGGGGTACATTAACGGGTACATTAAAGTATCGTAGAGGGGATGTAGTTCGGAGATCCATTTTAATGTATCATTTCTAAAACGCAAGACAATATCCCGGTTAGCTGTTGGTTCATTCTCCATTAATATTCCAATCTCATACGTTGTTGTTGGAGCATTGAATCGCCGTGGATGCTCTTCTTGCGGCCTTCGGTCTTCCCTTATGACAACTTTATGTTCTACCAAGTGTTCTTCTTCAATCCTCTCCTTTGTTGTTTTCAGCTGACAAATGAAGCTGTTGTTCTCATGTAAAAATTCAGTCAGACTTTGGAGAATGTCTCTATTGAGTCTACTGTCACGTCCCCGATTATGTAGTTCCTCTTCCAGACTATCCAAGAAGTAGACTTGAATAAACTTTGCTGTTTCATCTTCAGGTGGTAAAAGACTCCCAATCTGGTGGCAAACCTGGCCTCGAATTCTAAAAGAAGGATTCCACCCATGTACTGCCACAATTTTGTGACCAAATGATGTCATTGCAAAACAATTGTTATAACTGCGTAGATTTTGCAGAAAATCTTTAGAGATGGGACCATTGCCGGAGAGCAAATCTTGAAGCAACTGAGGCAGTGGTGGAAAGCTATCAAGCACAACTTTGCCAGAAGAACAACAACAACCAGGGGTTTCTCCTTTAAATTTTACAGCTGAGCAATGTTGACATACTTTGTCCATTTTTCCTATATCAGCTGTAGTGAGAGAGTCATTTTTGTTGTAGAGCAATCCTTTTCTATTGCAGTGTTCTATTTCATGGTGTCTCAAAGCAGTCATTCGTTGTCTAGCTGCCTCGTTTTCTGTCAATTGCTGGGGCAAAGTCATACTCTCTCTCCATGCAGCCTCTCGTTGTTGCCCTTGGTATAGGCGAAAGCTTCGTTGGGTTTCCGATTCATTCTGATGTCGTTGAGCCACTCTCAACTGACCTTGTGTACGTCTACTTACCTCATATAATTCATTCGATCGTAATATTGCTTCTCTTTCCAGTGCATATCTTTGCCTTTCTTGAATTTCATCTTGTGATGAATTTAACCGCCTTACAGCATGTCTAGTTCTGTCAGCTTCACGTTGGGTTTCTCTTTCCAAATCTGACAGTCTTGCTCTCCTTTCTCTTTGACGTATCCTGTTAAGTTCTAGACGTCTTTCTCTATCTGAATTGTTTTCATTGGAGCGAATTGCAGCAACTCTTAGTCTATTAGCTTCCAATCTTTCCATTCTTTCTTCCTCACTTTCGTTTCTACTTCGTTTGGGTGGCATAATTTCGGTTTTAAACGGAATTGTTTAACGATATTAATGATTGTAAATTAATTAAGCGTAAAGGAAATGTATACTAACTGAAATGGACGAACTATAAATAATATTTCTGAATAGTACAATTATAAACAATTATATTGTACCTATTTACTATGCCTCCCCACGGGACAGAGTTAGACACCAGGGTCGTTTTTTAACGTGGAGAAAAGGTACAAAAATAAAAATTGTCTCAGTCGTGAAGGATTTCTCCTCCACCGAAAGAGAACAAGAAAATGAAGTGCAGCATCTGAAGAACAGATACTACACTTTGATCTTGACCAAAAGGAATGAATAAAAGCGACCTACGTGTGACTCATTACTTCCGGGTGTAAACGTCACAATCTAAAAGTAATAATTAAAAAAAAAAAAAGTAAATGTAAAATAAATGTAATACCAACTTAGGTTAACTAAGTAAACAGTACAATTAAAACAGTTCTATTAAAACAAATAATTACTAAGATCTAGGTAATTGTTAGTCTCATTGTTATGGTTTTAAAGAAAAAAATGTGTAAAAAAAGTTCTGCTTTTGTGAGTACGTGTATTTCTTTTAAATTACATAACCTTTTTATTTTATTATTTATATCTCTTTTAAATTTATATATTTTGTTAGTAAACTGGAAGAAATTCAGTTGAATAAAACCTTGTTCGTGTTCTTTACGTTAAACTCATATTTTTATAAAAGGTTCATCCGGTTTAAAGAAAGCGCTAAGTTTAAATAAGACTGGAAATAACTAATTCAATATATAAATAGAAAAATGAAATAAATATAAGCTTTAAGTCTTAAGATAGTAATAATCAAAATGTAATAAATTATTTGTAGTTCAAATCTATGATAAACAGGCTTTCGAAATAGGCTCGACCAGAAAGATTAAATTGGAACGAAATTATAATCTCCGTGCCATTTTCAAAACAACCCCACAAAAGTAACGATATCCTGCAGTTGGTTAAATGACAATGGTTGTAAGAAAAATGTAAAAGAAAATGCGCTTATCTGTTTATTTTGACCTGTTTTATTTAATTAAAAAAAAATTGGCTATAACTGGAAGAGAGCGTTATGTTTTGGGGGTTGTTTAAAAAATAGAATGGAAATAAAGTTAGTTCCGTTTTAATTGTGTTTAATTGCGGCAAGCGCTAACAAAATCGAAAAATCACTGTTTACATTCGAAATGTTAACTTTTATAGGTTTACAGGTTTGCTGACAAGGCTGGGGGTGTTTAATACAATTATTTTACTAAATTGGTTTTTTTTCATTTAAAAATAAAATTATTTATTTTTTAATAAAGTTTTATTTTAAAATATTTGTTTTTGTTTATTTATATAAAATTACGATAGTTGAATTGTATTCTTTCAATTATATTGGCAAGTAAAATATAAAAGATTAAAACGGAACGAAATTGAAATTTCCATTACATTTTCAATACAATCCCAAAACATAAAGCTTTGCTCGCCAATGAATTGTTTTGATAATATACGTAAAGTGAAATAAATCGAATATAAAATTAAATGAAAATATATTAAATAATTAAATGTTAAATAGATTTTGTAAATAGTACAGTTGAAATGATTAGAATATTTCCAATATGTAATAAGGTCGAGGTAATTAGTTAAAGAGATTTAATATAATGTGATATGCAAATGAGCATAAGTCATTCGATATGGGGGTGGTTTGTAGACTAGTATATAAAGAAATTAGGCCTAGATTCTTATGTCTCCTATAACAGAAACATCCTAAAATGGGTTCTAATGTTTCTCTACCAGGAGAGATCTACCCTCTTACCTCCTTTATATTTCGTTGATGATGGAGAGCTGTACACACAGACAGAAACACACGAACCCTATTACTTTATAAAAATATATATATATATATATATGATTAGTTTTTTTGGAAAAAGAATTCCAGCAGAGTGCTCAATTAAAAGGAAAATCCAAATTTTAAGAGCGTACTTATATTTTGTGTACAGAAAGTTGTTAGTTGAGACAGGTCATTGGTACCGTCGGTTTCAAGCCCGAAACGAGATTTGAACGTGGATTCGCGAGGTATATATACTTCACACTTCCGGTTATAAGATAGACGAATATTGGCTGAAGAGAGCTCGATAAGGATACCTTAAACGGGCCTTATTATCGGGCTTGAAACCGACGGTACCAATGACCTGTCTCAACTAACAACTTTCTGTACACAAAATATATATATATATATATATATATATATATATATATATATATATATATATATATATATATGGAACATGCATTCATATGAAAAAAGTAATAAATGAAATATGGAGAGAATAGAAGAGTCACAAGGTAGCGAGTGCAACCTAAAGCATTTTTTATACAAAAGCTAAGAATATAAAAGTTACTTAGTTAGCGAGTGCAACCTGAAAAAATAATACAAAAATTAAGAAAACGAAATTTTATAACAAAAACATTTTTTATACAACAGATAATAAAAGTTACTTTCAATCATGAAAATGTTTGTTTATGCAATCGTGTTCAGTAAAGAAAGTGTAGATTAGTAGTCACAAGTCAAAATGTTTATAGTGTGAATATATGCATAAGTAATATACTATGTGAGTATTTGGCAGCGTGGCACTGTGTATATGTATGTTGGTTGATTTACCTTGTTCTTGTTAATGTGTGTAGAGATGTGAGTAGCAATTCGTTTCTGTTCACCTGACTCTTCAATTTATTGTGTATTTTACTTTTCACTTTTCTACTTTGCATTTTCGCTCCTATTCACCTTCACCTCATCTACACCTGAAGATAATTTACAAGGGAATCGAAAGCGCTCGTGATAACTATGGAACTTTCATCAATATTTTCGATTTTGATATAAAAAGATTAGTAAATTTTGACGACGTGCCCCAGCGTATTATAAACACCCCAACCTCCCTATGTTCAGTACGGCTTTTGGAATACCCCCCCCCCCCAACTTCGAAAGCGGTTCTTAACATGGGAAGGTTGGGGAGGGGGGTTATTCTGAAAGCCGTTCTTAACATGGGGTGGTTGGGTGTGTTTATACTACACTGGGGCAGGTCGTAAAAATTACCAAAAGATCATACGAAAAATCGAAAAAACAAAAAAGAATCATAAAACAAAGTATCTCCGTTGTATATCTGCTTGAAAGAAAAATGCCGCTTAAATATACCAATTTCAAATATATATATATATATATATATATATATATATATATATATATATATATATATATATATATATATATATATATACAATTGATACACAATGAGGATTATTATAATGTAATTTGTATTATTACAAACGTATCTTACCTTACTATTTACTAGTATCCAATTGCATTGTCTCTGGCATCTTATCTGTATGCTCTTCAATGGATTACAATTCTTTGTTTTAATATGGAATGTGTCCTGTCTATTAGGTACAAAGTTAACATTTTCATTGTCCAAAGTTATTATCGTGCTACAGCTGTAGCCATTGAAGATTATATCGATGCCCACATCTGCACCATTCTGGCCAGTGCCTAGTGTGACAATCCACTCAAATGCATTTGCTGAAATAATAATAATAATAATAATAATAATAATAATAATAATAATAATAATAATAATAATAATAATAATAAACATTAGGAAAAAAAAAATTAAACATGGCTACAAAAAAGGAAACCTAAGCAGAGAAACTCAATTGCAGAAATAATAATAATAATAATAATAATAATAATAATAATAATAATAATAATAATAATAATAATAATAATAATAAGGAATGTCTCCACCCCCATCCTAACCCTTACCCTCTACTGACCAACAACCTGGCATTTAACTCAAGACTGGAGCCCATAGAGGGAAGGTATTAGTACACTCGTGACAGAAAACTCTTTTAAAGAAACCAACGAAATGTGAGTCTGTCTTCTTTTTTTAAAAAAAAAATTAAATGTTACTTTGTTCGAACATGTTTTCCTCACATATACACACCCACATACACACACACACACACACACACACACACACATGTACGCACACGTACACGCACAAGTACGCACGCATGCGAAACGTCACTTCCCCTGAAAGGAATTCTAGACATGCGCAGTCAGAACACTCACCCCGATATAAAAGTCCACAACACTATTCAACTTCCTCTTTCTTCCCTTTTGCCTGGTTTCGTCAACCAGGCAAGTTCGGCGTCCATAGCTCTTGGTTTGAAGACTTTTCCACGTGGACGACTGCTATCATGAACGCACGGTTTTGCTGAGGCAAACACTCCCTTTCTATTTTCCTTTCGACGTGCGGGACGGCCATTTCTCGTCCTCGACTTCATCCCTTTCTTTTCCACGCATGAAGTCATCAACGCCTGAATGAACACGTGTTTCACTTAAACCATTTTATTCTTGACAGAAAATAAATGACATGTTTATTTTATCCAGTAATTGAGTTTTTGTTTCCTTCATTCCATTCGTTTCATTATTTTATTTTGTAACGGGATTAGGATTTATATGTCCTAGTCCTCGAATTCATTTCAGAAAACAGTCTTTGTTTCGATATAAACGTATAATTCTCTTTGTCAATTCAAATTCAATGAAAATCCTGTAAAAATGAATGGAAAAATAGCTAGACGGGCGAAAGGCGAATTATCTAGTTAAATGTTAGTTCGAATTTATAACAGAAACCAGACTTTTTACCGATATTGACGTAGAAATTTGCCCCGCCTTAGAACGAGGGAATTAAATACTACCAAAGCGGCGGGGAAAATTGCCCTCCTCCTCTTTTCCCATACAACATTTCCAGCGGCTAAACAGTATGGTGTAAGGTAGACCTATCTTCAAACGCCCTCTTTCAGAGCATGACTTCCGACTTTTACTAAGTAGAATACTTAGTTATTTTTTATTTACTTTATTTGATTTTTTATTTTATTATTTTATTTTTTTTTTTTGTGTTGTTTTGTTTTGTCCCATATGTATGTGTGATAGTGCACGATACCTCTTGGATACACGGGAGCTTCACACTATCCCTGCATCAGAACTACAGGTAAAACAATTCTGGGCTCAGTGTTACCACAAACACCAAAACATGAAAAATGTCAATTACAAATAATCCAAACCACGGGACCCAGAAGAAAGATCTGGGTGTTATGATCGGCAGGTGCTCCTGTGGTAGCCAATGTCATCCTGCGAATGTTGGCCAGCTTTCTAGTTTCAGAAACTCAAATAACATGGACTCTGAACAGGTAAGTATAACTTCTAATTTGAAGGAACAAAATGATACCGAACAAACACAGCATAGCCATGATAACCATCAAAATAAAAAAAAAAAACAAAGAAAGAAATGGACAACAAAAGAATAGACTCGTAATGGAATGCTACTATAGAAGCCATCCTAAATATAGATATGGAGGTTATTGGAAACGAATGAAAGAATTATGGGACCTATCCAGTGACTACCATACGACAGATCAAAGAATTGAGAACCAAGCAAGACTGATACTCAAGAAAGGTTGACTCTCTAAACTAGAACTAACAGAAATTCTGTGAAAAATAAATAAGGAAACTGAACAAGAAGCATCCCCTAACGGAACTGCCCGTAGAAAAAACCCACAAGTTGAAGCCCCACAAGTAAAAACACCAAAGGCCTAGGACCAACAAAGAACGAAGTCAACAAACGTGGAAAGCGAGAACAATGAAACAAAACTAAGAGAATGAAGCAAATGAAATAAATAAAATAATACAGCTGATGAACGAAGAAAAAACAAAGCTCCCATCGTTAAGGAACCAAGAGCAGAAGAAACTAAAAACAGAAACAAAGAAGGTTAACAAACTCCTCCCACATATCCCAGCAATCACAATCACAGACTTAAACAACCTGATTTACGCAGGCGCCAAAATGGTAAGTATGAAACTCAAATCAGAAAAACAACCGGGTACAAGCAGACCGACAAAACTGGATGGGAAATAAGACTAGAAACCCAAATACACAAACATAAAAAGAAACCAAAATGATTACCAGGAAGAAAGCAATGTGGAGAAAACGGAATATTGGAAATGTAACTGACAGGGAGAGGCTAAACAAGAAACATGAAGAACTGAACCAAAAAATAAAAGCAAAAGAAGCGAGATTGAGACGATATAGATATAAATCTGAACAATGCAAACAAAACAGAACATTTGAAACTAATGAAAGCCAATTCTACCAAAATGTGAATGGAGGAAAAACAAAAACAGAACAACCAAATCCGACAGAAACAAAACTACTGGAGTAAAATATGGGAAGAGTGACGAGATCACAATAGAAATGCCGAGTGGCTGAAAGACATGAAAGAAGAGTTACAACAAATCGAAGAAGGAACAGCGAGTGAAATCAGCAAGGAAAACCTTAAGAAAACCATAGGAAAAATGGCAAACTGGAGAGCACCAGGGCACGACGGGATACATGCATACTGGTTCAAAAAATTCATAACCTTACATGAAAGGCTAGCCCAAAACCTGAGAAGATGTATACAGGAAGCAACCGTACCAGACTGGATGACAAAAAGTAGAACCACACTGCTACAGAAGGACACGGAGAAAGGAACCGTCCCTAGCAACTATAGGCCAATCACGTGCTTACCAACTATGTGGAAGATACTGACAGCACAACTGAGGGAACAAATCTACCACTCCCTGAATAACCGTGATGGTTGATGCCAGTTCTTTGGCGTTGGGAGTATCGTTGGAGCAAGGAGGAAATGTGTTCGAAGATGCATGTTGGCTGCGGCCCGTAACAGATTCTCAGCATATCAACCTGGCAGAGCTGGACGTCGTTGTAAAGGGGATAAATCTGGCCCTGCAGTGGCAGTCTAAGAAGTTTACCTTGTACACAGATTCTCTCTGTGTCTACCACTGGGTGTCTGACACACTCTCAGGACGGACACGTATCCGTACCAAGGCAGCAAGCGAAATGTTAATACAGAGAAGGCTAGACACGCTAAAAAACCTGGTATCTGAGTATGGGCTATCACTGAGCGTCACTCTGGTGCCATCACATTGTAATCGTGCTGACCAACTGACCCGAGTACCTCACAAATGGTATGAAGCCGCGAAGATGGGAATGGAGATTACTGCTCGATCTTATGCAGTTGCAATCGACCCATGTCAAATACAAAAAATTCATGCACAGAGCGGACATCCGGGTATCAAGAGGACCCTTTATTTTGTGAGGCACGTATACCCAGCAGTGACCAAGATGGATGTCAGACAGATCATCAGAAATTGTGAGGCTTGCCAGTCTATTGATCCGGCACCAGAGCGATGGCAGAAGGGTCGATTGGAAGTTGAGAGTGTGTGGCAGCGGCTGGCCATGGATATCACCCATTACAGTGGCAAGCCCTTTCTAACTCTTATTGATTGCGGGCCTACGAGATTTGCGGTGTGGCGGCAGATGACCAGACAGGATTCGGCAAATGTTGTTCGCCACCTATCATCCATTTTTTCTGAGCGAGGTGCGCCGGAAGAGTTCCTGACTGACAATGATGCAGCGTTTTGTAGCCAGCAAGTCCGGCAGTTTTTAGATGAGTGGGGCGTCCGACTACGGTTGCGATGTGCGCATGTGCCGTCAGGAAATGGCATTGCTGAAAGAAGAGAATTGCTGCCAGGAAGTGATGTACTATTACGGAAGCCACATATTGGTATAACATTATGCCAAAGGACGGGATGTCTCCTTCAACCGCACCTGTGAATGCTATTTACACATACTGAGTCGAAGTGAAGGGAATCAACACTACGCAGCCAGCCGACAAGGGAACATGTAACAGATATGAAGTGGGAGATCCAGTGTGGGTGCGGCCCCCAGGAAATCGGTGCACCGACAAGTTTAAGCGAGGACACATATCCGGAGTGATTAGCCAGCAGTCTGCGTTGGTCGATGGAACCCCACGACATGTGCGAAATCTTCGCCCAGCTACTGAGGCACGTCACACAACTACAGAAGAAAGCAGTGAAGCGTCCAGTGATGAGCTGCCGATACACGGATTCAGTGAGCCCCCTCCAGAGACTGATAGTGATACTTCGTCTGATGAGGTGGAACCAGATCCAGAGCCCGAATCTGAACCAGTGAATGTACCTCTTCGCAGAAGCACACGCACTAAAAGCCCCCCCCCCAATGCTCCCTATGTGATCATCAGATCAGAGGGGAGTGTAATATGCATCCAGGAGACAAGCGCCCGCGTGTTTGTGTGTTGTGTGGGTGCGTAAGAGAGACGGACGAAAAGGAAAGACTTACCTCGGGGCCGGCTCAGCATCGCCGACCGAAAATAGAGAAAGAAAGATCAAGATGGCGGCCGCCGTAAAGGATGATATCTCGCAAAGTCACATGAATTCTCGCAATATGCAAATTTAGCCGGCCTGCAATGGCCATAAAAGCGGGTGATTGAAAGACGTTGGGAAAGCGATGATTGACTTGGTCGGGAATCGTGTTGCTGTTGCTTCTCGTGCCGTGTGGGTGTGAGCATATCTTACCGTTGTTGGGACCGTTCTGAGTAACCGATTGTTGGGTTCGTTCTGAGTAACCGATTGTTGGGTCCGTTCTGAGTAACCATTCGCGTTAGTCTAGGTACCTTGCTAGTTGGATTCCGTGCAGAACCGATGTTTACTGGTTATTGAATAGCTTGACGTTGCTGCAACATTACACATCTACAGAGGGCGCAGTACTTTTAAAGGATTTTCCTTATACATCTACAGAAGACGCAGTAATTTTAAAGGACTTTCCTTACACATTTTCTACATAGTATTCTGAGAAAGTGCCAAGCCGGATACAAGTTCTCCAATACCGAGGAAAAAATGAACCACTTAATGTACATGGACGATCTGAAACTAGCTAGAGACACTAATTAACACTACCAGGATCTTCAGCCAAGATATCCAAATGGAATTTGGAATGGAAAAGTGCGCACAACTAGTTATAAGAAAGGGAAATCTGGAAACGACAGAAGGCATGGAACTACCCAACCAAACAGGGCACTAGGGGAACTAGACGACTATAAATACTTGGAAATTCTGGAAACGGACACCATCAGAGCAACAGAAATGAAAGAGAAAATTGGAAAGGAATACCTCAGGAGAACAAGAAAACTCCTGGAAACGAAATTATATAGCAGAAACCTAATAAAGGGTATAAATACATGGGTAGTATCACTAGTAAGATACTCTGGACCGTTTATAGGGTGGACAAAAGAAGAACTGAGACAACTCGACCAGAAAACTAGGAAACTCATGGCCATGCATAATGCACTACACCCAAAGGACGATATTGACAGACTCTATGTGAAAAGGAAAGACGGCGGGAGAGGACTGATCGCTATAGAAGACTGTGTGAAGGACATAAAAAAAGAACTAGAAAAATACATACTGCAAAACACTGAAAGGATACTTATGGCAGCGAGAGACACTGAAAAAAACAACAAAACAGAAAACAGAGAGACAAATGACAAAACGAGAAAAGAGAAGTGGGATGAGAAATGACTCCACAGAAGATTCATAAGAATGACAAAAGATGAGAATAACGAAAACACCTGGACATGGATGCGAAAAGAACATATAAACCGAGAAACTGAATCTCTAATAACTGCAGCACAAGATTACTCGATAAGAACCAACCATATCAAAGCAAGGATCGATAAAACACAAGAAAACAGCAAATGCAGACTCTGTGGACAAAGAGACGAAACGATAAGCCATATAGTAAGTGAATGCAGCAAACTTGCCCAAAAGGAATACAAAAACAGGCATGGCCAAGTGGGGAGGGTGGTACACTGGGAATTGTGCAAACGACTACATTTTGAACGTACAGACAAATGGTACAAGCATAACCCCGCAACAGCACTCGAAAACGAGAACCACAAAATCCTATGAGACATGGACATATAGACGGCCAAACCCATCCAAGCAAGAAGACCAGATGCCGTAATAATTAACAAGAAAGAAAAATCCTGTCAAATCGTAGACTTTGCAGTCCCAGCTGACCACAGGGTGAGTATGAAAGAAAAGGAGAAACGAAGCAAATACACAGAACTAGCCAGAGAGTTGAAAGGGATTAAGATGATGAAGAAAATCAAAATAGTACCGATAATAGTAGGAGCACTAGGAACAATTCCGAAAAACTTTGAAAAAAGAATGTCAGAAATTGGAATCAGAGGAATAACTGCAGAAGTACAACGACTAACGATAATGAAAACGACTGAAATATTAAGGAAAACCCTTGAATGCGGAGAATAATACAAGACAATATAACAAATAAGCGTTACTGGGAATGAAGAACACCGAAACTGCATATCTACAAGTTCTACACCCCCCAACGTGCATCCCCCCAATAAAAAAGTGATACCAAAGGGCCGAGAAGGGTCAATAAGGACTGAAAGACCAAGGAGCGAGCGCCAACCAGACCTGAGTTGGACAAGCGCAAAGAGAACTAGGACCTTGGGGAGGCTGAGTGCCACTCAAATTCCAGTATAAACCAATGGCCACTACCAGCGAGAAATCAATAATAAGTGGCTGTTGCGATGATGCGAATTCATTTGCAAATGCTACCGAAGGAGGTGAAGAGAGCTGGACGTCTGGGGAGACTTGTTGTCATTCAGCTTCCAGAGAACACCACAGGTTTCCAATCAGATCGTTTGTTGACTTGTGTGAAAGCTCCATATGAGCCAATAATAATAATAATAATAATAATAATAATAATAATAATAATAATAATAATAATCAGTGAACATAAGACTTAGAAATATTTTAAAGTTCTGGAAGCATACACCATCAAATCTATAGAAATGAAAGAGAAGATTGGAAAAGAGTATTGAGAAGAATAAGGTAGTTCTTAGAAACAAAAGTATACAGTAGAAATCTAATTAAAAGAATAAACAGCTGGGAATATCGCTAATATGGACAATTCATAGGTTGGACCAAAGAAGAACTTAGGCATCTTCATGCATCATAAATATTTTTCTGCATTTTTTTTTTTTTTAAATAAGTGCAATTCTAAATATGCACCGGAATTAATGACCATATAATCATAAAGACAAAATAAAATTCATCATTTCCTTCCTCCCTTCAGACTGATGGATTTCGTTCATCCACAAAAAAAAACAAAACAAAAAAAAAAAACACCAGGATAATTTGCAGGGTACACTAAAGCACAAAAATAACAAACAAAAACAAATATTTGCAAAACAAAACAGAAATAAAAACTGAAAAGATCTACTATGTAAAGAGCAGTTGTCTGTGTGTGGGTGTGTGTGTGTTTATATGTCCAGATAAAAATCAAAAGCTACAAAACAAACACTCACAAAGGTGGTATATTGTCGATCAGTGTTGCTTCGGATGAATAATATCTAGAAATTAAAAATAATTACTCATTTTTGCCTTGGAAAACTTTTATTCATTCTCTGGAGATCAACTGGTCCAGGTTTCGTCAGGTTGAGATGGATTTTCAGTATTATTATGTCCCCTTCCCCCATAGCCTTCAGCCTACAACTTTGTAGATGCTTTTGTAGTGACTGAGTTTTTTTTACAAAGTGAGGGTGCTGGCCCCACGCCCAACTTTACCAGAAGGTACATACAGTGCCTAGCCTTCCCAAATGGTCACCCATCTGGTACTGGCCAGACTCAATGTTGCTTAACTTCGGTGATCTGGCGAGAACCGGTGTGTCAACGTGATTGTGCCGTGCGCAGTATTATTATGTACTTATTTGGAAAGAAACTGCTAATATCATGAAGAATCTATTGTATAAAGATGCTGTGTGTGTGTGTGTGTGTGTGTGTGTGTGTGTTCAACTAGAGAAGAATAGGATGGGCGGAGGAGAAAGCGGGAGGAAAGAGAAAGGAAATGGGAAGGGGGGGGGCGAAAGAAAGAAAGATAGAGAGATAGAAGCTTTAATAGAAATATGTTACAATACCGGATAGTCCTGTTAGCCTATTAAGTTTATTATATAAAAGGCAGTTGTAAGTGTTTATGCATGTCCAGCTAAAAGTCAAAAACTGCAAAACAAACACTCACAAAGTTGGTATATTCTCGATCAACATTACTTCGGATGAATAATATCTAAAAATTAAAAATAATTATGCATTTTTTGGTTGTCAACTGGGCCAAGTTTTATCAACGGGATTTGTTTTTTCAGCCAATTTCGATGCTATCTTCTAATATATAAAAGGCAAAATGTGTGCGTGTGTTTGTATGTCTGCCAAAATCTTTTGACATATGCGACGCATCCTGACGAGAGCAGTATCATTTTGAAGCTCAACGTCTCGGGCAACAAATATTGAAAAATTGGCCAAAACCATTAATTCCTTCACCCTCAACGTGGCCGGGGTTTTTTTTTGTCAAAATTTTCGCACTTCATCGTCTCCTTTCGATTGACTACCCTTAATTCCAACCCTCACAACTTCCGGTTGCACGATGGATGCATCAGCTAAGACATTACGTTTTTTTTCACCTTCTTTCTCTCTTTCATGTTATGGGTTCGAGCCTACCTGCCTACTACCACTTTTTTTAACATCTCTCTCCGCCCACTACTACTACTTTTTTAACACCTCTCTTCTCTCCTGCCCCCTCGAGGTTCCTTGCTATACCACCTATACATTCGGGCAATGCCGGGAATACCCGCTAGACTATTATATAAAAGAAATGTGAATGCGTTGCATTATAATTTTCAATGAGAGAGAGAAATGGACAGGGCAGTAGATGAAAGGATAGTTAACTATATCTGTAGGTCTAGTTACAAGTAAAAAAAAAACTACAAAACAAACACCCACAAAGTTGGTATATTCTTGATCAGCGTTGCTCTGGATAAATGATATCTAATTTAGAAAAAAATAAATATTCATTCCCTGGAGGTCAACTGGTTTGGTGGGGGAGGGACGACTTTTCAGTGTTATGTATTAATTTGGAAGGAAAATGCTAACTCATTCCTTGTACAATCTATTACATAAAAGACAGTTGTCTCTACGTGCGTATGTTCAGTTAAAGAAGAATGGTCTGGGTAGAGTAAGAGGAAGATGGACAGAAAGACAGAAGTTTTAATAGAAATAGATAACATTTTTGCCCCAGGCAACACCGGGTAGCTGTGCTGATATGCAATATTTTCAAAATAAGAAATTTGTAAAAATTGGACAGGGCAAAAATAATATGGTATATTATTTTTGCCCTAACACCCGTTGTATTGTAAGACATTAGTCCCAAACTTCAGAAGTCATATCAGAGTTGAAAAGTTCAAGATGACTGTTTTTGCTAAAACTTTAAATACATACATAACGCTAACCCTAACCCTAACCCAGTGTTACGAATACCCCTCCGTTGGGAACGACGAAGGAGGATAACGTAACCAAAAGAAAAAAAGAAAAAGAAATTCAGTTCGAACGCATGCGGTACGTCAAACAAGAGGGGATGGGAATGCCTTTCTCAGACCAATGAAAGAAAATAAAATGGGCGCAAAACACAGTTTTAAATTAACTTTATTACAAAATAGGAGAATGGGGGGGGGAGACAAAAGAAAAATGAGATCAAACGACAAAAGAAAAATAAATCATAAGGATGGGGGGGGTCTTACTAAAAATGCCGACGGAAAATGCATCAATGAACAACAGAGAAAAATATGACGAAAAAAGGAATCATTGATTCATCGCACGAGAGAGAGAGAGAGAGAGAGAGAGAGAGAGAGAGAGAGAGGGGGGGAGGCAGAGAGTGACAGACATAGAGAGAGAGGACTTACAGTTCATACTTTTTCTATGTGAGGCTTCTTCGGCAGTTTCTTTTACTGTTTTTTTTTTTTTGTTTTGTTTTTTTTCAATTTGTGCGATTGGTTCAGAAACGCATCCACAACTCCTCCAATGTTGATTATAAAGTTTGTAAGTCATTCTTCTTCAGTGGCGGCTCATGCCTGAGATTAGTGGGGGTGCTGCTGCTGCTTCAAAAATTTTACGTATTTTTTTTAATATCGTGTAAAAGAAACTCGAATATATAAATAACTATTTAATCAAATAATAAACAAACATCCAAATAAATATTCAAATATATAACAAAGACAAATAATCAATCTGAAATGGATAATACGCAAAAACTTTTTTATTAAAAATATTTTTTTAATTGTGTACATTTTACAGAATAATAAAAAATAATATATACATTTATTCCTTCTAAACTTTTCAGATTAAATAAATGTTTGCGCTTTTTTTTTTTTTTGCAAACAAACGAAAAACATTTTTAAAAATAACTTATTTTTGTATAAAAACAAAAAAGAAAAACTTTGAAATTTACTTGCCTCCCTACGAGGGTTAATTTAGGAGTTTACTATTTGAAAATAGCGTTTTATTTAATAACAGTTTTATTTACAAAAGTTATTTTCAAAAATGTATTTATAACAAACCGTATTTGTAAATAAAATACAAAATAAAAAAGTTTACATTTTTATATAGTGAGCAAACAAACAAAAATATTTAAAAATACAAAATTTTATTTACAAATCTTTTAACAATTTGCATTTTATATGAAAAGAACAAACTTGGCTATTTACTAACCTTCCCATGCCGGTAAAAATCGACATAAAGTGGAGATTTATTATAAGAAAATAGGATGTCATATATAAGCATTATAAAACATCGAATTTTAATGTAGCTTTCTCCCCAAAGAAAACCAAAAATTAAAATTGTCTCAGTCCAGAAGGATTTCTAATTACTTTTTTTTAATGCGTATTATCTGCTCCATCTGCTAACAAATTCAATGTAAAGTTTAAAAATGCATAATTATAAAAACTGTTTTTTTTTAATATTTTTTTTTTTACTTACACACACATTTTAATTTAAAAACCTTGTGTAAAAAATCCATTTTTCAAAGTGTAAAACTTTTAACATTGTCCTCGTTGGGGGCAAATAAATACTATTTTTTATATCTAAAACATAAAAGTTAAAAAGATTTCTAACTAAAATGTATTTTCAACATAAACTGTTTCTTCGCTTGTTTGCTTCTAGGAAAAAATGTAAACAGTTTTTTTTTTCTTTTGTAAAGTTCAGTTGTTGCAACATAAATAACATTTAAAACTACTTAAAACAAACAAACAAAAAGGCAGGTAAATGGAAAAGTAACTTTATTTTTATGGTAAGATTTATTTATTGTATTTATTTGATGTTTACCCTTAGTCGCGTGTTAGCTTCACTGCTAAATTCCCGAATACTTTTAATTAAAAAAAAAAAAAAACAGTTTCTGCATATTATATATTTCCGTCTGCTACCGAATTAAATCGCAACGCTAAAAGTGTGCGTATTTAAAAAAAAAAAAGAAAGAAAAAGCACAATATTTTATATACAGTAACACGTTATATGCAGATTTTAATAACAATTAATAAAAAATTGTAAATAAACCTCTTTTTTGTTTTTGTTTTTTTTGTTTTGTTTTTTTCAATAACAAGTTTATATTTATACAGGCGCACACTCTAAGCAAACAACGAATTTCACGACACGGAACTGCGACAAGCGACAGTTCTTCAAGCAGATTTCATCGGCTGTCTAAAGCGTCTAAAGCGTCTAAAGCGCACATGCGCACAAGAGAATTTCACTAAGAAAGTGTAACTGTGAATTTGACAGCTCCAAGCAAGTTCTATTTTTGTTTTTATATGAATTTGGACATACCAACATTAAACTTAATGATTTTATAATGTACACAAAGAAAAAAAAATATAATAATAAAAAACAAACGTATTATTTTTAATTTTATCATTAATATTGTGTAGGAATAACTTGGGGGTGCTGCTGCTGCAGTCCCACAGCGCCATGCACGAGCCGCCACTGTTCTTCTTGTTTCCGATTATTCTGTTCATATCCTTAGTCCATTATAAATCAGTTTTCTGTTTAGTTTTTAATTGGTGAATAATGTCCGCACCCATCCAGGCTTAGGTCCATTATTGACGACTACCCGAAAAAGGGTTTCATCGTCCGATCGCCGTCGCTGCACGTAGAGGAATGTCTGTATAAAAAAAGGTATCCTCTCTCTCTCTCTCTCTCTCTCTCTCTCTCTCTCTCTCTCTCTCTCTCTCTCTCTCTCTCTTTCTCTCTCTGTTCTCCCTTTTCATCCGTATTTCGTTTGCCTCCCTCCTTTTCCTTATTTTAGCGCTAAACGCTCAGAACCAAAAGGGATCAGGAAGTGCGCCTTTGCTGAGTGACCTCGTCAAATCGCTGACATGCTTTAAGGGACGGAGGAGGTGTTGATATCTCTTACGCGTTTTTTTTTTTTTTTTTTTTTTTTTCAACTTTCTCATCATCTCTCCTTCTTTTTACGCTCTCTCTTTCTCTCGTTATAGATTCTGTCTCTGTCTGTCTGTCTGTCTGTCTGTCTGTCTGTCTGTCTGTCTGTCTGTCTCTCTCTCTCTCTCTCTCTCTCTCTCTCTCTCTCTCTCTCTCTCTCTCTCTCTCTGTTCTTTTGCTTCGGCGATGGTTAAAACAACAACAACAACAACTACAAAAAAAACGCAAGATATACTCACCGTCGGCTAAAAAGTGAAATTTAGAATATCCTCTGTAAAACACATAGTCTGTTTTTTTGTTTTTTTTGATTATGTGACACCCAGTAACAAGTCTACATAAAATAATTCCAGAATCGTATTTAAAGGTTTTAGTTTGGGTCATTAAGTCAATAATATTTAGTTCATGTTCTGTGCTAAACCTTACAATTAATGTGGTTACAACGTATGAAGAAAAAGAAAAGGTTTTAAAAATCAATGAAATACTTACGTCCTGCGTAACGATAAAAATGTCGGTTGAAAAGATGCCCTCGATAATATATTACCTCAGAAAATCCGGGTTTTTCTAACTTTATCTAAAAGACATAAGCATCATCATTATTTTTATTGAGGATCAGTAAAAAGGGGAGAATATGCGATAAATTAAAGAAAGCTAATAGCAATAGTATTATTATAATCATTATGACTATATTTATGGATTATTATTGGTTCACATGGAGCTTTCACACAAGTCATCAGAGATCTGATTGGAAACCTGTGGTGTTCTCTGGAAGTTGAGTGACAACAAGTCTCCCCGGACGTCCAGCTATCTCCACCTCCTTCGATAGCATTTGCAAATAATTTGCGTCATCGCAACAGCCGCTTACCATTGATTTCTCGCTGGCAGCGGCCATTGGTCTATACTGGAATTTGAGTGGCACTAAGCCTCCCCAAGATCCCAGTTCTCTTCGTGCTTGTCCAGCAGAGGTCTGGTCAGCGCTCTCTCCTCAGTCTTTCCATCCTCCTTGACCCTTCTCGGCCCTTTTGTATCACTTGGGGGGAGGATAATGACGATGAGACAATGGGAGGGAATGCATGATGGGAGTTATTATTATTATTATTATTATTATTATTATTATTATTATTATTGGCTCACAATGAGCTTTCACATAGGTCGACAAAGATCTCTCCTTCAAAACAACCAGTGGTGTTCCCTGGAAACTGAGTGACAACAAGTCTCCCAAAATTTCCACTACTCTCCACCTCTTTCGATAACAATTGCAAATAAATTGGAGTTATTGCAACAGTCACTTACCATTGATTTCTCAAGGACAGCAACCATTGCTCTCCACTGGAATTTGATCGGCAATAAGCCTCCCCAAGATCTCAGTTTTCTTTGCACTTGTCCAGCAGAGGTCTGGTCAGCATTCTCTCCTTGGTTTTTCCATCCTCCCTGACCCTTATTAACTATTTGGCATCACTCTTTGGGAGGTGGGGGCGATGACGGGACAGAGGAAGGGGATGAGTGAGAGGATAGAGAACTTGTAGATGTGCAGCTTCAATGTTCTTGGTTCCATCTAATGTTTGTTCATGTTTTGCCTCTGCAGCATTTTGTCTGGCCTACGCATATGGCTCATGTGTATTAGTCTCCGCATTCAAAGGTTTTCCTTAACATTTCAGCTGTTTTCATTACGTGCCTATATTTTAACAAATATATTTATTTACCTAATGGCTAGCTTTTAGTTTCTGGTGCCACATTCCTTGTCCATCTATTTTATTGATAAGCTCTATTTATTTGATTATTTATATATTCATTTTATTCCTAGCTTTTATTCATAATTCATTCACTTCTCGTTTTTATTTATTATTTATTTATTTGTTTGTTTATCTCGAAATAAAATATATAAATCTAAATGCACGTACACGTTGTCATATTAATAGTCTGTGAACAAATATACAGACTTATTTATGTGATTTAAATACAGTTTGTGTCATGGGAGTTATGTTTTTCACTCTAACGTGGTTTCAAATGGTGTTGAGGGGTAAAAAGAGGGTGTCTCCTTCCTTTATTTAGCTAATTATTTATGCTAGCCTTCTACAATGTTTTTTGTTATTAACTAGAGGTGCGTCAGTTTTTATTAAGTATAGTAATTGATCTGTGGTGTGCCGGGATCATTGGAATTGGAACAGGTATGCACATATGTAACCAATAATGTTTGTATAATAAAAAAAAACAACTATATACCAGCTCTGTCCTCCATTGAGCACTCTTTAATAATCATGCGAGTTTTATTGGATTTACATCTAGGAAACCAATCTATACAACCATTACACACACACACACACACACACACACACACACACACACACACACACACACACACATATTGTTTTGCCCTCATTTTACGTGTATATATATATATATATAAATATATATATATATATAAATATATATATATATATATATATATTGTTTTGCCCTCATTTTGTAGCTAAAATGCAAAAAGTAATTTAAATTTAACAAGTTATATCTTTTGCGCCTGTCTTCGCTGAATTAGAAAAGAAAGCGATTTGTAGAGTGATCCCCTTTTCACCTCATATTTACTTCCCTTTGATCCTTTCTGCTAAAAGATTTGAAGGTTATTCTCTGACATACGGTAAATGCAACGATTCGTTTTGGATAGAGGGTAGTGGCATACCAATACAGATGTACTTAATCAGTTCCGGTGTGGGTTTTCAAAACAGTTGCTCTGGAAAATGTTCCTTTGGTTAAGTAAATCTTTTCAGTAATAGAGGTGAGGTAAATTATTTTCGTCCCGTATATGAGAATTCCTTCACTTGAAATTTCTTTTTTTATTTGAGATAATTACTCTTAAGCAAAGTGTGCATGAATTACAATCAACTCACGTATGCAAATTACCAAGCACGTTTCAGAAAATTTCCAACAAAGAGGAATACGAATGGACACTAAACAGGTAACCGATGGCGTCTTTAGTGATTGCGTGGAATGAAAATATCAGATTTAAAAATAACCTCGTTGCATCAGCAGAAGTAAACGGTATGTTAAACTTTTCGCACTATTGCGCATTCCAGAACGTTTACCTGTCGTTATTTCTTAACTTGGTTGACATTTCCTTCCACACGTTTTTCTTTTTCTCCTTTTTCTTTCACTCTCAGTTTTTACTTTCATTTTGGATGAATATACTTGTTGATACTAACGTGATGTTATCTTCAGAGTTTGCTAATTTTTAAGTCAGTGAGCTTGCTGTAACGAGTTTTTGCACGTAGTTCTAGTAATTTGTTTGTGTGTATGTGTGTGTGTGTGTGTGTGAGAGAGAGAGAGAGAAGAGGAGGAGGAGGATGTAGTTTGCTTTAAGCATTGCGCATATTGTGACAGGAGTTGTGCTTGAAAGCTATGGCAATGCAGCCTTGGATACGAGACAAAGAAATAAATATAACAATAGCAATATTGAAAGATTTGTCACCCTAAAGAAAACAGCACTACAGCTTTATTTTAAAACTTTTATTGATAAAATCAATTCAGGTAACTTGAGTAGAGCTGACATCTACTCGATGTCGTCGCCTTTAGCCTCAATTACCACCTCGATATGGGTACAAAACCTGGGAGCATGCCTTTTTCACAAGCGTCAACGGGAGATTGACAAATACTTAGCAGATGGCAGCGATTAGGCTAGCTTTCGTGTTGTGGGAGGTCATGTTGGTGATGATCTCGATATATGACCAAACGAAGTAGTCCAGCAGATTCAGATCGAAGGAGGAAGAAGGGGCCAGTGAAAGAAGGGTACAAAGTCGAAGCACTCTTTCTGAAGCCAAGCCTGAGTCTCTTTGGTCTTGTGGGCCAGCGCCAAGTCCTGCTGCCACACCCAGGGTCTGCCAGCGGCCACCTGATTGCACCAGGGGATCACCACACTCTTCAGCACATCCAAGTACATTTGGTGTTGACTTTCAAGTCGACTTCAAAGATATGACGTGGCATATGTCTCTCACTTGAAACTACACCAAAGACCATAACCATGGCCAGAAACTTCATTAAGCTGTACCCTCAATCATTGAATTATCTGGCTTTGCATTTTGATGGTGCTAGCAATGGTCCTGTTGCCATAACTTGAATCGGTAGAGAACATGGGTTGTACAGTGGCGCATCTCTGATCTCGCTTATTGAACATTGTGTCACTTTCAGACAAAAAAGAATGATCTTATCGCTCTTGGGATTTGTATACAACTAACCAACTGGTAGATGTTGTCTTTTCTATGGCAAAAATTTTATCATTCCACCCTATATATATATATATATATATATATATATATATATATATATATATATATATATATATATATATATATATATATATATATACAATAGTAAGAACAGAGATGGCATGTGCATATATAGATTCATATATGCACATGCCAGATCTTATATATATATAAACAAAGTGGTTAGAGCACTGTACAAGTGGTGGACGGATGTTTGTTTTAATAGACATTTGGCGAGATTATTTATGGGCGCCGCTCCCGTGGGTCGATCGGTAGAACTGCTGACTGTCAAGGCGATGGTTCTAGGTTCAATTCTCGGCTTGGGAGAAGTGCTAGTCTAGCAGCACTGATGAGTTGTGGTACAATGAACCAGAACTGTATGTCGATGACTACAAATATTTTAAGCCCTCCCCCACTGTTGTAAGTAATCTCACCCGCTACTTAATTGGCTGAAAAATGCGATGCTCGCTCTTTGTTTATAAATAAAGCGGTTAGAGCACTGTACAAGTGGTGGACGGATGTTTGTTTTAATAGACATTTGGCGAGATTCTAGGTCCAATCCTCGGCTTGGGAGAGGTGCTAGTCTAGCGGCATTGATGAGTTGTGATACAATGAACCAGAACTGTATGTCGATGACTATATATATATATATATATATATATATATATATATATATATATATATATATATATATATATATATGTACCAATTGGCTATATACTAATATGCATCTAACTGACTTTCTCCTCCAAATATTTCTGAATAAACTCTTCACATGAACTATTTTCCATATTTATATTCTTATGCTTTTTTTTTAATTTTATGGCTAAAACTCATAAAACTTTTAGTTTCATCATATGCAGTAACCAGCAAATACATAGAAATGCTAATATTTAGCGTTACTATTTGATTAGTTTGTTAACAGTTTTTTTTTCTTTGATGAGAAGAATTAACATTCTTTGAAACTCCGCGGATTAAGGATTACCTAACACACCAGTTTTGGAATATTCTGCCGAATAATTAAAACTATTTGTAAACTTCTACTTTACATTTCTGTTCTCATTATTATTTATCATAACTTCTACTATCGTCAGTTAATGTATTGAGTCTTTTCATTTGGTTGGGATTAATATATAAATAACTATATTTATATCTGTTTTGGAGTTTTTTCTTTGATTAATAAACTCTTTCTCCAAGCTTTATATATATATATATATATATATATATATATATATATATATAAAAGTGAACGTGTCTGTCTGTCTGTGTACATTTCCCTACGCAATAACTCTGTCAATTTTTAGTCTATAGACTCGAAATTTGAAATACCGGGTACTGAGATTTGGGAAAATCGATGTGACGGGTGTCAGCCAGAAATTTGGCTGTTAAGGGGTCAAATTTCAACGATTTGACCTTTAAGAACTCTACCAAACTCCTCCGACAATTTTGGGTCTAGACACTTGAAATTTTAGATATAGGTTCCTTGAACCTGGATCTAACTTAATAAAGTGATTTGAGCCCGAAACTATAAATTTTAAGGGATCATAATAGGGGGCAAATTAAAAAAAAAAATTTACTCTTTTTTATTTTTTTGCTCAGCATACACCTCCAAACACCCGGGCAACGCCGGGCTGAAATGCTAGTATATATATATATATATATATATATATATATATATATATCTAAATTGCAAATCTTCTTATCATTTGTCGTTTTTTTTTTAAACTTTATGTTTGATAAAGTCCTCATAACTGTTGGGTGAAACGTTGAAATGGATTATTGAATTTTGGATGGTCACTTTTTCATTTTATCTCATACCGTCAGATTTATTTTATGTTTTATTTGCCATAGTTCAGATGAAAAAAACGTTTAATGATAAAATCCGTTATTTATTACAAATAGAGATTTGATATCTGTCTGTCTGGAACCGAAACTATACTACTACGTCTATATCTGAAGCCAAAACTGTTTTATTGTTATCATTTAATACAATATTATACAATATTAATGCGATATTTAAATATTAAGAACTCTATGGCTAATTCTTTTAATCAAGTGTGGTACAGGATCACACAAAAGGGCATTTAAGCTACATTTCAATATTCAGAACTCTCTGGTTATTTTTTTTGTTTGTTTGCTTTTAGTAAAGTGTGGTTCAAGGTCATGCCAAAAAGGAGCTTCAGCGTTCTTTGTGCTACAACATTCTTACCTAAGTTTTGTGAACATAAGTTTTACTTACCGAGTCTACTTTCCAATTTTCGTCAACTGTGTCCCAGAAGCCGACACAGAAATTTTCGTTTGGATTATCAGAAACGTTCAAAGAAAAATAATCTGACATTCCAGGTCCGAAGTTCTGGAACGATGTGGCCAAAGAAATCAGGCTCTTAGTGTTGGTGCAATCCGTTAAAAAATAAATTCGTCCTGCAACATCAGTACTGAAGGCAGAGGTGTTCACTGTCAAATTCCAGGTGACATAGTTGGAACCTTAACATAAAAAATGAATGAAAAAATACACAATGAATGAAATAAATGAAAAAAATGAATAATATTTAAGATATGAATAAAATAAATTTAAAAAAAAATGAATGAAATAAATTTTTGAAATTAACAATCTAAATTAAAAACAATGAATGAAAAAAAAACAAGAAATAAAATGAATGAAAAACAATGAATAAAATAAAGAAAAAATTATTAATAAATTGAAAAAAAGAGAATGAATAAAATGCATTAAAAACAATGAATAAAATGAAATTTTAAAAATGAATAAAATGAATGAAAAAAAACAACAAAAATAAAATAAATAAAAATGAATGAATTAAAAAATATGAAATAAAAAATAATAAATAAAATAAATGCAAGAATATAATAAATGAAAATATGAATGAAATGAAAATACAAGGAATAAAATAAATGAAAAAAAAGCAATTAATAAAATAAATTTAAAAAATGAATAAAATAAATAATAAAAACAATGAATAAAATAAATAAATAAAAAATGAATAAAATAAATGTAAAAAAACAATGAATAAAATGAAAAAACAGTGAATAAAATTAATTAAAAAATAAAATAACATAAATGAGAAAAAAACAATGATTAAAATAAATGAAAAAACAATAAAAATAAAAAACAAGGAACAAAATAAATTTAAAAAAATGAATGAAAAACAATGAATAAAATAAATAATAAACAAGAAATAAAATAAAAAACAAGGAATAAAATAAATGAAAAAAACAATAAATAAAATAAATTTAAATAAAACAATGAATAAAATAAATGAAAAAATATGAAACAAATAAAAATAATAAATAAAGTAAATGCAAGAATATAATAAATGAAAAAATTAATAAAATGAAAAAAGAAACAAGGAATAAAATAAATGAAAAAAAAACAATGAATAAATTAAATTAAAAAAATAATTTTGCAAAAATACAAGCATCAACATACTCATTGTACTAGTAGCTTAAAGGATTTGACATCATTTGTAGTAGGTGACCTACCAGAGGGCATCTTCCAGATTCTAATTTGTCTAGCCCTTAAACGACATATTTTCACAAAAGGTAGAAATGTATGAACTTCACGTGGAAAGAAGATAAGGACTACACTGCTGTTACTAGCATAGTTAACAAACACTGTAATGATTTTAAATTGTATTGCTAACAATTTTTAATCTCTACTCTTGCACAGCGTTTAGTATCGAATACAGATGCTGATGACATTAAGTAACATTGAAGATCTACATAGATGCCATCCATCAATTTTGGAAATGGTCAAACCTATGGGATTTATCCCTCTAAGTCAACAAATACAACCACCTTCTAGTCGGTTCTTCATCCAATACCCCAGTTAATTTTGAACGCAGCTGACAGATTATGAACAAGGATTTGGGTGTTATGATTTGTTTGTTGTTGAGCACCATTTTTGATACACCTGAAGAAGGTCTGAGGTTTCATCAGCTGAAATGTTTTAAAAATGACACTCAAAATGAAGACTCCAAATAATACAAATAACCAATTCTCATCTCAAAAATTTTAAATGTTGAAAATGAAAGTGCCTTTTAACAAAACGTTATTTAGAAAAGTAATTTTGCAAGGTAAAGGTCAAAGGTTAAGGTTGGGACTTTGCTGTCCAGCGCAGGTATCTTGGCTATTATCTTTATAATACAGGCTGTGTGAATTGGACCAATTTTAAAAGGTTCTTTGTTATTAAGAAAATTGGGTACAATTAAACATACCAAATTCACCAATTATATATTGCCATAAAAAAAAAATTAGCAATCGCACGTTTTTTGAAACTGTACAATTATTACCTAAATTGTCTAGCTATTAAACGACATATTTTCACAAAAGGTAGAAATGTATGAACTTCACGTGGAAAGAAGATAAGGACTACACTGCTGTTACTAGCATAGTTATCAAACACTATAATGATTTTAAATTGTATTGCTAACAATTTTTAATCTCTACTCTTGCACAGGGTTTAGTATCGAATACAGATGCTGAAATCAGACAGCAGGTTCTTAATAAGTATTTTTAGCATTTGATCGCTTGCACTTATAAGAGAGTAATTCTAATACGTGTATTTTTTGTTTCTTATTTTTTACTTCTGTTCATTCTAACCGAGGCATATTATCACTGAATCGTAAAGGGCTATCATGATAGGGATCAGATTTGTAGAGGGGCAAGCTGGACGAGGAGTTAAGCAACAAGATATTAGTTCACATTACATTTAAATTTCTGCCGTTAGATATAGAGAGCAGAGAACAATTTCCGAGTCAAGTGGCCCAAGGAAAGATACTATTAGAGTAGAAAATCTTCAAGCATGTATGTACCTCTAGAGTGAAGGGGTAGGGTTTTGCTGCTAGTCTGGTGGGCTGTATGTACTTACACTGGTGTGGGGGCTCAAGTGCAGTAATCACATTTTGTGGAAGTACTTGTAAGACAAGTACAGGGGTGCAACACTGCAGTGATGTGACAGGATGGAGGCTGGGCAGACCGCGTGGTACCTATTAGATTATGTTAATAATCAAGTGTGTCAGGAACTTTTTACTAAAAGACTGTTTCTTTGATAAACTTTTAGAACTGACTTGCAATTCAGACATCAAATCTATTGCTAGGGTCGCTAGAAAAATGGTTGGATCATTCTACTGCTCCAGAAAGTATCTTCCTCCTGACGCAATCCTCTACATCAGGAGTATCCAAAGTTTTCGAACAGTGTTGGAAGAGGGCACTATATTGCTGACTTTTTAAAGCTATTTAGGTAAAAAAAAAAAAAAATGACCTGGACGTGTTTTATACTGTTTTGCTCATTAGTTTTGCCTTCCTTTTAGTTAAACTGGTTCTCCCATACCTCATTCTTTTAATCATTTTCTGAACAAAAAGAAAAACCACCAAACTATTTTTACACATTTCCATTTAAAAAATTTTTTCATAAATGTTTTTATGCTTCCCATAAGAGTTTCATGGGTTGGAATAAAAATTTTGGTGGGCCAGATCTGATCTGTGGGCCTTAGTTTGGAGATCCCTGGTCTACTCTGATCGTTTCTTGCCTCAAACTGTTCCCGAGTCTCCGCTTCCCTGACTACTAACCTGCAAAAGTTTATATAGAATGTGAACAGACATCTTAAAATTAAAGAATATTATAGGAGTTATCTACCTTAATTAAAAACTAAAATGACTCCATTGCATTCTGGGTAACGCCGGGTAGGTATAATTAGTAGTAAATAAAGGAAAATGGTAACGAGAGAAAAGAAAAGAGTAAAATAATGAACCAAAACGAGAGAGAGGTGGGGGGGTGAGATAGAAAGAAAAAAAATGACCTAGACATGTTTTATTAATTTTAGTAAAACTGGTTCTCCCATACCTCATTCTTTTAATAATTTTCCGAACAAAAACAAAAACGAAAAACAACCGCACTATTTTCACACATTTAAAAAATTTTCCTGAATATTTTTATATTTTTCATAAGAGCTTCTTGGGCAGGATTAAAGACTTTGGCGAACCGGATGTAGTTTGCGAGCTGTAGTTTGGAGGCCCCAGCTCTACATGGATAGATATGTCTTAAGACAGAGTACTACTGTCATATCTCCGGAGATTCTGCTCGGAGCACTCTTTCTTGCCTTAAGAGAGAACAAAACCAACTTTGTAATCTAGTGGGGGAGGATCTTTTCTCTTCCCTATAGCCCCTCATGGAAGTCGTTGCTAATCTCTCTCTGCTCCATCATTATTTTCACGATAAGTGAACAACTAAGCTCCAATCTACCATTCCCCTCTGTAAGACATTAACAATAAGAACTTGTCTAGCTACAGCAACTGCAAATAGCTCCCCCTCCATGTGTACCTAAAACTAAACTGCAAATAGCTCCAATCTAATAGGCCCCACTTTGTCAACTAGCCTCCAATCCCTGTCCCATCGCCGCAATGTTGCATCTCTGTGCCTGTTTTACAAGTAAGGTGAAGGCATGTAAAAAAAAAAGAAGATCGTTCTCTCCAATAAAAACGTGAAAGAAAACTCAGCGAACATTTTCCTAGTGTTTTTCCTACATGAAAAGGTTTCTTCATCTAATTTAACAGACGGGAGGGGTGGTTCAGCAACCATTTAAACAAGGGCCCGCAGACCAGATTACCAATAACTATTTTTATCACGAGAGATGAAACTTTTGAATTCAACAAAAGACCTGATTTTATCGTCCTCTGATTTACTGTTTTGGGGTAGTTAACACTCCTATATCCATGATAGTATGGATTCGTCTGGTATTATGTAAGCCAGACATTTCTGCCCTCGAGGAAAGAGCACACACGCAGTTAAACCACTCGTAGTGAACACCAGGACTCGTTCACCTTAATATTGGGACCCCTAAATAGGACCACAAAATTTACTCAACCAAATTTAAATACTATGACTGTAAAAACACAATCAAAACCTAATCACCTCCATTTCTGAATAAATTTTTTTTTTTTTTTTAAACATAAAACAAAACTGAGAGCCGATTTGACTGAACAACTGGCGACAGGCATTAGGCGGAGACAGCTTCAAAAGGCCAATGTCGTCTCAATGTTAGTATTTTGACGTTCATTGAGCAAAAGTAATTTTTGTTAGGTGTTTTGTTTTGTTTTTAAATTTTAGATTTTATTTTATTTTTCTGATTTTTCAATGTTTATTTTTATTATGGTTTTAAATATTTAAGTTTACATTCGTTTGCATATTTAATTATTCTTGATTTTTCATTAATGGTTTCTGTCCGGCCCGTGACCACTATTATAACACGATCTGGCCCAAGTAGCTTGCCGAACCCTGCACTAGACGAAACAACCATTCATGAAACAATGACGAGAAGAAGCGCCTATAAAAAAAAAAGAAATGTATGAGTAAAGGACTCTAAAATATTCACGGAGATTCTATTTCTTCTATTGTTGTAATCCTCTATCCCTAAACACATATAAAACATCTTTTGTATGAATGGATGTATACCTTTTAGTCTTTATTTATTTTGTTTTATTTTTTCGTGTCACATGCCTCTCGTATTTCTCCCATTCTAAACTTCCCAAAGCAAAATTCCGAAATGTAACCCCCAAACTGGTAATTGCCTAAGTTGGTGACTCCCTAACTGGGCACTTTGCCATACATGTCCGAATGACCTAGATACAAACAGAAATGTACCCAGAGACAGGTGACGTGAGTTGAAGCAAGGGGCAGGCGTCAAACTGTAGACAAAGCAAAACAGTTGAAAACTATCAGGATATGACGAATGACGTCGCGTTTTGGAGCAAGAGAAAACTAAGGGTTTCAAATTAGTCTCTCTGTCAGAAGCAATACTGACGAGACAAAATAATGTAGAAAATAATCTGAGCTGAATGTTACTGATGCCTTTGTCTATCGCAAATTCATTTTTCAAGTTAGAAAATTAAGTTCAGAAGTAAATAGTTAAATACTCTCTCTCTCTCTCCCGCCCCTCTCTCTCTCTCTCTCTCTCTCTCTCTTTCTCCTAATCCGTTCTCTCCAATAAAACCTTGAAGAAAGCTCAGCAAACGCCTTCCTCCTGGTTTTCCTACATTAGAAGTTTTCTTTTTCTAGTTTAACAGAGACGATCAAAACCACTAGACCAAGGGTCAGCAACCTACGACCCGCAGGCTAGATCCGGTGCTGCAAAGGATTTTGACTGGCTCACAAGCCTGATTACAAATGACCCTATTTTTGATATGAGACAACACTTTCGAATTCAACAAAAGGCTTACTCTTATCTTCCTCTGATTTACCCAACCGAATTTGACTGCATAAACGCAATCAAAACCCAACCACCCCCATTTCTATGCAAAAAAAAAAAAATTCAAGCATAAATATAAAACAAAAACCGAAAGCCGATATTAGACGGGGACAGCTTCAAAAGAAAAATGTGGTCCCGCTTTGAAGTATTTTGACGTTCCTTGAAGAAAACTATATATATTTTTTTTAATTTTACATTTCCTATTTTTGTTTTTCTGATTTCTTACCGTTTATTTTCATTATAGTTTGAAATATATGAGTTGATAGTGGTTTGCATATGTAGTTTTCCTTCACTTTTTTTTCATTAATGACCTCTGTCCAGCCTGTGACCCTCATTATAACATGATTTAGTCTGAATGACTTGCCGACCCTTGCATTAGACGAAGCACTATTCATAAACAACGACAAGAAGCGACTATACGAAAGAGACCACGCACGCATGTATAAAGATATTCATTTGGTTTCTTGATTGCTTGTGGATGAAAACATGTGGTGACTGAATCGTGAAGTGATTCCTACAAATACTCACATGCAAATGGTTTCGATGCGTCCTATCCTGCCTTAATAGAGTTCAAAACTAACTTCGAAATCTAGTGGGTGATACCCTTTTCTCTTCCCTGCAACCTCTTTCTCACAGAAGAGACATTGCGAACCTATCGTTATTTTCATGGTAAGTGCTTGACTGAACTCCAATGTATGGTTCCCCCCTTGGCAAAACTTTCATAAAAAACACTCGACTAACTACAGCCACTATATACGATTTCCGCCACTCTCTAACTGTGCCTAAATCTAAACACAGATCTCATAAACAAAGCTTCTTTCTCAGAAATGTTTGCATGTGGAGCACTGTTCCGTTAGCCTGCTTCCTGGCTGAATATAACATGGTAGCTTTCATATCCAAAAGATAGGCTCAGACGTTTCAGAACCTATGAGGAAGGAACTCACACGTGCGAACGTATATATATATATATATATATATATATATATATATATATATATACTCTTCGTGTTCTTCCTTTGCTGAAACGTTAACCCCCAATTCATATTAAATGTTGGTGTGGTTCTTGGTTTACACAAAGATACCAAAGCTAGGGACCATGCCATAATCGTAACATGTCTTGTTGATGATAACGGAACAAGGACAAAGCATATTAACAGCATGTTTTTTATATAGTAGCATTGCTGTGGCAACGCCAAGTAACCTTGACGATTATTATTATTATTATTATTATTATTATTATTATTATTATTAGTAGTAGTAGTAGTAGTAGTAGTAGTAGTAGTAATGTTGTTGTTGTTGTTTACGTTTGGAAAAGGTTTTATCAGCTAAAATATGTACCAGGAATATTAACTTGGTAAAATGGAATTTTAAAATCAAGTTAGGAATTTTAGTTTTTATAACCAACAATAATAAACAGGAATGGATTACATGACAAACATAAGGTGATCATTCTTTAGTCCTATGTTGCACTGATGACGCAGTTACAAAGAAATAGTTTTATGCATACACGAGTCAGTCGTATAGTTAGTTTAGTCAGAGAACAGGCGGATTTAAAAAAAAGTCAGAGAGTTAGGAAGTCAGAGGTTGGTGGAGTGGAGAAGCGGATGCAAGATGTGAGGTCAGGAGAGATATGCAACCCCAGAAATGGAGCGGGACATCAGGAAATCTAATTGCAGCTTTTGCAGAACCGTCAATCAAGACCAATCGACAGAACCCCCCACCCCACCAGAAAGATGTTATTCATTCTGTTTGTTAAACTATTATTGACGGTGTATATATATATATATATATATATATATATATATATATATATATATATATATATATATATATATATATATATATATATAATTTGACTGCAGAAATTCCCCTCTGGACCAAATTACGGTAGGTTTGCAATGACAGATGCCACATACAAATTTATTTTGTCTAAACTTTTAACCACCATCTTATGTAACTTTTGAACGCCGTTACAGACACATTTATTCGTTATACTAAAATCTTATCTAATTTCCTACAAGCGACATCATCGCAATTGCAAAGATCTAAAGACGGAGTAGCCTATAACTCTAATTGAAAAGTCCTCCCACTCTTCCAGACAGGACCGGGTACTTCTATAACCATTATAACTATATTGACTGGACACTCATATTAACTGGATTGCATACTCATACACTTACAACTGCAATTACACTTCGCTATTCGAAAATGCTGATTTCTCAAACACAGTATTCCGCCTATTCTCATTGGCTGCAATCATGGTATTCTGTTATTCTGGATTATACACAAGCATACAAAAAACGAACGCCACAGCCCTAAATCACTACGGCCGTTCAATTGCCACGCATTGTTATAAATCATTTATTCAATTTAAAGTTACACATGCCATTTCCTTGGATTACCATTATTTGTATATTGTCAGATTTAAAACAATTACATCGCAGCTTTCTTTTAATCATACCCGGTTTTAGCGTCCTATATTTAGCTCAATTAAATTTTAAACAACTAGAAAACATTAAAAAATACTTAAAAGGAGAAACTATATATTTCTTGTATTTTTCGGCGTTGTTTTTTTTTTTTTTTTTTTTGAAGGGGGAAGGTGGAGTTTATTATTTATAAATGTACATTAACGTGTTTTTCTTTTTTTTTCTTTTTTTTAAATAGTGAGAAAACACGACCTTGTTTCAATTACGTCAACATACAAGTTTCAAGTGCACACCAATGTAACAAAGGTTTTGGGGGGATGGGGATAACATTGAAACAGGTTTATTTATTTGTGTTTTTTTTTCGTTCGCTTCTTCTACATCTTCCAGTTTTTACCTCTATTTTTATTTTTGGTCAATTAAACCACCTCTAAACACCAGGGTAACGCCGGGTACCCCCGCTACATAACGTGTTTCCTTATTTTCATTACGTGGAACATTTCGTGTTTTTTCCTCAGTTTTTAATTATCGATTAAAATAGTTTCTTTTGCGTTTTGTTTTTTGCTTTTTATTTGTTTATTTTGGGTGGAGGCGTTTAATTTGTGTTTTGTTTTTATCAAATTGAAACGGAAAACCTTCATTTCTTTTTGGGATGTTTTCTTTTTGTTTTTTGGGGGGTCTATTTTTATTTTTTATTTTAGATTTATTTTTTGAGGGGGTTACGATGATAAGTGAAATTATTGCAGTAATTAATAAAAACAATAATCAATGATAAATATGCAGAAGAAGTTTCGGTTAATTCCATTAGGATAGGATTACATGTTTTCGTTCTTAAATAAAATTTCTGTTTCTTAATAAAACTTTGAGACAAACTATTTTTAGTCATGGGGGACACTAATTAACCAGTCAACATTATCACTGCTTCAACAGCTAAATGGATGTTTTTGTTATCATTATTTTCCCCGTTTCTCCACCTGGCATGCCTACTGCACCAAATTTATTTTTCCCCCCTCGCTGCGAGTTTTTTTTTATTTTTATTTTTTTACAGCTGAGGGTTGCTTAATACCCTTACTACACCAACTCTCTCCATCTGTTCTTGACATTCTGATAGCCGTTCTTACTATAAGGAGTTGAGGGTGTCTATTCTAAAAGCCGTTCGTAAGATGAGGAGGTTGGGGTTGGGGGTTGCAGGCACAACAACAACAACACCAGCAACCATACTTTAACTTTAGGGGGGGCACGCTTTCACCGGGCAAGGAATCATCAGTGCAAGGAGTTACGATTACAGCCAGTCAGGAGATTCAAACCCAGCAACAAAGTGATCTTTGACTCCATTAACAAGCAACACGGTCAATGTTAACCGCGAGAAATGCAGTTGAAATTAACATTATATAACATTATATAAATGTCTAAACGGCAAGAGTGATCTTATGATTATGATATCATGATCTGCGCACATGAGCTTAAGTGACTGACTTAAATTCCAACTTAGAGTGATCAACAATGAGAACTGAGTTATTAAAGGGGCTGACGTAATATATGTATATGTGTTTATTATATGCGTTAAAAAAACGTACAGATACGCATATGCAACAAATATTACATAGATGATCACAAAGACTAGAGATGAAAACAGACACATACATATATACAATGTTATATAGACGACTATATGCCCTCTGTCGTTGTGGTCCTCGTTTATATACACCAATTATATACACACACAGTTTGAATGAGTACTTACCTACTGGCAAGGTATAGTAAAATATTGCTTTCCTGAAGCTTTTCACAAAATATTGTTCATAACTCTTCGTCCCCTGATAGAAAGCAACCTACAATGAATGATATAAACATATATATATATATATATATATATATATATATATATATATATATATATATATATATATATATATATATGAGCAAACAGTTAATAAAACATTTTGAAAAACACTTTGAAATGAGTTAAAAACATATTTAATCTGAAAAGGAAACACTAGATAAGTGGATAGTCCTTAATCTGCGGAGTTTCGAAGAAATACTTTCCTTCTCATCAGAGGGTAGGAATTAGCAAAATGCGGGATCGGATTTTGCATGCAAAAGTATTTGATGAAACAACAAGTAAGTCAAAGATCTTACTTGAAAGCAAAAAAAGTGAAGCAGAGGGAATATGGTGAAGAAAAAGGTGATTACACATGAATGGATAGTCTGGTGAAAGATAAATAATCCAGTGACGGTAAAATCCAAATATATAACTTCAAGAAAGTTAACTGAATTTCCATTTGCACGAGTAAAATCCAAGGAAATCCCGTAATTGAAAGAAGATGGTCTATAATAATCCAAAGCTAGAAATCCATGGAAAATTTCAAAAAATGTGTACAAGGAAAAAAGGAAAAAACTCCAATAATATTAATAAAAGAAAAATAATATATGCTTTTCACTCTACTGCCGAGATATAAATATAAATAAGAAAGATCAGGGAAGAAAAAGAGGAGAAAAAATGGTGATAGAGTTAAATATAAAATAGAGAAACAAATGTCAAAATGACCCAGACAGGAAAGGCGCGAAAAAATATATATAGGGCAAAATAATATAGGTCAACTGAAATGTACAGGTCATAACTTAAAAAAAGGTCAGCAAGAGTTGTTAGAAGACACTAAATGGAAAATAAATAAATAAATAGAAAATAAATAAACAATAAATAAATAAATAGAAAATAAAAAAATAAAAATAAATAAATAATAAAAAATAAAATATAATATATAAAATAAAAAAAATAAAAACTATTTAAGGGGAAAGGATGGCCGGTATCTGCAAATTCAGGAAAAAGCAAGAAAAAAAGTAAGCAAAAGCATATAGTAAAATATAAGTAAATATACATACAAGATATGAAAGTTTGGGTAGATTGATATATTAGATAAATAAGAAAGAAAGGAATAAAGCAGAAAATGCAGATTTTATTTTTATTATATATATATATATATATATATATATATATATATATATATATATATATATATATATATATATATATATATATATATTCTTAACACTAGAGGTGGGCACTGATAGTACATCACTGGATCAGGTATTCCTCTAGTACATATATATATATATATTATATATATATATATATATATATATATATATATATATATATATATATATATATACTAGAAGAATACCTGATCTAGTGACGTACTATTGCTGCCCATCCCAAGTGTTGAAGTAAAACACAAAGAGGAAAAAATATGGAAAAAGAGGAATTAGTTTTAACAGCAGAACAATGGAGAGGAAGTCGTTCACTAAGGAACACAAAAGAATGCTAAAATGGGATTGTTAATCAGGGTGCGGCAGTAACGGGAACAAAAGGATTGGTCGATATGTTTTATTTTTGTGAATGGTAATAAGTTTTGTGGCATTATACCACAGTTGTGGACGGTTTACAAAATCTTGGCGGTAGTTTAGCAGAGTTGCTAGTTGGACACAGTAGAGCAAAGGTCATGACTCGGAGCAGTTGGGAAATGAATTGATCGATCGACTGGACATTACATTCAGAGGGCCAATGATGTCACACACACATCCTTACTCTTATTTTCAGAATGTGTTAGAGTCTGTGTTTTTGTATTTTATTTCATTTCTTTACACTTGTGAATTCATACCCCCACCTCTCAGTAGCAGTCAGTGTAAGAAACGATGACACGGCCAGAAGAAAAGATGGAGAAAAAGACTACAGAAACAACATTGGGTTTGTGATCGTTGTCAAGTAAAGTAGCACACATGGTATTACACCAGTACAGATAAAATGAAACTTGAATTATATCGAATACAACATAATCATTACTACAACTGAGTGCTTGAAAGAATTGTTAATTACAAAAATGCAGCGAGGAGTTAAAAGCTGTATTGGATTTTTTAACATATAAGGTCTTGAGTGCAAAGTCATTCTTGAAACAGAAGAATTATAGGGTAAATCCAATCAGAAAAGCTTTCCTATTAATTAAAGAATTAACCCATCCACGATCAGCAGAAACATAGTGGTTTTCTCGTTTTTACACAAAAAGATATCACTGGAGAATTCAACAATATTCAGTTATTTTATAAAGCCGTTTTGGCATCTGATTGGTTCATTCTCATCACGTGGTTGTAAATAGAATCGTCCAAATTTCACAGTATTTTTATCTCTTCTTTTTCCACAATTTTTTTAGTTTGATAATCCCCATTCCCGATCCTAATTAGGTGACAGATTTGCTGTTTTGTCAGAGATGTAGGCCCACTTTAGAGAAGTTTGAACTGGCGAAACTGCTTTGTCACATTTTCTAATGGACGGTTCTTATACTAACAACCATTTTTTACATTGTAAATATTTCATTCACTTTTTTTATATATAAAAGTTTTATTGCCCAACTCCCCACAGTATGTATATGTTGTCATTTCGGGTTTCAAGTAAGTTATTCATGGAGTGAATGCAGAGAGACTAAAGAAATAATTAAAAGAAACCTTTAAGTTTAAATTCAAGCCAAAATAAAAGAAATGTTCTATTCACATCATCAAATTCAATTGAAAAAGAATTAGATTATTATGGAAAATAGAATACAGCGAATGGGCTTTACCTACATACAGTCTATGTAAAAAAAATAATCAGAGATCTGTATTTGTGCAGATTTCCCCACGGGATTAAACCATGCATTAAAGAATTATCACTACCCTATGCCTAGTTCAGACGTGATTTTCATTAAACTCAGTGGAGGAAAATGTTTTTCAAATGTTCATATAAGTGATGCTTATCTACAAATACTTGTGAATGAGTAATGCTCAAAGATACTTTATATAAATACCTATAAGATTAGTAGATCAGCCATTTTCAACAAATAATGGACACATTGCTTAGCAGACTGGAATTTGCGATGATATACCTAGATGTCATTCTAGTAATCAGTAGAAGCACCGAGCAACACAAATTGCATGTACACAAAGTATTTAAAAGAATCGAGGACTAAGGATTTAAGGAGAGAAAATGTGATTTTTTTTTCATGGAAAAAATGTCTTCAGCAAATTTTAGATGATAGAAACCCGTACACAGAGCACTGAGAAATCTCAGAAGTATATTTCATCTGTGGTGAAGCAATCACACGGTTATTCCTACAACAGAATAGAATACTAATAGAGTTTCATGTTAGTGACCTGGGCATTCTGAGAATGACAAGTCTCATAAGAAGCTATGAACACATTGAAAATATGCATAGGTTGTGCTTTGACAGCAAAGACACCTCCTATAATGGGCAGACACTGTTAAAAAACTGACTGACCATAGTCTAGGATCCATATAGATATTGCTAGCCAACTGGCTGGTTTTTATTATCTAAAATGGGTAGATAGTTTCTCAAAATGTCTGGAAATATTAAAATGTAAAATGTAAGTAACTATTACGGTATAGATCAGTGAAGTTAAGCAACATTGAGCCTGGTCAGTACTAAATTCCAGGTGCTATATGTGTTCTCTGCTTATCTCGGCATTGTTTCCAGTCATTTAACACTTCTCCTTGCTACTAGACTCAAGTGTACAGCACAATCACGTTGACACACCGGTTCTCGCCAGATCACCAAAGTTAAGCCTGGCCAGTATCAGATGGGTGACCTATTGTGAAGGCGAGGAGCTGTATGTACCGCGAGGTAAAATACCAGGTTGAGAAACTGGCACAGTCTATCCTTCTCTCAAGGGTGGATGGGACACTCTTAAGTCGTGGTTGGCACCCGATCTAGTGATGGCATCATGATAAAAAATACTCTTGATAGCCCTGGTGAAAAATCAAGTATTCAGCTACCGACAAGATTTGAATTACACTGCAAACTCATGTAGTAAGTTCAATCTTGGCTGCAGGTGCACTGGATCGATGGATGGATGGAGACTCAAGCAGTGCCGATTCAGTAGAGGTATGTTAGGGATTGCACAACGTTTACCTCACAATTACATGCATAGCTACCTCTGCAGAGGGTATCCATTGTCTCTGGAGACTGAACTGACGCATCGGTCGAAGTAACCATTACACACACACACACACAATTTCACTTTTATAGATAGATAGATAGATAGATAGATAGATAGATAGATAGATAGATAGATAGATAGATGAAGGCAAGTAATACAAACGCTGCAATGTTGTGGCTCAAAAAGCAAAAAGGAGTGTAGGTAACTGATGATGTATCAACTACTGGGTCCGGTCTTAGAAGTGTCTGATAGTAAAGCTATAGCAGTTTTAGTCATTTTAAAAACGAGGGTTGTTCCAAAAGTAATTTTTTTAACTCAGAAAGTTGAATACTTCGAAGACAGGAGTGATACCATTAAAACGAGCGACCTTTTGTGCTAGTAGATTTACTTTAAAATAGATGACGTATTTTCTGAAATCCACTCATCCTAAACATCGCAAACATGCTGTGCATTGTACTTTTAAATTTTTCTTGACTTGTTGATTGGTTGGTTGCTTTTGTTTTAAAGCATATCAATCCTTTTTAGTTTATTTAATGTCGAATCCAACACGTACTACCACTCCGGGTCTGAGTGGACCTGGGAGCAATGGCAATTAAAGGGTGGCTCCACACTCCCCAAAGCCCGCAAGCTGGGGCCTCACCACTGGATATAGTTTACGGTTATATCCAGGACCAACTTAAATTGTGTTGGAATTTTATTTTTTTATTGACGTCGACTTCAGCAATGCAAACGGAAGTGGGGGGGGTCAGCCGTTTTGGTTACCCTGTATCATTCATCTTATCCTTTTCAGCTGGCGAATGTGTGTGTGCGTACGTGTGTCACTCTCTCTCTCTCTATCTCTCTCCCTTCCTTTTTGTCATTTAAGTCCTTGCGGACATTTCTTTCTCTCTTTCTCTCTCTCTCTCTCTCTCTCTCTCTCTCTCTCTCTCTCTCTCTCTCTCTCTCTCTCTCTTTCCCTTTATTTAGTTTCCTTCCTTTTTGTAGTAGTATCCATCATCATTGATTGATAGTGATTGGTTGTTCTGAAAACATCCCAGAAATCCCTTTTTATGATTTTTTCAAATCAGTTCCAGTTAAGACTTCATAAGAGCAAGTCTCTTGTCTGGGATTCCGTCGTATGGAGACCAATGTAAATTTATTCAACCACTTCACTAAGGGTAGAGAGCCTTTATTGGAGCGGTTGGAAATTGGTGTTCCGAAATACACCATTGAAAGAAAAAGTGTAATAGAGCCTGTCACCATTTTTATTTTTTCCTTTTCCAAACTGTTGAACGAGAGATTCGTCAACATTGATTTATTTTCTTCGTCCTTTTTCGAACGGATGAAGAAGTAGCTATATAAACCATTCCAGAGAAAACGAATATTATTTAAGAAGAAGAAGAAGAAGAAGAAGAAGAAGAAGAAGAAGAAGAAGAAGAAGAAGAAGAAGAAGAAAATTTCAATGCGCACTCTGTTCTTGGGTCGAGAGAGAGCCCAACTTTTGAGGGTTTCGTTTGTTCTGAAGAAAGGACGAAAAAGAGACATAAAAGAAAAAAGAAAACTAAAATAATTTCATTTTTTTTCAGACCTTTTTCAAGTAAGCCTTTCTTTTATTTTTAAGGGAAACGAGAACGTTCCTCCCCACTTTATTTTGAAAAGTCTAATTTCGTGACTTTATTGTAAAACTGTGTTTCTTCTTTGGTATTATTTCTTTCAATTGTAATTTGAATGTTTGTTGTTTAAATTATTTTTACTCGATTTGTTACTGTGGTAATTTTTACCATTGCTTTTGGGAAGCAAAAGGCAATCCGCCAACTCGCTTTTCCCATATAAACTTTGGACTTTTTAAACTTTAATTCGGGGTATTTCTTTCCTTTTTTTCTTTGTTGTTGCATAGCTATTTCCCCTTTTTTCTTTTTTTTTATTACACTACAAAGTCGAATTTTGATAACCACCCCAAAATTCCGACAAATTCTCAGCATTTTAATCGTATTCATTTTGAAGTTTTAAAATCTTTTCTTTTCTTTTTTTTACAATTGTGTTCTAAATTTTTTTTCTTCAATGTCTTGAATGCCTGTAATTAAAATCCATCGTCCAAGAAAACGGGAAAATTCTTTTTAATTTGAAAATGGTTAGTTATTTTGACCACAAGAACGCTGCTCATATTTCTCCTGCATTTACTCATCATTATGAACTCATTTAAACTTCTTAATACTTAACTTCATCCTGGTATTTTAATAATGCATTAATACTGCATTTATTTATTTTTAACCACAGTTTCAATCACATTTTCAAATTCAAATTAATACAAAATAGTGAGTCTGCTCCCTATGTTGATACATAATTACTATATTTTATTGGAAAGGAGACTTATCCTTCTTTTAAGCTTTAGAACCTAGAAGAACTTTTCTAACAGCCAACACCTGCTACATCACAGGCAGATACTACTTCTCACGATTTCGAGATTTGAAATCCATTTTTCCCTGGTTTGTCCAATCACAAGCCACCTCTCAATGGTGTGACCAAAAGGCGAAAGCACAAACCTTTAATCCTTTTTCTCGTTTCTTTGCCCAGAAGCACAGGCTGAACGTGAGTACTATGAGCTAGCTACGGCTCTCATTTATTTGCACGTGCTGTACTCACACAAACTTTATCATTCTACAGGACTACTCTCATCGATACAAGTCACATTCACCACAAAATGTGACCGAGCGGACATTAGCCTGGGACCGAAGCCCCAGGCAGAAAGTGAGTACTACAAGCTAGCTATGGCTCTCTTCTAATTACCATTTATTTCCACGTGCTGTACCCACACAAACTTTATCATTCTACAGAACTACTCAAACGAACATTCTTTGTCGTGCTAAAGAACATACACCAGCACACACCCATACACACAAACACTTACTCTTTCTTACCACAAGACACTAACCCTTTGCCCTGTCTCTACTATATCTGTAAAAGTTTGTAATTTTTGTGAAATTAATTCTTAGTAGAATAGAATCAAATTGTCTGTTTTCTTCCTGGTGAATGCGAGCTTCGCTTTCAGAGAATTCTACACCTAGGCGTTCAGCATGTAATGTGATAACCTCTCGGAGATCTAGACATCACGAGCCAAAGTCCGAAGACGATCAGGGGTCAGTTGCTTGACTTCACCACGGGAGGCGTGTCACACAGCTCTCTATCATGTGATAGAGTATATAAAAGGCAAAATTTGAAACTCTCAATTCTCTTTCTCGCAGCTGAGCCCAGCAGTACACATCGCTGGAGGGCTTTGGCCCCATGCTGAACGTGAGTACTACACACTAGCTATGGCTCTCTTCTAACTACCATTTATTTCCACATGCTGTACCCACACGAACTTTATCATTCTACAGGACTACCCAAACGAACATTCTTTGTCATGCTAAAGATCATACAACTCACGCACGACAACATGTCAACACACTGACGACTTTGCCATTTCTTTCTCTTTTAATCGGTTTCCTTTGTTCCGGCGACTACTAGCTATAAACATTTGTGGACTGAACTATTCTCTCCTTCAACCAGCTGGCAATATATTAATTCTATCTTCACATGACAACACTTCAACCTACTAATCCGTTTCTCTCTCTTGTACGCATATACACTCTACTAACGACACTAACGAAAATAACAAATAAATTTGTTTATGAATATAGAATGAAACTCCACTCTGTTGTTCTCTTATTTCTATATTTTGGTGTCACCGAACAGGCAACCATTTCGTTGTTTCATATTTAAGCAAGATCCTTAATATCGGAATTCTATATCTGTTTGGTCGATGTTATATATCGTTAGTAATATCCATTATCAGATATCAATTTTAAGAGTTTTATCGCTCAAGGACGAACCTCTCCCTGGACTTTAGCCATCTATCTCTGTCGTGAGCTTCCATGTGGGACCCATGTGTTATATCAGCTTGTCCCTTCGCCCCGTTCTTGGTCTATCTGTTATACTAATAAAGAAATGCTCAGCTGAGCTAGCTCCCATACTTTCCAAGCTCTACAATAAATGCCTTGTTGAGTCTTGCTTGCCTAATAGCTGGAAGATGGCTTCTGTGATACCAGTGTACAAGAATTCTGGTGAAAGGACTGACCCTCTCAATGATCGCCCTATCAGTCTTCTTCCCCTCTTCGCTAAAATCTTTGAGATCTTAATTAGTCAACTACCTCACAACAGTTAATCCTCTCTCTGATAAACAGTATGAATTTAGGCAATGACGTTCTACTTCAGATATTGTAACAGTCATCTCATATGCCATGCACTGGATAAGGTGGATGAAGTCAGGGCTGTAACCCTTGATATATCCAAGGCCTTTGACAAAATCTTGCATAAAAGGGTGCTAATGAAAATTAAATCGTACGTTTAACTGGATGTATACTAAACATAATTAGATCTTTCTGAGACAATAGGACTATCCAGGTTGTCATTGGTGGACAAAAATCCATACAACATAACATTAATACAGGAGTGCCTCAGAGGTCGATCCTTGGACCACTATTATTCCTGATATTCATAAACGACCTCCCTGATAATATTGAGCCCGAGATGGGTATACTTGCTGATGATACAACACTCTATAACATGCACGAGGGAAGAACGGATGTACACTGCAGACAATGGCAGAATCGTTAGAAAATTACCTCCAGACTGTAGTGGAATGGGGCGTAAATGGATAGTAACATTTAATGTTAGTAAGACTGAGCTGCTCTCCTTTAACAATTACAAGACGCCTCTCCAGCCACTGATATCCATGACAAATAACACCTTAACTGAGAATTATTCCTTCAAACTCCTCGGCTTAACATTCACTGGCAATATGAAGTGAAACAAATACATTGAGGACATTGCAAAGGCTGCTGCAAAGAAGGTGGGTTCCCTCTATCGTGCTAGAAGACTACTCACACTTGGGAGTATCCTGTACTTCTACAAGGCTACCATTTTCCCATGCACAGAGTATTGTCGCCACATCTAGGCTGGTGCATCTACCACTAGTCTCTTCCTCTTGGATAGGGTCCAAAAATGAGTCTTCAATCTAATAGACCCCATTTTGGAAACTAAGCTCCAACCCCTGTCCCATCGCCGCAATGTTGCATCTCTGTGCCTGTTTTACAAGTATTTTAATGGAGTGTGCTCTGATGAACTCGTTGCACTTGTGCCCCCTCGACATACATACCCGCGACAAACCCACTTAGCTACAAAATCCCATGCCTTCATTGTTGTGGTCCCTAAATGCCAGAAAGCTTTCTACTGTAAGAGTTTGGAATTCCCTTCCTGCTACCTGCTTCCCTGATTGTACTGATATGCAGAAGTTATAATATAATGTAAACCAGCATCTTGTTAATCTTTCCTGGGCATGGTTCCAAATAGGAGCCCCTTACCTCCAAATCCAAGTGGCAATATGCCTTGCTAGGAGTGAACATGAATTTTTTAAAAAAAAAGCACTGTTTCATCGTTGGATTACTGGTACAAATTGTGAACCAAACAAAACCAACTTTTGCTAATACAGAAATGCGTAAACAACTGAAAAAAAGCCAAATCGATTCAAAATCAAAATGTGACGCATTTCCAGCAAAATGAAAAGATACTGGTGCATCTTTTGAACCAGACAAATATCGACTGGGTTAGGGTTAAGGGTTAGGGTTAGGGTTAGGGTTAGGGTTAAGGTTAGCAAAAAAATAGTTCAGCTTTTGTCCAGTTCGAAAGTTGTACAAGTTTGTCTTTTTTTTTTTTTTTTTTTGCAAGGATGTTTTTTTAACTCATTTTGAAAATTTTCTTTTAGAGTGAGTGCTGAAGTAGGAAGGAGAGTTTCAGTGTTCCTGTTGGGTACTATGCAGAGACATATCCTCCAAAGACTCAGAGATGTCATCTGCTTCTCGAGCCTTCTAATTGGCTAAGCGCTTCAGCATCTTCCGGTTGTTTATGTTTATGTCTACTTACCTTCTCAGCCTTGAAATTTACAAATCTGTTGGCTAACTCCACTGAAGCAGTTTGGTTCCAAAAGTCATATTTACAGTCAATGGTCACGTTGTTACTCATTAAAAGGCTATTCGCATTTCCACACAATACTTGTAGCATAGGCACTCTACCATAAGGAATGCTAATAGTGACTGAAAAAGAAGAATAATTGTTTCAAAATTTCATAACACAAAGAATGGACTCACAAAAAAAACAAAAAAAAACGATTCAGACCGAATGATGGATATCTTGGCTATGTGTACCGAAAAATGATGGTGACAAATGTAAGAAACAATAGAATAATCATTAAATGTACCAAAAATTCATTTGAATAAAAATTATAAACCCGACCTCTTGTTTAATACCTAGGCTGTGTGTATTAAGAAATGGTATTGACTAAAGCGTGTACTTGCAAGAACACTAAAATAATTATCAAATGTATCAACAGGTCATTTGAATAAAAATTATGAACCTGACAAGCAACAGACTTGATCAATTGTCAAAAAGAAGATCAGTTAAAAGTATGATCTTTAAAAGGTCATTTTCAGCAAAAGGTTACACAGGTATAATCAAAGTCAGGTCAATTCAGCAAAACAACAATGGCTTAATAAAATGCCCTCAGGTGTGCCTATAGTGCCAATACGGTCACAAATGGTTATATAATGACAACCAAATAGGGTATCGTTGTTGGTTGACAATTTGGACTCGAAAAGAATCAACCCATCGAAATCCCATTGTAACAACAAGCCATTTGTCACCGTCATCGACAACAAAGATATATTTTCATATATCAGTGTGTCATTATTCTTGTAAACACAGAAGAAATACCACATCATAAATCGGCTCATTAATATTGACTAAAATTCGCTAATGCAAATAGTTAGCTGATTTTTTGCAGGAAGACCTAGCATTGCTCGGGAATAGAATGTGTGTGTCTGATGCCAGTACAGAATAGTTAACACTCGATGGTAATTGTAACTGTTGGATACGTGAAATATTTTAAAGGGAATACAGTTGGGAAAATGTCCTTTATCTTTCGACTAGGAGCAAAGTGTAGTATCTGTTCTAATAATACACTTCATCTTTGCTGTCTTTGGTTACTGAGGGAAATATCCTTCTAGACTAACGTGGTTTTTAAAAAAACTTTTGTTCCAATTCAGAGTGGCCTTGGGGGAACTAGACTTTCTCCTACATTTAAAAATGACCCTGTATCTAACTCAGCCCTCGCGGGGAAGCAAGTAAATAGAAATAAAGTTAGGAAATTAGTTATTTTAGCTTACCTACTCATGTGTGGCCTATTTGCGTTTAAAATTTAACCACTTCAATATTACCAAAATTATATGCTAGCTTATATGCCTTAAAATGAACATAGTCTTGAAGCAGTTGTAAATAACTTTAATACCTATATTCTTTATTTGGAATATAATGCCATTTTTTATTGTGCCATTTTAGCTTTACTGATAGTTTAATATCAATAACTATTTATCATTTTGTCATTAGCATAAGTAAGAGAAAAACTAAGTTTTATAAAAAAGAAAGTTAAAAAAAATCGTCTTTGGAATCAGAAATTAGGCTCATATTTTTCCAATTCCGATACTACTAAAAGTTCTGATTTTTCTGATTCTGATTAATCGTTCCAATACTAAAACTTAGTTAAGATGAACAAAATTTTAGTTGACTTCCTTACGTTTACTTGAAGCAAAATCCGGCAAATACTGGTAAACGCTAGCAAATTTAGATTTGCAATTACAGAATATGATTCTAATTTTTTCCTTTGCTCTTTATTCTTACACTACACTAAGTTTACTGTTTTATTTCGCTACAGTTGATATTGTGTAGAACAATAAGAAAATCATAGTGAACAATGCATTCAACAAAATTTCACACAAATTTCTAGATACCTATATCTAATAAGTTCAAAAGAAAGGACACACTTAGGGAGGTATTTTGGTGGTCAAGTCACTAAATAGAGATTAGCTGGTTTCCCGGCATAGCCCAGGATGTAATAAAGATTGACTGAAATACATGTTCTAGCTGGTTTCTAGGCGTTGCCAGGGATGTAATATAGACACATTATGTTGTATATTACCTGTTCTCTTCTCCCTAAGGTAAAACAATTTCATATACATGCTGTAAATTACCTATGCTAGGGATAAAACATGAACAATACCAGTCCTAGGGTAGATAAAACAAATAATACATAGAGATGAAAGATTCCTCTCCCCTAAGAATAAAACATATGTTGAATATCTGCTTTTGTTTTTTCATTGTTTATACGGTCCCGAGCAACGCCGGGTAGCCCTGCTAGTTCCAATACTAAAACTTAGTTAAGATGAACAAAATTTTAGTTGACTTCCTTACGTTTACTTGAAGCAAAATCCGGCAAAATCAAGCAGATAATCGAGAAATGGAAAGTGATCAAAGTCTTGTGGTTCATTCTGAAGTTCTGAAAATAAAAATAAAGAATAATAATTTACTAGTGAAACGTGTGGAAATTCCACAACGGCAACTTTCATACATATCAGGTTGACAAGTAAGTTCTTCCGGTTTTTAATTTTGAAATTCAGATGAATATATCTTGGCTCAAACAAAAAGTTTATTGATTGAAATAAGCACCATCAGAATCAACATACTTTTACCAACGCAAAACAAGTATATTTATGCCAGTAACGTAAAAATCTTGCGTTCTGGTGGCGATGAAGTTGCTGAAGGCGTTTTTGATATCGATTAGGTTTTTGAAGCATTTCTCATGCAGAAAGTTGTTGAGATGCTTGAAAAGTGGTAGTCGGTAAGTGAGAGGTCTGGAGAGTATAACAGATGAAGCGGAGTTTCCGAGACCAATTCATTCAACTTTTGCAGGGTCGGTTTAGCAACGTGCAGTTGGGCATTGTCGTGGAAGAGAATTGGGCCTTTTCTATTGACTAATGCTGGGTGTTGTTGTCGAAGTTTCTGATGCATTTCATCTATTTGTTGACAGTACTTCGTTGTAATGGTTTCGCCTACATTAAAAAAAAAACTCTAATAGATGAGACCGACTGCAGACAATCAAACAGTTTTCTTTTGGCGCAACTCTGGCTTCGGGAAATATCGTGAAGCTTTGTTGGCATCTAACCACTGAGATAAGCGTCGCCTGTTCTCGTAAAGAACTGGCTTTTCATTGCAAGTCATTGCCCAATCGAGAAATGTGTCGTTCTTGCGTAAAAGAGGGGAAGGTGAGTCTTTTGGTTGTCGTCTAATTTGTGAGGCACCCATTTATCAATATTTTGTGTTTTCAATCTGTCTCAAGTGGTTAACAATCGCCCTATACTTTACATTTGAATCAAAAGCAAGTTCTCGAACGTGAATTGGCTTCGAGAAAACAAAGATGCATTTCATCCATTTGTTGACAGTACTTCTCTGCTGTAATAGTTTTGCCTGCATGCAAAAGACTGTAATGGATAAAATCGGTCGCAGACCACCAAACAGTCAGAATGGACTTCTTTTGGTGCAACTCTGGCTTTGGGATGTATTATGGAGCTTCAGTGGTGGCTAACCACCAAGCTGATCATCACTGGGTGTCGTCAAGAACCCACTTTTCATAGCAAGTCACAATCTGATCGAGAAACGGTTTGTTCTTGTTGTGTAAAAGCACATAACAACGTTCTTTTTGGTTGTTGTTCAATTTATCAAGTTTTTTTTATCTTTCCAATCTCTCTCAAATGGTTGGAAATCGTTGTATACGTTATGTCTAATTTAGAAGCAAGTTATCGAACAGTTGTGCGTGGATTGGCTTTGATTAAGGTTCTAAATTGATCGTTGTCAGCATCCGATGGCCGATCACTATGCTCATCATCTTCAAGACTCTCACTCTTGTTGTGCTGCGCATTCTATAGCAATGCTTGATAGTGATTGGTTGTTCTAAAAAAAAATCCCAGAAATCCCTTTTTGTGTTTTTTTTTTTCAAATCAGTTCCAGTTAAGAATGCTTCATTGATATTGCGAGGTGTTTCAGCAGCTTTTCAGCCTAGCTTGAATTGAAATAAGAAAATTGTACGAATTTTATTTCATCTTGTATTCATCGGTCTGAAAAGAAGATATAAATGTTTTAAAACGATTGCAATTAAAACGATTTGATTGAGCGATAAAAGCCCTTTAAAACGATATATAAAGCAAAGATATTATAACGAAAACTTATTTGGAAATATATCATTTGAAATCAAAATTAAAAATTCCACAAGAACCTTCTTGTCAGCCTAATAATATACTGTTGCTGGGCATTCTGTGGACGTTCAGCATGAATGGAGACCCCCACGATATTATTGTAAGTCTTTTGTACTGTAAAAGTATTTATCTAAGTAATTTGGTTAATGTAGTGGCAGAATATTTCTGGTTTTATGGTTTATCTTCAATATCCTTATACGAGTCTATGATATATTTCCATTATATGGACGCACGATACGAACAGACCCCCGCCCCCGATATCATTATACCATATTTAGACAGAGCAGATACTCCTCTTCAATCCGAGTCCAAAAACCAAGAAGATATATTTTAGTTACACATATGGCACCAAAGCGACATAAATTTATTTATATTTTTTACATTGCTTCAGGAGATCCAACTATTAAAAAGGAGGGTAGAAGGTGATAACGAACATTAAATAGGATCTCCCAATCAAATAATTTATAATTTGGAAACCATGACACACGTACGTACATACGTAAAAGGTACTACAACATCTATAATATAAATCTTACCTATCTGTTTAAATGAATGCTTGTATCTCTGTTAACTTAAATTTCCTCATTTCAGTTTACATTTTGGAATCGGCCGTGTTTTTTGTTGAGATAAGTGTTTTCAATTTTAATCATACTTTTTATTTTTAGATTCAAATATTAATAACTCCATTTTATTTCAGTATTTAATTTATGTATTTCTGTTTTATTAAATGCTAGCTTTTTTTCTCGTCCATAAATGTTTATTTATCTACCAAGTTGATTGCAAAAATAGATTACGAATTTGTACTCATTCTTAGTTCGTGGGAGGGGAATATATCACCATACTTTCCCTTAAACACGTCCGTTGGACCTTTATTAAGTACAATACTTAATAGTTTTTTGTTTTTTTTTAATGGAGAGTAGAAAACGCATTGTGGATGCGTTATCGGCAGCTCTTGTTACTCTCGCTTCTTCTTATTTGTCCCTCAGTCCTCATTTTTTAATGAGTGATTTTTCTGACAAAGGGAGAAGAAAAAGCTGTTTTCTAGGTTGGCAGTATTTTGCGCGAACAGTTGGCAGAGATGGCGGAAATTTTCTGTTTCTATGTCTATCCTTGTAGCCATGTCACTAGTAAGGGTGCTGGAGGTAAACGTTTTGTCTGGGCTGACGTTATCCGCCTGATAGTCAGGGACCCGAACCTTGGATTAACCACCAAGGAGGCTGTCCTATCAGCAGGTGCAAAGTACTGGAGTTGCTGTATTGCCATTTGGTGAATGGATTCTGGACCATGCAGTAGCTTCTGGTGGGGCCTCTCGATGCCATACTAGTGGGTAATTGTTACGGCTTTACCTTATCATTAGCTACAAATAAAAAAAAAAATTCTTCGTTTCTTTTTCTCTCTTAGTTTCCCCTCTCTGTCCTGCTCCAAGTAAATCTGACGAACTAGTCCACAAAATCCAAAAATTCATCATGACAAGTTTCAAGAAAAAATACACGATTAAACCCGGTTCTCCAACTTCCAACGTAGACTCCTACTACCATGTCTTCTTCTCCAACATCAGGGGTCTACGTTCTAACCTTCCAGAGGTTGAAACCCAATTACAGGAGACTAAACCAGACCTTTTATTTTTAAGTGAAACTGGCATTGGACAGGCTATTTCCCTAGAAGAGTTCGCAATTAAAGGATACTCTAACTTAACTTCTAAATCTGACCCCCAAGATCGCCATGGGCATGGAATTTGTGCCTATATTAGGGATAACTTTCCATATGGTAGGGACATCTCCCGGGAAGATCCTAACTTACCCTATATGTGCTTCCGGGTTGCTTTAGCTCACACAACGGCATTTATATTTACTCTTTATCGCCCCCATAACAGCGGAGTTACTATCTTTCAAAGCATATCTAAGAAAATTGACCAAGTCTTATCTGCTTATCCTTCAGCTAACATTCACGTATGTGGTGACTTCAATGTTCACAACGTCGAATGGTTGACCCACTCTAACAAGACCGATGATGAGGGAAGGTTCTGTCATGATTTCTCCATTGCCTATGACCTCACTCAGATTGTTCAGGAACCCACCCGTGTGCTCGACAATGATGGCCAGTATGCGAGCCTACTAGACCTTTTTCTCACAACTTGCCCTGAACTATGTTCAGTTTCTGTTCTGTCGCCTCTTGGCTCTTCCGACCACTCTGTTGTATCAGTTAAGATAAAAATGAAATGTAATAAGTCCCCAGACGTACCTCTCCATCGTACAGTATATCGATACACTAAGGCTGACTGGGATAGCTTCCGTACATTTATATCTGATCTACCTCTGCATTCCATGTTTAAAAAGGATGTGTCCTCTATAGTATTAGACCTGACGGAATGGTTAATTGTAGGTATTGACCGTTTCATACCCTCGAAAAAGTTTCAGCAAAAACCTAACAGCTAGCCATGGTTCTCTCCAGAATGTGCTGCTGCCATTGCGCACAGAAATCACTTTTTCCACTGTTTCCAACGTAATAGTTGTATGAAAACTAAAGCCGCTTTCAGGACTGCCAGCAACCATTGTAAGAAAGTAATAAAGAATGCAAGAGAGTTGTATGCTCTATCTGTTAAGTCCAAAGTAGCTGAGCAGCGGCTTAGTTTCCACCAGTTTTGGCAAATAGCAAACAGAATCCTGAACAGAAGCGTGTGCTCCATCCCAACTATTATCAATGGATCTGAGGTAATCTCGTCAGTATCAGACAAAGCCAAACTCTTTGTCAAGAACTTTGCAGCTAATTCTACCCTTTGCGATCAAGGCTGCCAACCCCCAATATTTCCTCCTGTATCAGAAAACACGCTATGTGATATACGTATATCTGTACGTGATGTTGCCAAGCTAATCAAAAACCTTGATTCCAGTAAAGCAACTGGCCCTGACGGTATTCCAATTATAGTACTCAAAAAACTTCAACCTGAACTAGCGCCCATACTTACAAAACTGTTTAAACGTTGTCTTAAGGAGAATAGTTTCCAATCTCCCTGGAAAATTTCATCAGTATGCCCTGTATTTAAGAATTCAGGTGATCGCTCATCCCCCTCTCAGTACAGGCCAATAAGTCTCCTGTGCGTCATGAGTAAGTTGCTGGAATCTGTATTAAATACAGAAGTAATCAACCATCTCAACAAAAATAACCTTCTTAGTGACACTCAATATGGTTTCCGTTCTGCTAGATCTACAGCAGATGTGCTTACAGTTATATCTCATAGGATTAGCAAATCTCTCGACGGAGGCAACCTTTCTAGGGCAATTGCTCTTGACATATCTAAGGCCTTTGATAGGGTATGGCATAAAGGTTTACTTCATAAGATCTCTAGCTATGGTATTGCTGGAAATGTCTTCTCAATTATTAAATCATTTCTTTCTGATAGGTTCATAAGAGTAGTAGTTTAAGGGCAAAAATCAGAAGCTCACAGTATTAATGCTGGTGTCCCTCAGGGGTCCATCCTGGGCCCAACTCTTTTCCTGATCTACATTAATGATCTTCCAAATCACATCCTTACATCATTTGTAGACATCTATGCTGACGACACTACCATTTATGGTACCACATCTAAGACAGTAAACGACCAAGTTCTCTCCAATTCTCTCTCCTCTGATCTTGAGCACGTAGTACAATGGGGTAAAGAATGGCTGGTTACTTTTAATGCATCTAAAACCAAGCTTCTCTCTTTACATCATCAACATTCTGATCCACATCTGACATCAATTGAAATGAATGGCTCTCGTCTTCAGGAGGCCTCAAGTTTTGACAAACTTCTTGGCTTGACCATTACTCCTGATCTTAAATGGAACACGTACATCAAATCTGTTGCCAAGGCCGCTGGAAAAATGGTGGGATCTTTCTATCGATCCGGTAGATATCTCACTGCTGATGCTATTCTCTATCTATATAAGAGCCAGGTACGTCCAAGGATAGAATACTGTTGCCACATCTGGGCAGGAGCTGCTAGAAAGGACTTGGCCTGCCTTGATAGAGTTCAAAATAGACTTCGTAGCCTCGTAGGAGATGTCCTTTTCTCTTCCTTACAACCTTTATCTAACAGAAGAGATGTTGCGAGTTTGTCTCTGATGTATCGTTATTTTCATGGAAAGTGTTCGAATGAGCTTCAATCTATGGTCCCCCCTCGCCAAACTTTCACAAGAAACACTCGTCTAGCTGTAAACACTATCAATAATTCCCCCCCACTCTTTATCTGTGCCTACACCTAAACGTAGATTCCATGAACAAAGCTTTTTTCTTAGAACTGCACGCCTGTGGAATTGTCTTCCGTTTTCCTGCTTTCCGGCTCACTACAATATGGTTGTGTTCAAGTCTAACGTAAATAAGTTCTTGATGAGCCGTTCCATATAAGTTATCAACTTTACCAAATTTTCATTACTAATGATTACTATAATGTCCAATTTCTACTGTACACTCTTTAACCCTTATCCTTGAGTGGCCTCTTGGCCTTGATAATGTGGTGATGCCTATGTAAAAAAAAAAAAAAAAAAATGTATGTATGTATGTCTCGCAAAATCTTTCGACGGAGGCAACAGATTTTCACGAGATCAGTATCATTTTGAAGTTCGACCCTTCAGGCGGCAAATATCGAAAAATCGGTCCAAAACATTAATTGTTTCATCCTCAACTAAGCACTTTACTACAGGGGGGGGGTCGCTTTTTTCGCCGATATTTTTTATTGTCTAGCCTTAATTTAAACATACATCATTTACGGTTTGGCGATGTGCGCAACAGCTAACGCGTCACACACACACATATATATATATTTTTTTTTTTTTTCACTTTCTGTTCCTCCTTCGTAGTATGGGTTCGAGCCTGCCTGCCTACTTCCACTTTTTTTTTTGGTGCTTGCAATTTTCCTTCTTTTTTTTTTTTGCTCAATTAACGCCGTTACACACATCATTTTCTTTCCGCCTTCGTGTCACGAGTCCAAGCTTGCCTACCTACTTCACCTTTTTTTTCTCAGCACACACCTACAAACACCCAGGCTAGTTAATATATAGATAATAATATCGTGCCCATTTATTTGAAGGAAAAATAAGTCATCAACTTATATCGTGATTTGGATTTGAAATGGTTTCTCACATTTTCATTAACTGATGCTCATCATAAAGAAATATTGAATCTAAAATCCGTACCCACACGTGCCAACGTTTTTCTACAACAATGTTATATATATATATATATATATATATATATATATATATATATATATATATATATAGCAAGTTATAAAATGTATATGGCGATTAAGCTACACTGAACATTCCGCGTTTCATCCACTTTAGGATTCTTCAGGCTTATGAGCATAAGCCTGAAGAATCCTAAAGTAGATGAAACGCGGAATATTCAGCGTAGCTTAATCGCCATATATAGACTCATTCATATGTAATATGTTGGCATTCTGTAGATGTTCAGTGTAAATGGAGACGCTCTGATATTATTGTAGTTCTTTTGTTAAAACTGCAAAAGTATTTTTCCAAGCTAGTATGAACGCCCGGTAAGCCCGGTCGTAAACTACACTTAAATATGATATTTTAATTATTGCAGATTTCGTATATATTATTATAGAGTTAATGTTCTATCGATTTTTATATGTAACTAGCGGGGGCTACCCAGCGATACCTGGGTGTTTGGAGGTGTGTGTGATGTTAAATAAAAAAGAACCCGAGGGGGGGGTCGAACCTGAAGCCCTGAGGCGAAGTTTGAAAATAAAATCGGCCAGCCAGAATTAGTTAGTGAAAGATGTTTGAATCTATATAAGAACCAAATTGACAGGTGCGCGACCGGAAGTCGTCGGGCGTTACGACGACGACGTAGGTTTGTTTGTTATAAGCGAAGTAAAAGAAGAAAACAACGTTAACACTAAGCGGGAAAAAACACAAAAAATCTAACGTAAGGCAAACGAACGATGAACACAGAAAAACGAACACGTGAAAAATGGCTTAAATAAGCCTGTTTCGATATTGAAATTTAAAAAATCGAAAAAAAAAAAAAACATCTCACACCACGATTCGAACCCAAAACATTTGGATAATGAACCAACGACTTAACCAACTGAGCTAAGGCGAGGTTCACGACATTTGTTCGGTTTTTCAACTATTTAAAGTAAATCAGGTCATGACGTAATCTGACGCATGCGTAGAATCGATCATTGTCACGAGAGGACCGTTTTTGTTGACCCTCCCCCCTGTCGAAAATTGTCGATTTCGGGGTGAAAAAGTTAACGTTTTTGGCCAATTTTTCGATATTTTTCGAGCAAAGGATGGAGCTTCGATGTGATACTGAGTTTATGAATTTTCGTCGCGTCTGTCGAAAGGTTTTAGCAGACATCCAAACATACACACAAACATACATACATACATACATTTTCGCTTTTATATATATAGATAAAGTTGCGATTTCAAAAATAAATGTATCCATATGACTTGGGTTCATTAGCTTGAATTGAAACCGAAATAAAAACATATATATATATATATATATATATATATATATATATATATATATATATATATATATATATATATATATATATATAACTTGAGTTCCTTCAGCCATAATCGAAACCGAAACCAAAACTTATGAAGAATTCTTGGTACAATTATTTGACAAGAAATAGAAGAGCATAACAAATAAACGGCCCAGATGTAAGCGTGACACACAAAAGAACACACACGCTATCGTATCAATATATAGATTAAATAAAATATTTTTATGCTAATGTATATCAAAATGAATACAATTTATTAATACAGGAATTTAACGTTGGTGACTTTACTTGAAAATTTAAAGATGACGTAACAAAATGAAAAAAAATAATTGCTTCGCCACCCCCAAATTTTGTAATCATGCCTATATGGCTTTCTTTTCTTTTTTTTTTTTTAATTGATAAGTGCTTTTTCTTGTGCTGAGTTAAGGGTGAAATAAATTCAGGAACTAACATAATAATTACATGAATGATCTTGCACTACAAAACAGGTGCTATCAAGAATTGTGCATGTCAACGTACTGAAGGAAATAAACGGTAAGATGGTCAGCATCTTGACATTTGGAATACAGAAATTTATCATTTATTTGTTATATATACATATATATAAACATGTATCTATATAAATATATAATGTAGTAGTGTTCGTGTGTGTGTCTGTGTGTACAACTCTCCTACATATCACTGAATCTGTCATGATCAAATCTGGCATAGCTTATTGTTGTAGACCCATGCTAGGGGTCACAAATGAAAGAAACCACAAGTAGTGTAAAGTGTATAAAATATAATTGTATTTATCATAAAGAATACAGGAGCCACGAAAGTGGTATGAGAGGAATGGGTTCGTAGCATGCGGTTAAACATGGTATGAATGTCTCCATTTAGTCTCTGAAACCAGTGGTATTTATAGGACTGGTTGATTCCACTTAGTTCTGAAATATGGGTGATTAGTACCCCACAAAACCCCTCTCCCGAGTTTTTCATTCCCCTGGGATGATCGTATAGCTCTTTTTCCTGGGGTTGATCTCTATCGGGTCCAGTCATTTTCCTTTTCCTGGAGGACCGGCGTTGTTCGGCTGCTTGTGGTGTTACCAAGTCGAACCTGGCATATATCTGGTTCATTACTTCTTCTTGTTCAACAGGCGGCTGTCTTTCGTCATCAGTTATACGTTTCAGAATTTGGTTTAAATGTTTCTTGCGCGTAAATCTTGGACCTTCGATAATGTAGACCATCCGCCCGATCCTTTTCTGGACCTTTCCTCGTTCCCACATCGTGCCATTTTTTTTTTTTTTTTTTTTTTTTTTTGTGTACCTGGAAAAATACCTTTTCGCCAAGTAAATACCTCTTTTTAGGAACTATAGTATTTGGCTGTTTCACCTGTTTTGGTAAAAGTTTCTCGAAGACTGGCCTAATTTTTCTCGCGAACATTAACTCTGCCGGCAACATCTTTGATGGAGTACTTTCATTTGGCATAATTCAGTAAACTTGTAAAAACTGTTGTAACGCCTTTTCTGAGGGCGTTCCATTAGCCTTCTTCAGGGCTCTTTTCAACGTATCTACAAATCCCTCTGTCTGACCGTTCGATCGGGGATGATAGGTTGGCATTGTTACGTGGTTAACCTGGAAATCCTCGCAGAAGCTTTTAAGATTTGCTGAAGTGAATTGTGTGCCATTGTCTGACACGAGACAATCAACCACACCAAACCTAGCGAGCAATTCGTGGAGAGTACTGATTGTAAAATCAGTTGTTGGACTTTTACATCGAAATACCTCAGGCCATTTTGAAAATCTGTCTACCACTATTAAATAATAGTTTCCATCCAGTGGGCCGGCGGAATTTACGTGTATTCTTTGCCATGGGTGGTCCGCTTTAGGCCACAGGCTAACTTGTATTGGGACGCTTTTGCAGCCAATACGCATCCCTTACACGACTTTACCGTGCCTTCTATACCAGTATCCATACTCTTTCAGTAAACGTAGTACCTCATGAGGCTCTTCATTCGCGTAGCCTCAGGGTGTCCCATATGAAAAAAAGTCCTTTAGAATTTTCTTTTGTAGTGTAGCTGGAATTACTATTCTTTCTCGGCAAAACAGTACTTCATTGCACATAGAATAAGCTTCCACCGCCGATTCATTGTTTCATTTCTTTGATGAAACTATCTTCTTCAGCCTCCCTTATTATATCTTCCAAAGTGACTGGTAGTTCCTTGATCGTATTACATAGTATTTGTATATAGTCCTTTTCACTTTGTAGTGACGCTATTACTGTGTCTTCCAGCGGTTCTCTTAATTTCGGGATTATTTGCGACAATCCGTCTGTGTGACTTAACTTTGCAGATGTAAGAAATTCTATACTAAAATCGTAATTCAGTAGAATGGTCCCCCATCTTTGCAGTCTATTGGCTGTGTAAGTTGGCAGATGGTTATAAGCGGCTTATGGTCAGTTTACAATTTTAACTTACGACCGTGTAAAAATCGGTGGAATTTTGTAACACCGAATATGATCCCCAGTGTTTCCTTTTCGATTTGGGGGGTAATTCTTCTTGGCAGGAAGTAAAGTTCTTGACGCACGGGCGATCAGCTTAGTGGACCCCTCAGACATCTTGTGTAGAATGCACGCCCCAATCCCATAAGAACTTGCGTCAGTTGCGACAATAATTTCTTGTTTCGGATTGAAATGAGTCAGGTATAAATCTGACGTTACATCTTTTAATTTCTTAAACGCTACCTGGCACTCAAGCGTCCAGTCTTATTTTTTGTCTTTTTTAATAGTACATTCAATGGCGCACGCAATTCATGCATGTTCTTAATGAACGTTTGATAATAGTTCGCAAGCCCTAAAAAAAACTCTGTAATGTAGTTACATTATGAGGTTCTGGGATGTCTTTTATAGCTGTGGACCTGTCTGGATCGGGTTTCCTCCCGTTCTTATCTATGATACGACCCAAGTATTTAATTCGTTCCAAAAAAAAGTACGCATTTTGCTTCATTCAATGTGAAGTCGTGTTCTTTTATTCTATCAAACACTTGAAATACATGTTGTTCAACATTTTGACTACGCATAAGAATATCGTCCAGATAGCCTATTGCGAAATCCAAACCGCTTAGCAAAGTACCAATTACCTGTTGGAAAATTGCAGGTGCTACTTTTATACCAAATGCTAATCTATTGAATTTATAAAGTCTTTTGTGTGTTGAGATACACAAAAGTGTATCTTCCTCTACTGGTATTTGTAGGTACGCCTCGCTTAAGTCTATTTTGGAAAAATATTTTCCGCCATTTAATTTATCGAATATTTCGTCTGAGTTGGGTAGCGGGTAGTGATGGGCCTTGAGCGCCGCATTCAATTTGGTTGAAAATACCATGCATACCCTAATCTCTTTAGATTTTTTTTTCACGTATATAGTGGGGGGATGCCCACTCACTATTGTTAATAGGGGTTAAAATCCCAGCATTAACTAGGCTTTCCAATTCTTTTTCAATTTTTTCCCTCGAAGCGAACGGTACGCTCCGTGGCTTTTGGAATATTGGTTTTGCTTCGTCCAATAATTCGAATCTCGCCTTTATTTTTGTGCAGCATCCAAGTTTTTCAGAGAAAACACTTGGGAAAGATTTTTTTGAGATCCTTTTTGAGTTTGTCGGCTTCGGCAGTTAAGTTTTCGACTTTGTGACAAAAATCACTCATTGGTGAGTCCAATAATTTAAATTCCTGAATCCAATCGGTGCGTTTCTTAGAACGAATACTTTTAGCTTTTTTGTCGTTCTTTTTAGTGACACAATAATAACTAGCTCACCCTCAAAATTTATTTTTTTCACCAGTTACCGATCTTGCGACTTTATTCATCTTTGTCATCATGGGCTTTCCTATTCTCTTCCACATGTGAAAATTTATAATTGATAAATCCAACCCTGAATCGAGCTGCAGTTTTACTTCTTTATTTCTGATTCTCACCGTAACGTACTTCCTTATGTTCTCTGTTGGTGAAGGGCCCATTTTTGCAGTTTTTACGTAGCTCTTTTTTGCTACTTTTACTCTGCAATATGAGGCCTTGTGCCCTGCTCGCTTGCATAGGTCACATGTTATTTTCCTTTGGTTGAAGTCCTCCACGTTTTCTACAAGAGGTCCTAGGATTTTGTCCATCGTGATAATTTTGTGAAGGGTGCTTTTTGCCTCTTGGTTGGTAATTGCTGGTGGGCGGGTGTCCTTTATTTTTGAAGCGTATCTTTTTTAATGTAAGCAATACCTGCTTCCTCTATATTTCGGGAATCTTACTTCATTACCACAAACCGCTGACAATCTTCAGCCATGTCCCAGAAGCGTCAAATCGGGTTCTAATTCCAATTTATTTAGAGCAAGACGTCTTATATCGGCGTCTTTAGTGGCTATCAAACCTTGTGTGAATATTAAACATTTGAAATTGTCCGTCGTTAATGACGACACTTTGAAATCGTCACAGTGCTTATTAACTATAGACGCAAATGTCTCCTTACGTGTAAGATTCATGTATTTCCATCTTTTATGAAAGAGGCTTCTTTTTGGACAGTATAACTCCATTAATAGTTTGACTGCCTCGTCAAACGACAATTCATTGGTTTTTCTTAGTAAAATATAGTCCACGAATTTATTTTGTTCGGATGTACCTAACTTCCATAGCAATAAACGAACCTTCTTTTGATCCGTCCATGCACTGCAATCAATTTTAAAAAGGTTTTCAAATTTTCTGAAATATGCCTCAAACATTAGATCTTCCTCAGGAGCAGAGTGAAATGTATCAATAGCTGACCAGATCGCATTTTGGGAAAAAAAGTCGTGCTGGTTTCTTCTCCGCTGTCCTTATTCACTAAAACTTGTGTTATCAAATCCATTTTTTTTATCTGGCTGGTTTTGTTACTCTAAATGTAATTTTTTCAATTCCAATATTTGTTCATTCATTTCTTTCCTATCTCTTTCCTGTTTTTCCTCGAAAAATTTCATTAAATTTAACTGCTTTTCCAATATTTGTTCGTTCATTTCTTTCTTTTCTCTTCCTCGTTTTTATCCGAGATATTTTATTAAATTTAACTGTTTGTCTTCGTTTTGTTTCTGTATTGCCAATTGTTTCTTTTCGTTTTGTTTCTGTATTGCCAATTGTTTCTTTTCGTTTTGTTTCTGTATTGCCAATTGTTTCTTTTCGTTTTGTTTCTGTATTGCCAATTGTTTCTTTTCGTTTTGTTTCTGTATTGCCAATTGTTTCTTTTCGTTTTGTTTCTGTATTGCCAATTGTTTCTTTTCGTTTTGTTTCTGTATTGCCAATTGTTTCTTTTCGTTTTGTTTCTGTATTGCCAATTGTTTCTTTTCGTTTTGTTTCTGTATTGCTAATTGTTTCTTTTCGTTTTGTTTCTGTATTGCTAATTGCTCTTCTCTGAACCATTTTCAAGTTCTAATTGTTGATATTGTTGGAATTTCACCGTTTCCAAAATTTGTTTTGCAAACTCGTCCATTTTGATTTTTGATTTTTTTGACGGTATGGAATTACTTGATATGACAAAACAGCCTAATTGGTTGATTTACTTTTCCTATAGTACCAACTCTACAGAAAAAAAAAACCTTTACAAAATTCGTACCTGGTTATTTAGCGAATATTTCTTTCATATATTTATCTTCTCGTGTGGCAATTTTTCCGAGAAAATAATTCGGCGTTTGCATTCATACAGAAAGCAGTAGATTTCGTTTGTTATTTTTCAATTTTCGTAACGTGTAGATACTGGGTTCAATTCCTTTTGGATCCTACACCTCCTCCCCTCTTTTTTCCTTAAAGAGAATTAGTTACGTATCTGTGAAAGCGAGTTTATAGCATTTATTATTGGCTATTCTTTTCGATTTCTGTGCGTAAAAGAATGTCCTTTCTTCGTTAACACTTTATTTGACGTGTTTAGCGAAATCGTTTTTTTTTCTTCTTCTTCGACATGTAGTCTTGTCGACCCGCGAAAAGTTTATTATAATCGAATTAAAATCCGACGTCTTTTTTAATTTGTGCAAATACTCGCTTTAGCCAATAAAATAAAATATATGATTTACTTTTGCAGGAGCTTTTTTTTCCTTTTTCCAATGCTAATACCTTTTAATCATCAGGCGTAATTAGCAAGGCATGCTTTTTAGAGCGACAAAGTTTCTTTGTACTTACTGAAAACTTGGTCTCGTTAATTCACTAATAATAATTCTCCACGCAATTCTTCTTATGAGTTCTGTTTACGTTTTAGTAGCTTTTTTAACAGAAAGATAAGACTTTTTGACGACGTCATTGTAAAATCTTTTTTTCGGCAAAAATTGTTGTCCTATTTTCGAAGTGTTCTTTATCCCGTATTTGTGGATTTTTACGCTCGAATGTTGTTTTTTTCCCCCAATGTAAACAAATAGTTTTCCCGTTCTTCAACGAACATTTGAAAAATAAATATTTTGAAGTTTCGAATTTCCCCAGAGTGTAGGAAAAAATTATTTCGAATATCCGCATGTGTTTTTTTTCTTGAATCCTTTTGGTCGTCAAATGCTGTCTTCCAATGGCTGTTTTATTTTTAAAGTGAATTCGTTGCCCGAATGTTCGTCATTCAGTTGTTGTTAGCAATTATTGTAGATTGATTCGGAAAGTTCTTGAATCATCCTCGTCAGCCAGTTGTTGTAGACCCGTACTAGGGGTCACAAATGAAAGAAACCACAAGTAGTGTAAAGTGTATAAAATATAATATCTATTTATCATAAAGAATACAGGAGACACTAAAGTGATATGAGAGGAACGTGTTCGTAGCATGCGGTTAAACATGGTATGAATGTCCCATTTAGTCTCTGAAACCAGTGGTATTCATAGGACTAGTTTATTCAAATTAGTTCTGAAATAGGAGTGATTAGTACCCCCACACCACTTATGTATATATACTCTCCTACAGCACACACAACTGGAGCAGTCATGACCAAACCTAATATGATGATAGTTTCTGAGCTAGATATTATGCACACCATTTTTCAAGGTCAAGGTCGGGACATTGCTATAAGCTCGGGTAGCCACTTTTTGGGTACCCGAGTTTACAGCAAAATTCCGGTCGATTATCTTTACCACACACACACACACACACACACACACACACACACACACACACACACATATATATATATATATATATATATATATATATATACATGATGGCAGCAAATTCGTTTCAGATTATGTCCATTACGTGATATAGTACATATAAAAAATATATATACAAAAACATGAAAACCAATCAATGATGGGCCGCACGAAGGTGGCTTTTAAGTCCTGCCAACTCTGCCATTCGTTGGCACACATTGTGCAGACATGTGCGCCACTAGCAGAACGTTCTTGATGGTCACTTCTATATATATTCAAATGCCGCTTTAGACCATCTGCTATTTTGCACGTCCACCCGCAGTGGACACAGGTTCGATCTGGCAAGACAAGACTGTTTTGTGGCCCACTGCCCTGATGAGTAGTCAGGTGGCTTATCAGCCCAGCTCTGCTCAGACATAATCTCCCGCAAACCTCACACTACAGGTATATATATGCATATACATGTGTATGCTTATTCATACACATATATATATACATATATATATACATACATAAACTTACACGTATATATATGTATACACATAGATATATATGCACATGTACATGTATAAACATACATATATATGCGCACATATATTCACATATATATTCATATATATATACATACATATATACACATATATTCACACGCACAATATATATATATATATATATATATATATACTATTATACAAAAAGAACTTTTGTGTGCATGAGAAAGAGTGAATTTCCTATGGACTCAGAAACGGCTGAGCCGATTTCTAAGAAATATCACACAAATGTACTGTATGTATCTGGCAGTGTTCTTATATAGGTATTGTATTGGAATTACACACATATATATACATATATATAAACACATATATATACTTATATATATATACATACACACACAAATATATATACACATATATACATATACGTACACACATATATACACATGTATACTTATACACATACATATATACATATGTATACCTATATATACTCATATCTATACATATATATACATATATGTGTTTGTGCATATATATATGCACATGATATGTATATACATACAAATATATACATATACATATATGTACATGCATATATATACACACTTATATACACACATATATACACATATATCTATTGGCTATTAAATGAAAGGATCTTTGTGTGTTTATATATATATATATATATATATATATATATATATATATATATATATATATATATATGATGGACTCTCCGTCGATTTTCGACGTATGAGACTCCGACAATTGACCTGAAGGTCTAGAACTCAGCGTGTCGACATTCACTTAGACGTATGTGGCACTTTAGTCCTGCTAGAGACTTGCAATGGCGACCGCAGTGGTGACAGACATATAAATGCGAGAATTTAGCTCCACATTGCTCAGTATTATTTTTTGACTTGACTCTCGCTTCTTTTAGTTTTTCGATGCAAAACGCCGAGAACTCCTTGATTTTTCTGTCACACATTTCTATCCACTTCTTTCTGTCTTTTGCAGTTAGCTCAATGTTATTATATTCAATATTTAGAACCTGCAAATTAGACTTTTTTTGTCTTTGTAACGCAACCATGGTCGCCCCACGTTTCGACGGCCTCTGTCTAATTGGCCATACAGGAGTTGCTTCGGTATCCTATCATCATCCATTCGCATCACATGACCCGCCCATCGAAGCTGCGACTGGATTAAGAAGCTTTCGATGTTGCTAATTTTACAAAGTGTGAATAATTTCGCATTTGATATTTTGTCTTTCAAAGTAAAACCGCAAATGGCACGTAGACATCTCTTATGGAAGACGTCAAGTTGCGAAATTTGTTTTCGGTACGGGGTCCACGTCTCCGAGGCATACAAAAGTGTGGACAGTACCACAGCGTTATATACATGAATTTATTTTTGTCTCCAGGCTTAAACCCCGAACATTCCATAATCTTGTGTGCAGCTTGCCAAAGGCGCTGCTTGCTCGGTAGATATATATATATATATATATATATATATATATATATATATATATATATATATATATATATATATATATATATATATATAGAGAGAGAGAGAGAGAGAGAGAGAGAGAGAGAGAGAATTTCCTATGTCTAAGAAATGGCTAAGCCTGTTATTAAGAAATTTCATACAAGTGTGTTTAATGTATCTGACAGTGTTCTTGGATGGGTATTTTTTCGGAATTTCTTTGATAAATATTAATAATCCCAAAATCCGGCGAAAAAAGTAACAGGCGATTTTGATCAAGTTAACGCCTTTATACAGCCTCACATTAAAAGTGCATTTGAGAATTTTTATTACTGTTGTGTTGCAGGGGTTCATTATTAAGGGTGGCGAAGAGTTCATATTTAAAGATGATGGGGACATATATCACGATGTCATGTATGAAAGAATACAAAGATAGTGATGAGAGGGAGAGAAGACATTTATACAGTTCTAGGATACTTGGGACTTCATATATATACTGACTGGAGATGTATACAAGTCCTTAATGCATATTAGAGAGGAGGATATACTTCACTTATGATGATGGTGGGGACACATAATACTTGGAAGGGTTTACACAACAGTTCGTAACAAGATGATAAACACATTACCTTTTTCTGATGTAACTGAATGACGACACGTACAAAACATGATAATGACTTCTTTATTTATCGGATCGACCGGTCGAATGACGTCAGGAATTCACTTGTATCTATATGGTTAATCTTTTACCCTTTCGCTTCTAAGGGATTAATTGACCAACTCTCTTGCTCTCTTGCTTTCTTTCTTTCTCTCTCTCTCTCTCTCTCTCTCTCTCTCTCTCTCTCTCTCTCTCTCTCTCTCTCTCTGACTTACTAGCTGACTGACTGACTGCAAAATCCGAACCCATAGAACTCTATGGAGAAGTGTCCTTTGTCTATAACGTCAGAAGTGTGTTTTCCAAACATGAATAATTTCACGTGATTATGCATGTTTGTCCAAAACACACTTCTGCAAACAAAAGAATCCTTTCCTAACCTATTTTTCACCTAACCTTTTTAGTAACAATATATTTTTAATTTTCCTTGTTCATTCTTTTGCTGACATATTTAATATTCAGAATTAACAATAGGTTTAATTTCTCACATTACATTTCTAAACTTTGCCTACAGGGTTCGATTCTAGGCTTATCCTAATCTCATTTTCACTTATCTAATATTCTTCTTATTTACATGGAGAGCCTTTCCTTGTAGCATTATTACACAAGCAGAAAGGTCCAACATATAAAATCAACAGTATGTTCTTTGATATGACAGGGGCGTGTTCGGAATGAATGTTTCTGTTTAGAGCACAACTGAACAATGACACTTAACTTTTGCATTTTAAACTTTAATTCAAGCCGTTATATATGAAAATAATTTTATAAAATCAACACTAAGTTCTCTACAGTGCAATGTAGACTACAATGTATCATGGATGAAGTCACTGTGGGCAGGCATATGAAGCTTCCGCCTGTGCACCATAATGGGTTCCAAACTAGAGCAGGCAATTAATCGATTTGATTGAAAAGTGAGCGATTTGACTGATTTCGATGAGAGTATTAATATGGAAGTTCGAAACATTCATTGATCATTATTCAACTTCGAGCAACTTCAGAACTTCCTGTTGGTGTATATATATATATATATATATATATATATATATATATATATATATATATATAATGAATCGCAAAAGTCTACATTCAAAATTTAATGATGTTGACCATCTTACAATTTATTCCTTTAATTCAGTTGACACACTTACAATTCAACTTAATTAAAGGAATAAATTGTAAGGTGGTCAACATCATGAAATTTGGAATATAGACTTTTGTCATTCATTCATTTTATGCTCTGTAATTACATTGAGCTTCTTAAATAAGGATTGGTATATATAAAAAGGAAATATAAGTGAATAAAGAATATTTCTACCGAAATATATACATAATCATCATCTTTAAATATGAACTCCTCGCCACCCTTAATAATGAAATATATATATATATATATATATATATATATATATATATATATATATATATATATATATATATATATATATAAAATAAAATAAAATTACACTTTGTCTCGGCAGCCGTGTTAAATGCATATCTAATTTTTCTTTTATTAATATTATTGGAATTTTCCCCCTTTTCCTTGTACATATTTGGGAATTATTCCACGGATTTGAGCTTTTGGATTATTTTGAACCATCTTCCAATTACGCGATTTCCTTGGATTTTACTTATGCGAATGGAAATTTAATTAACTTTCTTGGATTTATATTTTTGGATTTTACCGTCATTGGATACTTTACGTTTCACCAGACTATCCATTCACGTGAAATCACCTTTTTCTTCACCATATTCCCTCTGCTTCACTTTTTGTTATCAAGTAAGATCTTTGACTTACTTACAGTTTCATCAAATACTTTTGTATGCAAAATCCGATCCCGCATTTTGCTAATTCCTACCCTCTGATGAGAAGGAAAGTATTTCTTCGAAACTCCGCGGATTAAGGACTATCCACTTATCAAGTGTTTCCTTTTCAGATTAAATATGTTTTTACCTCTTTTTCAAAGTGTTTTTTAACATATTTTATTAACTATTTGCTCTTATATATATATATATATATATATATATATATATATATATATATATATATATTTTACCGTAGTACTTTTAACGTACGTGTGTCACAGTTTCCAGATTATAAATTAGTCGATCGAGAGATCCTATTTATTAAAAAGGAAAATAGGTGATAACATACTACGAATATTAAATTAGTATACATATAACATATTATGAACATTAACTTAGTATACACATAACATATTATGAACATTAAATTAGTATATAGATCAGCTAATTTAATGTTTGTAGTATGTTATCACCTTCTGTCCTCCTTTTTAATAGATAGGATCTCCTGATCACAGAAGACGCAATGTAAAATAATGTTGCTTTTAGGCCGTACGTGAAACTAAAATATACCTTCTTTGTCTTCTGGTTAGGATCAAACTAATGGTATAATGATATTGTCTGATTTCTGTTCGTACTGGGCGTCAATACAATTGAAATATGTCGCAGACTCCTATAAGGATATTGAAGATAAACCATTAACCAGATAGATAAATACTTTTACAGTACAAAAGGGTTACAATAATATCATTTATGCTGAACATCCATAGAATGCCCAGCAACAATATATAACACTAGCAGGACCCATTAACCGGCGTTGCCTGGTGGAAGCATGCTCCCCGCCTCATAAAAATTAAACTACGGTGGTTGTATGTAGCCAATCCCCAACATCCCAATGTTTAGAACGACTTTCGGAATAGACACCCCATTTTATGAGGGGGGGGATTTCAAAATATTTGCCCCAAATTTAAGCTTAATTTCGTTGTCAGCATACTCACCCACACAGACTATGAACCACAATGAAATTGAGGGTTGGCAGTATCAGGCAGAGAGAAGTAGATTTGTTTATCGCACGTGTGTACAGCACTGAATTATAGTGCATAATGCGTGTCATTATAACCCAAAAACTACTTGTTTCCGCCAAAGTTAAAACTGATTGTCTCATTCAACATAATCTAAGACCTATAGAAGTCATTTTTAAAGGAAATTGTGTAGGTGTAGCCAAGGTAAAAAAATTACCTAAAATAAGTTGTCTGAGCAGAGTCGATAATGAGTCCTGAAAAGAGAACATAACAAAAAACAAATATAGTAAACAAAAAATACATATATAACAAATAAGTATATCCGTAGGCAATGTAATAAAGGGTAAATTTGTAGTTTATCGGCGTAAATTATTTGACAGACAAAAAATACAAAAACTGGCGTAAATTTAATCAAATAAAAACTGATGCAAAAATAATAAAAATGAATATTTTTCTGGATTTATTTAAGCCTTTGAGTGTAATAATGTGTTTTATATAAGAATGAATAGTTTTTATGATTTTTTGTCTGTCAACAAAATAATCATTCAGAGTAATTGTAAATATTAAAAAAAAATAAGAAAAATATAATTAAAAAAAACGCCCCCTTAAAAACAAACGCAAACAAAAAAGAAAATAGGATCGTGTAAGGGTTGAAAAGACGCTCCAAAATCGAAAAATAGATAACCGAACCAATGCGTTCATTTCTATTCTATCGATTGTTTAATGTTGTATGTTGGGGTAGTTTAAACTACGCTGGTTACTGTATTGTAAGAATGCCCGGCAGTTATGCAGTTACGCCCGGTCAAGTCGAAAATATGGTCAATATGTATGAAAAGGATATACTAATTTATTTAATTATGGCAGTTAAGTCTGTTGCTCTATTTATTGTTATTTATTTCAGTTTTTAATTTATATTTGATTTGTTTTATTTCATAATAGATTTTCTCGTCCGTGGATGTACTGCTATGTAGTCAGCTGAATTTGAATATATCATTAAGATTCGATAATTCTATTCTCTTTACCCCTCTTTCTCGCATTCCTTATACGTAACTAATGCAACTTTTGGAATAAGATCACGTTCTAACGATTAATTTAAAAAATAAAATTCTTAGAAAGTTAAACGTATTTAAAGCGATGAATCTTTAATAGATGCATTGAAGACGGAAGACTTTGGCAGTTAAGTTTGTTGCTCTATCTCATGTTATTTTTATTAACTTCAAAGGTTAATATTAACTATTTTTATTTCAGTTTTTAATTTATAGTTCATTTGTTTTATTTAATAATAGATTTTCCCGTCCACGGATGTACAGATATCTTGCAAGTTGATTTAAATTACTGCATAAATAGATTTGACGATTCTATTTATTTTCAGTTAGTAACTTTCCCTTAAACGCGTCAATTAGACTTATATTAAGTATAATACTTAATATTATCATTTTTCTTTTTAACGAAGAGTAGGCAATGCATTGTAGACGTGTTATCGGCAGCTCCTGTTACTCTCGCTTTTCCTAATTTGTCTCTCAGTCCTCATTTTTAATGAGTGATTTTTCTGACAAAGCGAAAACAAAGCTGTATTGGCAGTATTTTGCGTTGTCGGAAATTTTCTGTTTCTAAGTCTATCCTTGTGGTCATGTAAGGGTGCTAGAAGTAAACTTGAAATGATTCATTATTTAATAATAATTAACTCTAGTTTCGTTTTTTAGATAAACACGACATCAGGTTAAATTGGGTGGCCATTTTATTTTAATTTAGCTTATTCACTTAATGTTGATAAATTTCAAGCGTGCTTTTCTCAATTTTACATTTGCAGTATCTTGCATGAACAGTCGCCAGAGATATCAGAAATTTTCTGTTTCTATGTCTATCCTTGTGGTCATGTCACTAGTAAGGGTGCTGGAGGTAAATGTTTTATCTGGGCTGACGTTATCCGCCTGATAGTCAAGGACCCGAATCTTGGTTTAAACACTAAGGAGGTTGTCCTATCAGCAAGTGCAAAGTACTAGGGCTGCTGTATTGCCATTTGGTGAATGGATTCTGAACCATGCAGTAGCTTTTGGTGGGGCTTCTCGATGCCATATTAGTGGGTAATTGGTACGGCTTTACCTTACCATGTACTACAAAATAAAAAAATATTTCTTCATTTCTTTTCCTCTCTTACTTTCCCGCTCTGCCCTGCTCTAAGCAAGTCTGTCGACCTATTCCACAAATCCCAAAATACCACCATGAAAAGTTTCCAGAAAAAATATCCAATTTCCAGATCTCCAATATCCAACGTAGACCTCCACTAACACGTCTCCTTCTCCAAAATCTACGTTCCAACCTTCCAGAGGTTGAAAGCTAATTACAGGAGACTAAACCAGGCCTATTATACTAAGCGAAATCAAATCTGTTGCCAAGGTCGCTTGGAAAATGGTGGGATCCTTCTATTGATTCAGTAGATGCAATTCTTTACCTATATAAGAGCCAGGTACGTTCAAAGATGGAGCACTGTTGCCACATCTGAGCAGGAGCTGCTAGAAAGGACTTGTCCTGCCTTGACAGAGTTCAAAATAAACTTCGTAGCCTTGTAGGAGATGCCCTTTTCTCTTCGCTGCAACCTCTATCTCATAGAAGAGATGTTGCGAGTTTGTCTCTGCTTTATCGTTATTTTCATGGAAAGTGTTCGACTGAGCTTCAATCTATGCCCCTCCCTCGCCAAACTTTCACAAGAAACACTCGTCTAGCTGAAAACACTATCAATAATTTCCCCCACTCTTTATCTGTGCCTAAACCTAAACGTAGATTCCATGAACAAAGTTTCTTTCTTAGAACTACACACCTGTGGAACTCTCTTCCATTTGTCTGCTTTCCAGACGACTATAATATGGTCGTCTTCAAGTCCAACATAAACAAGTTCTTGGTGAGCCGTTCACCTTAAGTAATCCAATTTACGAAATTTTCACTAACAATTACTACAACATTGTCCCATTGACCACTGTACACTTATTAACCCTTATCCTCGAGTGGCCTCTAGATCTTGATCAGTGATGACTCTTTTGTAAAAAAAATCTTTATTTAATCAAGTGTTTATGTGATTTCGTTAATTAAGATTTTCTGTTTTATTTGGTTCGATTAAGCAGGACAACATGTTTCATTTTTAATCGTAAATTGTTACGCGTAGTACAGTATTTAATCTGGAAAATAGTGAACGTATTTTTCTAGTGTAAACATGGTTTATTATGCTTGTAAGAAAAGGTGACTCTATGTAAAGAGTAAATTGTTAGGTGAAAGTACCGTATTTTTTTCAAGGGAAAGAAAAAAGGTTGTTGTTGTTGTTGTTGTTGTTGTTGTTGTTGTTGTTGTTTGTTTGTTTGTTTGTTTGTTTGTTTGTTTGTTTGTTTGTTTGTTTGTTTGTTTGGCTGGTTGGTTTTTTTGCCTCTTCACCCCAATCAAGGCTCGGTGCCACTTTGATGTAGGAGGCTACTAACTGGGACATAATTGCAAGGAAACTGTGTAGGGAGTTGAGCAGTTTACATTATACATCTTTTAGTGTTACTATCGACGTGCCTCGCCATGATCGAATAGTTAGACAGAAATTCTCTCTCTCTCTGTCTCTCTGTCTCTCTGTCTCTCTCTGTCTCTCTCTCTCCATATATATATATATATATATATATATATATATATATATATATATATATATATATATATATATATATACAGTGGCGTAGAAAAGGATGCACTCCACCCCGGGCGGCACGTGCCAGGTGGGGGCGGCATTTTGAGAGGGTAAAAATAAATTTTTTTTAAATAAATGAAAGCTAACAAAAAACCTGAAATGTTATGCCGAAGAAATCGGGATTTTGGGAGGTATTGGAATCGGAAAAATGTGTCCCTATTTTAGGAGCGCCACATGCCAGGGGGCGGCATTTTGAGAGGGTGAAAATTGAAAACAGAAAAAAATAGAAAAAAATAAATAAAAACTAACAAAATAGTTTAAATTATATACCGAAAAGTTTTTTAAAAACCGGAACTTTTAGAGATATTAGAATCGGACAAATGTGTCCCTATTTTATGAACGGCACAGGGGGCGGTATTTTGTGAGAATAAAAATAGAAAAAATAAATAAAAATAAATAAAAGCTAACAAAAAATTTGAAATTTTATACCGAAAATGTAATAAAATCGAAACTTTTGAAGGTATCGAAATCAGAAAAGTGTGTCCCTAATTTACGAGCGGCACATGCCAGGGGCAGCATTTTCAGAGGGTTAAAATAAAAAATAGAAAAAATAAATAAAAGCTAAGGAAAAAAACTGAAATTTTATTCTAAAAGGTTGTAAAAGATCGGAACTTTTGGAGATATCGGAAATGATTTACGATTTCAAAACCGATTATTTTACATTTTTAATTTAATTTTTCATTATTGGTGCTAATGATACATATTTATTCCTTTTAAATTATCACTGAAACTAAAATTATAATAACATAAAAATACGATGTAAACTTATTTTTTTTTTTTTTTTGTAAAACAAAGTTTTTAAAAAAGTTGCATAAATCCTCTAGGTAACATTTCAAAGAAAGCAGTTGATCTATATGTTCCAAAAAATGTTGAAAAATTAAACAAAACATTTTTGTCAAGAAAAATACTTTCAAACATCACTGATAATTAAATTAGCAACAGAAAATTACGTAATTTTGGAATTGTAGAAACATTAAGCAAGTACGAAATAAAAATCGACTGTAAACAGATTTTATGATCGCCATATCAGAGGATATAATTTTAAATGGGAACTAAGCGCTACACCTCAAATACTATGCCAGTAGCTTTCTATTTAATAGTTTAAATACTGCCGAATTTCTGTAAAGTTTCGAACAATCACAGAGTAATTGATTTTTTTCAAACTATTAACAAAATTTTATGATCACTGACGCATTTATGATTAAACCGAAATTTATTATGATGAATTAATTCTGGTAATAGGAATTTAATTTTTTACTTTTTTATTTAACATAATTAATTGTAAAAGATAATACAAGAAAAATCTCCTTAGAACTCGTACGTAACTTAGGAAAATCGATTTACTTACTTTCAAACAAGAGTAAATATTTAAAAATATGTATATTTTTGTGACAGGCACTTAAATCCTATTTAAAACTATATCATCTTTAAGAATGGGCTTAAACTATCTTCAATTGACATTTATTCCGTAGATGCTTAATTTTCATAGCTTGCCAAAATTAGTTCCCCTGTGTCTAATTTTCCTAAATTTAATTAAATTAAAATAAAAATATAAAAAGTGATTTTTAATGTTTTTGATTTATTTGGGATTTTATTTGATTTTGCTTTAATTAGTTGGTGGGTTTTGTCCGGTGTCCTTTTGTCCAATCCCCTAGGTTTATATATATATATATATATATATATATATATATATATATATATATATATGTGTGTGTGTGTGTGTGTGTGTGTGTGTGTGTGTGTGTGTAATAGTGATGGGATAATTCCCAATTTTTCCTCCGATTCCGATTCAATAACCGATTCTGTCTTAAATTCCCGATTCCGATCCTTTTTAAATTTCTACATATTTAATTTGTGAATTGTTTTTGTCTTTTTTTTTTTCGAAATACTCTAAACCCTTCTCATGTCTACATATATTTTGCACTGGACATATAATAAATGTACGGGGAAGGGGGGGGTTCTAAATATTTTTCTCGAATGTTTTCCTTTTAATTGCTTGAAAATAATGAAACAACTAAAGATGCATTTCTCTTTTAAAACAAAGCTGATTTGCATTTGTCATTAGTTTTCACAATGCTATTTGAATATTTCATAAACAATTGAAAATAATTAACGATTGTTATGCAAAATAAAACAGTATAGAAACTCTAGTATTTAAATTAAAGTTTTCCTTTTAACTACCGAATACCGTTAAATGTTCATGGAAAAAAGGGGTTTCTTCTTCAGCTTGCAGCGCTCTCGGCACACACAAAAAAAACGACAATCCTTTTTCTCTTCCAGTTTTGACGTTCGTAGAAAATCCGTCTAGAAAAAAAATGGAAGAGACAGGAAAAAAATAGCTTCTCCCATCATGCCCTGCCTTCCCAAGATGCCCTTCGTGTATATAAATGAGCTAACCATCCTTTCCTTCTTCTTTCCCAAAGAGCGATGCGGATACGCCCGGTACGTTTTTTTTTTCTTTCTAACCATACACCCCACACGGCCCCCTGATCTTCGAGATCAATAAGACACTTCATAATCCTTCATCCAAGCAGGCCTCCTCCTCTCACATCTATGGGAGACAACTTCTTGGAGTTGACGTTTTCAGGTTCACTACAGACATTCTCGTCCGGTTGTAAAGAACCACAATGTGGGCCGAAGTCGAATTGGGGTGCATCGTTAGCTTCTTCGTAGATCTCGACTTCCTCCTCTTCACTGCCACCAGTGCGCACAGGCAGGGTTACACAACGCAGGTCTAGGATATGCCGGGGAATGCCATTCACCAGCACGTTGTTCTTCGACTGCGTTCCCGTTACGATCCCCCTCCCCCAGCGAGTGGTACATTTTGCATTGGGGGATTCTCCCACACCTCCTTGCCCACTTTAATGGTAGCTTCTTCACCCTCAATTTCTACCGTTTTGTTGCACGGATGCCGCCACTTATATGCGAAGATGGCTCTATGAGGCACAATTGTCTCATCTTGTCTGGTTTTCGGTGAGAGGTTGTACCAAAACATGGGTGAAATGTTGCTTTTTTCTGCAACAGCCTTGATGGTGCGATGATTCCTCTCCACTCTCCCATTGTCATTCGGACGATACGCTGCCATAAAAAATTGCCTTACTCTCCACTTATCACACACCTCTTTAAAGGCTTCTGATCGGAAAGCGGGGCCATTGTCCATTAACAGTTCCTCAACCGGCCCTCTCTCCAAAAATATTTCTTTGATTACCCCTCCGATCGCCCATGCAGCTTCTGCCCTGATCTCTCTCCATATGGCAAACTTCCCCGGTGCACAGTTGACCATCGACAGCTACAGCTTATGGCGATAATGGGTCACATCAACGGCCAATCGCTTCCAGTCCTCCGCAATGTGTAACTCTCCTGTTTCGTGTCTGGATGGTCCAAGGTCTATCGATCGGTACTCCTGACAGTGCTCCACTACCTCCATGGCCTCCTTCTCAGTGGTTTCCGGGTAAACCTCTCTTGCCAGCAATAACGTCCGTTCTCGACCAAAGTGGTGCATTTCAAGTAACTTTTTAACTTCCTCCCCTGCACAGCATACTGAGGAAACCTCCTTTCTCTCTTGCAGCCAGGCCTTCTTTACCCGTGTCATCGAATCCTCCTTGTTCTTTTCTGATGGGACCAGCACTACAGATACCTTCAACTGGAATTCCGCTTTCAAATCTGCAAGTGCTCCAAGCCTGTGCTTGATCAGCATTTCTGCACCACCTCTGGTCCTAACTCTCTTATCGCCAGTCACTGCCGACCTGATCCATGAAACTACCATTGCCGAATCGGGTTTGATTTCAATCGTTTTCAATCCCCACTTCAAGGCCAGATTGATTCCTTTCATAGTGGTCTCCAGTTCGGCTACGTTGATATGAGGATAGTCGTTTTTCTTTTTTAGCCATGCCGCATCTTCCACAGTTACACCTCCCATCTCTAATACGGCGGCCAATGCCAGACTGCTGGCATCGCACCAAATCACCCCCGCGTCTCCGCCGCTGACGTACCATTCCCCCTTTACTGGGTCTTCTTTCGTCACTCTCGCGATGATTTCTTGTAGCATATTCGTGACCTCCTTCGTCACACAGCCCTCCCAGCCATTGGTGCCCATTTGTCATTTAATAAAGCTGCACGCTATCCTGAGCGATTGGATAGTGTCCCACCAGTCTCCCACAGGCCGAGAAAAGTTCTCGTTTTGTCAGGTCAGTTCCGATTTCGGGTATTGCATTCCCTCGTCTAAAGACAAGGCTTCCTTTGCCATCCCGGCATAGTTTCAACCTCAACGCCGCTCCTCCATCCAGGAACTCCACCGGTTTTGCAGTCAGCCCATACCTCGCGACATGGCCTCTCACTTTGTCCGCTGTCACCTCTGCTTCCTCCACGAGAATGTTGTCAATGTATGAACTAGTGGCCTTGTCCACTGTACAGTCTTTTCTCAGCACCGTCTTCAGCACAGCAGTCATAATTTGGGGGGCTGAGCTCAGCCCAAAGCCTAACCTCGTCAGGCAATACATCTTCCCCTTGTACCGGACCAATTGATGTGCTAGAGTTTTTCATCTACATGGATCTGGAGATAAGCCGACTTCAGGTCGACAATCTTAGTGGCTCGCTCAATCCTCCTCCATTTTCTCATAACCTCTTCGCATACGTCAATCCCCTTTCCAGTGTGGCAGGCTACGTATCTGTTTAATTCTCTGAAATCCAGTACCGGTCTAACTTTGTTCTTTGTGGGTTGAACAACCGCCAGTAATGGTAGCACTCCTTTTTCTTCCCCTGTCCACACTTTCAGAATTCCCTCCTCTATCCACCTCTCCACTTCTTCCTCGAATCCTTTTCTTATTTCTCCTCGCAGTGTTTTCTCGTAGCAGCTTACTTTGTTTCGTAGTTCCGGAGGCCCGGAGATCCATTTCCATTCCACCGTCCACCTCTCGCCATCGAACCTTGCTAGGAAATCCTCGTCCTCGATGCAGCAAGCCTCTGGTTTTTGCGTTCTGATATTTCTATCACCTTCCACTCCTGTCATTCCTACTGCGCCGAGGCGTCTGAATGTTACTTGGCCCCCTCTCAACGTAGCGCCCCCCCCCAGTTGGTTGATCGCACTTACACCTAAAACCACATCAACATCATCAACCAGACGATCCAACACCAGGCCTCGTAGTCCAATAGGCACACCTTGCACCAATACTTCTGCTGTTGTCTCTCCTAGGCATTTCACCCCCCTGCCATCCATGGTCTTAATACTCCTGGCTCTGCTCCATGATTTAGCGACATTTTTCGTTACCAATGTCGTGGTGTAGCCTGAGTCAACAAGGGCCATGGCTCTCTTCCCATTGACTACTACCGGTAACTGAGGCAACGTTTCGTTGTGCGCCATTTCAACATAGAAGGGGGAACCACTGGCGCAATGGCTCCCCTTTACTCATTTCCCTGGTCCCGTGTAGCAATGCAATAGTGGCAAATGTGCCCCACTCGTCCACATCGGTAGCAGGTGACCACGTCTTCGATTTTTTGCAACCTTGCCACCATCTTTAATTGTTCCAGCCATTTAATTAGATCACCCTCCCCAGTGAAGGGTCTCAAAATCTGAGTTGAGAGTCTCCAGTCAGCCATGTTAATCTGTTTGATAGGCCGAAATAGCTTCTAGTATTGAAATTAAAGTTTTCCTTTTAACTGCCGAATACCGTTAAATGTTCATGCAAAAACAAAGATGTTTTTCTTCTTCAGCTTGCAACGCTCTCGGCACACACACACACACACACACAAAAACGACAATCCTTTTTCTCTTCCAGTTTTGGCGTTTATAGAAAATCCGTTTTCTTCCCACTGATACGCGAATTAATCGTACGTTCGAACCACGCCCAGTGAACAATTTTCCCAGCTTTTATATCCTATCTAGAAAAAAAATGAAGAGACAGGAAAAAAAATAGCTTCTCCCATCATGCCCTGCCTTCCCAAGATGCCCTTCGTGTATATAAATGAGCCAGCAATACTTTCCTTCTTCTTTCCCAAAGAGCGATGCAGATACGCCCGGTAAGTTTGTTTTTCTTTCTAACCATATATCCCACAGAAACAGAATAGTTAACAAAGTCCCCTCTCCATTTTAAACATGAGTTTTTAAATAATATAGTTACTATAAAGAAAACAAATTCTTAACTTAAGAACGGATGTGAATGTATTTTTAACTATTCTATACGTTCTTTCTACCAAAGAATGTTCATGTGTTTACCCTAATCATAAATATTTGCCAGGTTATTATTATTGACAATTTCATATGTAGTAGATTGATTTGTTTTCATGAAAAAAAAAAAAACGAAACGACAAACAAAATACAGATAATTATAATAGAAATACTTTTTACTAATATTGTGAGAATTTTAAACTAACACCCTTTGCTAAAAATGATATTTTTCTTTTGTTTTATTCGACTTTCATTTTGTTTTATGCGATTGCATATGGACACCTTGCGGGAAAAAAAGCACAAACAATTATTTTTAAATTTAAATTTTCGTACATTAATTTAACCTAAAATGATGAATAATCATCATTTCCAGGCTACTCTAACATTCACTAATTCGAAGTCTGCCCTAGTAATGTTGTAAAACTATGCGTAATCGCTTAGCCCCCTCCCCCCAAAAAAAAGCTTACAGAATTTATTTCCGTGAGGAAAATAATAATTTTTGGTTAGTGTTCTAAAATACTAAAATGTCTCTGAAATGAAAAATCATTTTACGTCCAATTAATATTGAAGCGGATCTCCACCCTAAATTCTTAAATAATTGTTTAGCTTATTTATCTTTCCGCCAAGTTTTTCTAAGGCGTTTACCAGTAATCGCCTAAAAAAATAGAATCTTGTTTTATTTTGGAAGGGTGACCTAGCCGAGAGACTCAATATACTACTACTAATACTTGTAATTTCTTATATATTATAAGTTTAAATATGAAAAAATAATTTTAAAAAAAGTTATAAAAATAGTAATTCTTTTTTTAATCTATAAAACAGTTTAAATGTATTTAGAATAGATTTTTTAGAAATACACTTACATATTAATGTTGGCAAAATGTCCATGTCTTTCGGTGGAAACAAACCATACAAAGGTTTCAAGAATTTACTAGTAGTCTCAATGTTATTGCTTCTATACCTCACCAAGCTTAATTTTACAATCAGGCCACCGATCAAGTGTGCAGAAACGAATCTCCGAAATCAACCCAAACGCTCTATTTGTGCGATGCACAAGCTATTCATTAAATCTGGCTTGTTGACATACGTTTCTGTAGCAGTTTACTCTGTTACATTTTTTTTTTTTGTATACTGGACCGGTTATTCTCATTCTTTGCTGCATCTACACATCGCTGGGTCGTCTTGATTCAGTTGACCGGTCTAAGTATCGAGCGGACTGTGGAAACTAGATGGAGTAGTCGAGCAGATGATGTAAATGTTGTGGTAAAAAAATATTGGAAGTCGTAATTGCCATGGAACAGCTCACAAAAGGAGAAAATGCAACCATAATATCAGATGCATCTTTAATTCTCAACTCGGTATTTTTGTTTCCGCTTCTTTTGTTTCTGAGCCTTTGGAGAACTATTCTCTCAGAAATCAATGATGCCCAGAAGTATCTTTAAAAAAAGGTGGGGGGGCTGGATCTGCAACAAAGTTCTATCAGGCAGGCTGACGAAGTTAAGTGATTTCCTTCTTCAGAATAGAGAAAAGATGGTGGATACTGCAATAGACGAGTCAAAAAAACTTTGTTTTAAAATGGAAATAAGCATGGAGCATAGTATCTGCAAAAAGAAACGAATGGGTGGTGAACGATTGGCTGATGCAGCACTGGAGTTTGATACTGAGTTGAGATGGGAAATGCTGTCTGTCACAAACAGGCTGACTGAAGAAATATCTTGCAGATTTCCACAAGTTCACAATCTTGCAAGTAAATACGCTTTTCTTACACCGTCAAATCTGCTTGATGATAAGTATGATAAGGTGAAGTTGACAAAGATATAGAAAAAGATAAATTCTTTGCCGAAAGGAAGAGATTACAGTATATTTGTGAAAGCTCCAGAAAAAAACAAAACCAATGGACCTCTTGACCTTTTGAACTTTATACAGAGATACCATCTTGGGGATTCCGTCCCTAATATTGGGATCTTACTCCTTAACCAAGCTATTATCGTTGCCAGCTGTGAGCGCTCTTTCTCAAAACTGAAGCTCATAAAAAACTACCTTCGATCAAAAATGAAACAGACAAGGCTTACAGACTTGGCAATCGTCTTCAGAGAGAGGAACTTATCGATAGAGTGAATTTTGATAGAGCACGAAAAGTATGTTTGTAAATTTTCAACCGACTTGATGACTTACGATAGTTCTTTTACAAAAAAAAATTGGGGGCCTTATTTTCAATTCATAAATACATTTATTAAAAAAAATAACTATTTTTAAAAGGATTAAAACATTATTGACAATCACAGATTTCTTACATTTCGCGCGTAAACTGAGCGATTACACACAGGGATTTCAAAAAGCACAAATACAAGACGTTTTTTTCTCTTCGGGGGCTCGACCTCTTAATAATAACATTATGAAGAAAAAGAAAAAACTTACATCGAACTGTCCTCTCTTTGATGCCGCTATGTTTTTTGCGAGAATAAACACAATAAAAAGTAAATAAAATTATTTTATCATTTCTTAACATTTTCATGTTTTTCAAATGTTCTGATTTAAATTTATAAATTCAAATTTCAAATATTCTCATTTAAATTTATAAAAAAAATGTTTTCTAAAATGTGTGACTTTCCATTTCTTAACTTTTGCGCTTAAGCCGAGCGATTACGCACAAGGATTTCAAAAAGCGCCAATACAATGTTTTTTTTCTTTTCAAGAGGCTCGACCTCTTAATTATGAAGGAAAGAAAACTACATCGGACTATCCTCTCATTGATACAGCCATGTTATTTTGCGAAAATTCGGACTTTAACAGCAACAAAATGGTAAATAAAAATTATTTTATCATTTCAGAACATTTTCAGTTGTCCAAATGTTCTCATATAAATTTATTATTATATTTGTTTGTGTAGCCAATTTAATTTAATTTAACTTTTTTATAATTTGAATTATACGTTTTTGTTTTGAAAAAATATTTGGTTTCTTTTGTTTAATATTAACGTCTACATAATTCCTTTCAGATTAATTTTTACATATTATTATTCAAATTATTGAAAAGAAATTGTTAAATTAAATTAAAATTTTAAAAAAGGGGAATTGTGTAAACATTAATCTGAAGAGAATTGTGTAAACATTAGTTCAATGTAAACAAATATTTTGAGGGCTTTTTGGAAGTTTGAAGGTTTTAACAGGTTGTCATAGGCCAGCAGAAGGGGAGGCAACACAGATAATCATATGCCAGCGGGATGGGAGGGGGCAAAGCAGGTAATAATATGCTAGCGTGGGGGCAAAACATGTGATTATATGCCAGCGGGGGTGGGGTAAAAGAGGTAATTATATGCCAGCGGGGGGAAGGGGAGCTAAACAATTAATTATATGCCAGAGAGGGGGGAATTTTACGACCGCCCCGGGCGGCAAAAACTGGTGCTACGCCACTGTGTGTATATATATAATGCTTTCTATCTTAGGTTGAGCATTTCGGAAGTGATATACAAATTACCATTAGCGTATAAAGCGATGCTCTTTGTGTAAATAAATTGAGCTTACGTACTTTGGACAATGTCAACACATTGTTAATTCACTGCCCGCATAGCAGCAGCCGTATAGCGCAATGGTTAAAAGCTCCAACTGTCGTTTGGGTGATCTGGTTTCGACCTGGCCTGAGGTAGTTGCTTGTCTAGCCACACTGATTAGCTGTGAAACAGCGAAACAGTACTGTATGTGAATGAGTCGTAGTAAGTTATGAAAAATATATTGCAATTACGCTACACAGAATATTCCGCATTCCATTGTCATGAGAATTCGTCAGACTTATGCGAAAAGTTGTGGTTGTCGCGCGTTTATATATACCCGCATGCTATTGAATTTTTTGTTAGCCAATCAGCTTTCTAGTTGCCACCGTGCTCATCCTAATCAAGCAATGTGCAAGCACTTACAGGACAAAAGCACAGTTCTCCCTTCTCTTTGTATGTTTATGGAAAGGGAATATATCATTTCGTTGTAGTAAGCTGGTCTACTTTCAGCTTAGGTGTAGTTGGATGTTATTTTGTGTCTCTTTTTCTTTCTTTTTTTCTAAATTTCGGATATTATGTTATATATATATATATATATATATATATATGTATAGACTTATTTATTAATGTATATTTTAATTTTATTTTATTCTTTATTTTATTTATTTATTTTCTATTATTATTGTCAATTTACAAACTAGTTGCTCAATATTTCTCTCCTACAGTTTAATAAATGTTGGGCTACTTTAAAGAATAGGATAGAAAAATTTTTCATTTAGGCATAATATAGATGCATCGTCTAGACCCCCACATGTGCTTCCTTGTCTTACTATTTTCCATTCGACTATCGGCAAACGTCCACTTTTTTTGAGCTCCAGTATCTGTTTGCTAGTGCTGTTTTCATTCTGTGTTCCTTTTTGTTTTTGGACGCACTTTTATGGTCATAATACCTGGTTTTGAAATCTAGGGAGGTCATACCTACGTAATATTTCTTGTTATTCGGGTTTCCATCGCAAATATTATGGCCTGGTAAACTATGCTTTTGGTTAGACATTTATTTTGAAGTGGGCAGAGTGTGCAGAATAAACAGTTGCATTTATCATTATTAGTATTTTTATTTTTATTTATACTATGGTTGTTTGGTTTGGTTTAATTTTATTATTATTATTATTATTATTATTATTATTATTATTATTATTATTATTATTATTATTATTATTATTTCTACTAGTTACATTTTTGTTTACTGTGTTAGTTTTATTTTTGTCGTGTTGTTCACTTTTTTATTTATTTTTTTATTATTATTTTTATTGCTCTTATTAAATATTTTATTATGTGCTTTTAGTATCATCTCTAAATTTTCGCAGCAGCTATATGATAACTTTAGGTTATTTTTGTTGAAGATTTTGTGTAAAGGATTGGTTATGGGGAAGTGCTTTTCGATGAGGTCTAGAAATTTCTTGCCAAGTTTTGTTTTTAATATTTGATTGTATGGTGCCGTATACCAGATTATATTTCTTTTTCTTCTATTTTTAATTTTATTATTTTATTATAGTTATTGGTGTCTTGTTGCTTATATTTAATATCAATCCGAAATGATGCCGCTTTCAACGTCATCTTGTCGTTCGTTTTTTTAACGACTCCTAGAATCTCCCCAAATCACGTGTTTCTTTACGTTACATCGTTACGTGTCTCAGACCAACGTGAAATATTCTGTGTAGCTTAATTGCTATATATATTTTCTTAAGTTACTATCTAGCTCTACCTATGTATCCAGCACTGTTGAAGTAAATACTGAAAAATTTACGCATAAAATCATATCTGCGTATATTAATTTATGTGATTAAATGAAGTAATCGTGTGTGTGTGTGTGTGTGTGTGTGTGTGTGTGTGTGTGTGTGTGTGTGTGTGTGTGTGTGTGTGTGTATCATAGTCTCTTAATTGCTGTTCTATAAAACCTCCAAGTTCGTACTTACATACTTCTACGTTTATGCAGGAAAAAAAGGACAGATGTCGATATCAGAATACCCTGGCTGGCAAAATTACCGCTAAAACAAAACGTCCGCGTCCATTAAATTTAAACATTGATTCAGAAACTCGAAAAAAAAAATGGCACAAACTTTATTTTTATGATTACCAGAAAACATATATTTCCCCTGTTCGTATTTTATTAAGAACGAATTACTAATTCGTTATCTTTCTTACTAAAGTGTAATAAAATTATTAATTCTTTTTTTTTCATGCGTACCTGAATAAAGTCAGTGGAAATGAAAGAAACAAATAACAGAATGTAAAAAAAAACTCCAATTTCTTCTTGGTCAAATAACACGACAAGTAAGTAACAAACGAAGGCCAACGAATGAAAAGCTCCCAAAACTTTCAATCTTTTAATTAAATGAGAATTTGCTAAGAATTTGAAAGCCATGACTTTTTATTCGACAGTTTAAAGGCTTTTGAAAAGTCACAAAGTAACTATTAACAAACGATTACAAAACGATTAACAAACGATTTACAAAAAAATAAACGAAAAAGCCATTAAAATGATGAATAAAAAGTCATGGCTTTCAAATTTGTAGCAAATTCTCATTTAATTATAAGATTAAACGTTTTGGGAGCTTATTATTCCTTGGCCTTCGGGCCAAGATCACATATTTCTTGTTTATTACTTATATGTCGTGTCATTTGACCAATAATGTTGGGTTATTTATATCTTTCATTTTTAGTGAATGTTATTCAAGTACGTGCGAAAAAAATAAAAGAATTAATAATTTTATTTCATCTTAGTAAGAAAGATAACATAATAGTAATTCGTTCTTTAAAAACAATAATAGGGGGAATACACTTTTTTTCTGTCAATAATAAAAAATAAAGTTCGTGTCATTTTGTTTTCGAGTTTCCAAATCGATGTTTAAGTTTGATGGACGCAGGCGGTTTTTTTTTTTTTTGTGGTGATATGGTCAGGGTATTCCGATATCGACATTCACCACAAAGAAGTGTTAAAAATCTTAATATAGTAAACGAAGTAATATATTTAGGAAAAAAAGTATTGCAGGTTGTAGAGGCAGCGGACATGTTTGGTAAGGTCTGGCGTATTCGTTTATTTAAGAAGATATTTAAGCGAATTTACAATTCGTAGCCAATGAGAATTGTCAGAACTGAATGAGGGAGAAATTATTATTTTTTGTTAACGAGAAAAGGAAAGGTAATGTTTTGTGTATGAGTTATGAGCCAGTTATGAAGGTAGACAGGGTGGTATATGTATAATGTGTATAATAGTTCCTGGTGTAGACTGGTGGCGGTATGAGGACTTTAGATTTAGAGAGGAAAGTAGCAACGACCTCCTCTGATGATGTTGGCGATCGTGATGATCTTTCTCCTAGGATGTAATGTAGGATTTTATTGTAACGAATAAATGTGTATAAGACGGCATTCTAAAGTTACATAAGATTTGGATAATAGTTTAGACATGATAAATTTGTATGTGGCATCTGGTATTGCAAACCTACAAGGCGAATTTCTGCAACCATTTTATTATATATATATATATATATATATATATATATATATATATATATATATATATATATATATATATATATATATATATATATATATATATATATATATAAAGTAGATAGATATAAAAGATGCCGCTGTGGAAATTCCACAGTTTGGAAAACTATTTTAATTATTTCACCTGACACCATTAGTCTTACATTTTTTCAAAATATTTTTAAACTATCTTCTAAAGAGTCAATCAATACTCGTTCGAAATTGATATTTGTTTTTTCTTTTTTTTCTTTTTTTTTTTTTTTTTGCTTTTGCTTTTTTTTTCATATATGGTTTAAACCCCCGTTTTAACTTGCACTTTTTCCCCTATTTCTAGTAAAATCTTGAATAATTTTTCTTTTTTAATAATATTCCCCTGCGTCATCCAGATATTTATAGTGGAACACAATTAAATATTAAAGTCGGATTAAAAAGGTTTAGTAACCATTTACATAGATGGTACAATCACGTTGACATTCTGGTTCTTGCCAGATTACGAAGTTAAGTAATGATGCCTGGTCACTACCAGATGGGTGACCATTTGAGAAGGCTAGGTGCTCTATGTACTGTGCAGAGTCATAGAAATTTTCAGGTTAGTATCTGGGAGCGCGTTTAACTCATGAGGTGGAGATACACTCCCGAATCAAGACAGAAAGCAACGGTAAACTACCATCTTTAAATTACCACGACCCTCACCTCTCTCACCTCTCTCACCTCTTTCTCTCTCTCTCTCTCTCTCTCTCTCTCTCTCTCTCTCTCTCTCTCTCTTTCTCTCCCTCTCTCTATTTCTCTCTCTCTCTCTCCCCCAGCCCCCTGTTTGTTCAGTCAGGAATGGTTTTTCTTATTAAATGATTTTTACAGCAATTCCATATTTTCTTTTCCAACAGAAAAAAAACTAAGGAGACGGTTAGAGTGTTGCCGAAACCATTTCTTCCAAAAGGCAATCAGTGTAATGAGATTACTCCTGGTGGTGGTGGCGAGGGTTAAATGGTAGTGATAGAAATTGTGGTGAAAAGTGTGCTAGATTAAGTTTGGGAATTTAGTGAGGAACATGTTGATCGAATTCGGATACAATATCGTGAGATTTGAAAACTAAACAAAAGTGATTTGTAGGTTAAGATATGCACAAAAAGAAAAACACTGGGATAGATACTAGCTAGACAATCAAAAAACGAGGAATGGGTTTTGCGATAACGTCTGCACTTGCTCCTATTAGGGATGGTGGTGCACGGAGCCCTCAACATGACTAAAATAGAAGAGTGTGAAAAAAAACTTGTAAAATCAAATAGAGTAAGAGTCCTGGATATGACCTTAAACTATATCTGATGGTGAGGCCCCAGCTTGCGGGCTTTGGGGAGTCTGGAGTCACCCTTTAATTGCCATTGCTCCCAGGTCCACTCTGACCCGGAATGGTAGTACTTGTTAGGGTCCCAACCATGGGTTAAATAGAAACCGACTTGAAAACAACAAATATTCTATTAAAAAATTTTCTTCAAAATCTTTGGATTCAGCATTAAATAACCTGAAAAAGGTTGATATGCCGTTAAACAAAAACAACCAACCAACCAAATAGAGTAAGCAATGAAAATTCTTTTTTTGTTTTTTTGAATCTTCAATTGTAAACCAGCCTGCTTTCAATCGAAAGATGCTTCAAAAAATAACTAGAACACTCTTTAACAAAAGGACAAGTGTTTCCCTTGTAAGTCTTATGTAATACGACATCCAACAAAGAAAAAGGGTTAGGGTTAGGGTTAGGGTCCCTCACCCCAACAAAAAAAAAAAGGTTTAACTTCATTACATCAGCAGCCACCATCTCCTTGGCCTTGGGTATAAGAAAATGGTTAGACTAGTTCAATGTAGACGGGATTTATGTTACTGAATTTTTTTAGATGAGGATTGGTTATTCGTATTATTTGGATGCTTCAGACAAATGTTCTCATCTTCAGTGTCATTTCACAACGTTTCAGCCGATGTAACCTCTGACCATCTTCAAATATATCTTGCTGAATTCAGGAATATTTCTGTCGAACTGAAATTTGGATGGAATTTCAACTGGAACCCTTTATTTACTTCACGGGGGTAGCATGCTCTTGTTCCGTCAGCCATCATTGAAGAGAGGTCCTAAGTAATTCGCAGTTTTATTTTAGGACCTCTTTCCAGTTATGGCGTATGGAACGAGAGCATGATACACCCATGATGTTTTTTTTTTTTACTTGGGTGTCACCACTTATCAAGGCCCGAAGGCCACTCGAGGATAAGGGTTAATGAATGTAAGGTGGTAGTGCAGTAATTGTTAATGGTGTAAGTTGCATAGAATTTGATTATTTATGAGGATGGCTTAACAGGAACTTGTTTTTTTCTTTCTTTTTTTTTTACATAGGCATCACCACTTATCAAGGCCGAGAGACCACTCGAGGATAAGGGTTAAAGAGTGTACAGCAGAAATTGGACAATATAGTAACCGTTAGTAATGGAGATTCCGTAAATTTGTTAACTTATATGGAACGTCTCATCAAAAACTTGTTTACGTTAGACTTGAACACAATGTTTTCCACATTCGATTTGAAAGCTAGTTGTATTCAACTGGGAAGCATGCCAGCAGAACAGTGTTCCAAAGATGGGTAGTTCTGGAAAAGAAGCTTTGTTCATGGGATCTGCGTTTAGATTTAGGCACAGATAGAGAGTAGGGGAAAAAATCATATGTAGTGGTTGTAGCTAGTCGAATGTTTATTGTGAAATTTGGCAAGGGAGGGTTACCATAGATTGATGTTCAGTTGAACACATGTCATAAATATAGCGATACAGCAGAGACAGGCTGCACATACAAAACAAAAATGTAATTATTATTTCTTGGCTGCAAGATTACCGTAAATAAGGGTTGCGTTCGAAATTCCGCCCAAATTCCCGAGGTTGACAGAAACATTCCCTGAGTTCGACAAGGTTACATCTACCTAAGCGTTGTGAAAGAAGAGGAATAGTACGAGTAAACTGGATTTGTTTGCAAATAAAATCATGAAGTATCTACATACCTTTGTCAAAGTTGGGTTTCGTATCTATTCTCAACGAAATGATTCATCGGGTTCTTCTGTATGGCCAAAATGGATACAAGCCACTCTGCAAAGAGAGGGAGAAGAGTGAAAATTACAAACGAGGCCAGAAGCAAGCGCCGTCCAATAAATAATGACAGTGCAGTGCACTATTAATGACACTTAAATGGGTTTAGGTTGAATCGATACCAACCAGCTTCTTTTTTAGAGTTAACTTTGGATCAATAAATCCATCGATGAATTGAAATGAATAACAATCCAAACACAAATAAAACAAAAAAAAAAGAATAAAAGAAAAGAAGGGCCAACGAGATACGACATGCCACACGATTCGACTTCTGAACTATGAAAAAATATACTTTCTAAGTCGCACAGCATCCTATCCACATCCATCCTAGATTTGCGCACTGTCCATTGCACATTTCCGGGCTAAATTAAAAATATAATAACACATTTATTCAAATCGTACAATGAGTTGGCCTTTCACGTCATAAAAGATTAAAATATATATAAAGTAAAAAGAGGAGGAAGTGCCTCTTAGGTTTAAATGTGATTAGTCTTGAAGACATTCCGCCATTATATATATATATATATATATATATATATATATATATATATATATATATATATATATATATATATATATTAGGAGGTATATTTGGTAAAAAAAAAAAAGAACAGGGAAAAAGTGCTCAATACGGTAGTAGAGCTAAATATGTTTTATTATTTCAACCTCGGGGATTTTGCTTAAATCATTACGAGTTGTTTCAATCGACAGGACAATAAAATTATCCTGCCGATCTCGTCAGACAATTTAAGCCAATACATATACATCACAACGTTAGTTTTATTTTAAATATATAGAGTTTCCCTCGCTTTTCTACCCTCGAATATGCTTTTGATGAATCACGGGCGAAGTAGGACTGCATCAGAAAGCCTTCTATTCTAATAGTTTAATTTTCTCAGCCTGATAGATTTTAGTATTCCCTCCCTGTTTCCTGCTTCTCTGATTGTAATGACGTGCAAAAGTTTAAATGTAATGTAAACAAATATCTCGCTCCTCTCATCATCATCATCATCATCATCATCATGGGCTCCTTGCCCGGTCCAATGTGACTCTTCCTCTTCAGAGTTTCCTGTCTTCCATCAGCTGCCTCAGATCTTCAGGTTCACAGTTGGCGTCGTGTGCTAGTTGCTGGATGTATGTGGATCTAGGTCGTCTTTTGCTTGTGCATCCGTGTCGTGGAGTTCATAACAATACATCACTCACCAATTTATGCTTGCTCCTCAGACAATGACCAGCAAATCGCAGGCGTCTTTCTCTGATGGTATTAGATATGGCAGGTAGGTTGCCATAAAGTTGCTGCTTTGTGGGATGATAGCACCGTAAACAAGGACAGACTCTACCACTGCCCTGAAAAACTGCCTTTTCAGTTTGTTAGTCCCAAAGTCCATACTAAACGCAGTCCATCCATCCAATGCGGCCCATGCTTTTGAGATGCGAATTTCGATATCTCTCTCTGTGGAAACTATGTTGCTGCCCAGATACGTAAACTCAGCGACTTCTTTCTACTCGCATAATTCTCAGTAGACATGATCCGAAATAGTAGCCCCTTATATCCAAGTAGTAATATGCCTTGTTTGAACTTAACAAGAGTAAAAAAAAAAAAAAGAAATGATCACGTGTGTCGTATGGCAGTGCATGCTGGGCTCTTACATAGTCCTTCATTAGATGGTTACTCTTAATGCACCTAAAACCAAGCTTTTATCTTTACATCATCAACGCTATGATCCCCATCTGGCATCAATTGAAATGAATGGCTTTCGTCTGAGGGAGGCTCCATGCTTTGACAAGCTTCTGGGCTTGACCTTTACTCCTGATCTAGTATGGGACACATACATCAAATCTGTTTACAAGGTTGCTGAAAGAATGGTGGGATCCTTCTACCGCTCCAGTAGATATCTCACTGCTGATGCAATTCTCTATCTATATAAAAGCCAAGTACGTCCAAGGATGGAGTACTGTTGCCACATCTGGGCAGGAGCTGCTAGAAAGACCTTATCCTGCCTTGACATAGTTCAAAATAGACTTCGTATTATAGTGGGGGGGCCTTTTCTCTTCAAAACCAAAATGTAAATTCCATGAACAAAGCTTCTTTCTTAAAACTCTCTTCCATTTGCCTGTTTTCCAGCTGACTACAGTATGGTTGTCTTCAAGTCTAAATTCTTGATAAACCATCCCCTTAAGTAATCCAATTTACCAAATTTCCACTACTAACGATTACTACTATATTATCCCATTGATTACTGTACACTCAATAACACTTATCATCGAGTGGCCTCTAGGCCTTGATAAGTGGTAACCCCTATGTAAAAAAAAAAAGATGGAGTTGTAATATGAAATGAACTAAACCAAATGCCGAAAGCGTTACATTTGCCCAACACAGAGGTTGTCTTAAACTTTTTTGTACCAATGTTCCTTAAATGGAACATAGTTTTCAACATACTATAGAAATTGTAATTTTGCTTTAAATATAATTATAAGAATAATTTATAAAAGTTTTCATAAATCTGGAGTAAAATGAAGCTACTTTATTAGAAATAACTTATAAAAATTGAATTTAAAGCCAAATTACAATTTCTATAGTATGTTGAAAACTATGTTCGATTTAAGGAACATTGGTACAAAAAAGGTTAAGGACGAATCTGTTATGAGCATGTAAAGCGTTATTTCTTCTGGATAAACTGTTGCAGAAGCACGGATATTTGGAGTTGTGAGAAAATTAACAAACCAAGGAAAATTTGGAAGTAAAGGATTGAACAAAACTATACAGGGTGAAACTTGGAAATATTTGACCCACTGAACTGTGAGGACTGCTAAGAGAGAGCTTGCGAAATTTATTAAAAAAAAAAAAAATATCTGACTCCTGGACAAGGGTGTCCTGGATATGCCCTTAAACTATATCCAGTGGTGAGGCCCCAGCTTGCGGGCTTTGGGGAGTGTGAAGCCACCCTTTAATTACCATTGCTCCCAGGTCCACTTTAACCCGGAGTGGTAGTACCGGTTAGGGTCCCAACTATGGGTTAAATAGAAACCGACTTGAAAACAACAAATATATTCTATTAAAATTTTATCAAAATCTTTGGATTCGGCATTAAATAACCTGAAAAGGGTTGATATGCCGTAAAACAAAAATAACCAACCAACCTGGACAAGGGAAAAGTAACGTAAAATGAACAGAAGAAGAAAAAGAAGTAATTTAATGTATTAAGACCAGGAGCCATATGAGGATAAAGGCTAATAAGATGAACTGATTGTCAGGACAGAAATGAGGAACACTATGGGAGTACTACCATCGATTATCTATATATCTATAAAAGTGAGAATGTGTGTGTGCGTGTGTGTTTGAGAATACTTCTTAACCTATATAGCCAACAAATTTTTTATCTACAGACTTGAAATTTGATATATTGAATACCCCTGCTAATCATACATAGAAAGTAGATCCCACTTTCTTTATTGTTTCTTTGTCATCGATAGCTTTTTCTCTGAAAAATCAATTTCTATTTTTTATGGAAATGCATGAAGTCACTTAATTTTTGGGTTTTAAAAAAAATACCACTTCATGGTCATAAATTAGTCGTGTTATATCATAGGTCCTGACCCAGAAAACAGCAATTCTTCCACCTTTGTCATGGAAAGTGAGGACTACAGAACAAAATAAAGGAAGCGAGAGTTATAAAGAAGCCGGAAGTAAACTGAAGGTTAAATTTTTTACTCTCCTTAAATATTTGATTCAGCTTCATTTGTTTTTCTTTGTGTGTTCGTTATAGTGTGTTGTTCAAAAGAATGAAACGTAAATCGATTTAATCTTTTCCCTAAAATTACTTTGTTGGGCCCGGAATTATTTTTAAACAGGACGTAACTCTGTAAAGAGAACTTGTTTCTGATATCAGAAAGGTAAACCTCACTCAAAAATTAACGTTCGTTGTCCGATGATAATGTTCATTCATTTAGTTTGATTTATCGCATGCATAAATATAGTCATACATTAAACACGTTATTGGGTAGCAATCCATGGCAGTTATGGACCTAGAATCATGACGTATACTTCTGTAACATACTTTTGCTAATACATTTCTTGTTAACTATACCACTGAAGTTTGTCTTGATTATTACTGGCCTGCAAGGGTACAATACTTTACCACCACATTGCTGCATTCACTTATAATGGGGTTATTCGTTTCATCTCTTTGTCCACATAGTCTGCATTTGCAATTTTTCTGTATCTTGTTCATCTTTGCTTTTGTATAATATAGTTATCCTCCAAGGCAACCATATTATTTCTATTATTCAGTAAAATTTCTAAGGCTACAACACGGGCAATTCTTTTGTATCCACCAATATCAAAAGATTAAGTTGGAACAATAAGACGAGAGTTGTGTGGAGGTGCTGGGTGGGGCAAATAGTGATAGACCTTGTTTGCAGATCAATGTACTTAATAAACAGTATTTATTGCATTACAAATGGGGATATTGATTGCTCTTGTTGTATGTTGAATAATATCCGTCTTCAATTAGTTTGCACACAACTATATTCATTAGTGGCAGGGGGAGGGGCGTTCTGTAAACATTATTTTGTTTGTTGACATCGGAAGGGCAGTAGAGTTACATTTAGAATTAACTGATGGTATAGGCATTTTTTTTTTTACTGTGCAAAACAGGTATATAACAAACAAATGTTATTAAATTTAAAATAAGTAGCTCTTCTACCTGATTAATCTTAAAGTGTTTTAATATATTTTAAAGCGAGTATTCGGTCCGGAAAAACAAGTAGTATTGAGTGTTATATAAGGACAAGAAAAAATAGCTGAGTAAAATATTGGTAGAAAACCACCCAATAAATATAACCGTAACATTTAGTGGGCTATTTCTACCAGTGACTTGTGTAATTTTCTATTTTAGCGTGATTATGCAGAGTCCAACGATATGACCCTCTGATATCAGCCATTTTTTCGCATGTAAAATAACAACTGTGAATTATTATAGCAAAAACCTTTAATTAAATAAATGTCTTGAACGGAATAGAAATGCATGTATTACCAGGGGCAAAAAAACTATGGAGAATGTATAAACCATGTGACTATTACACCAGGAATCTTTAACTAAGTAAATGTCCTGAACAAAATTAAAATGCATGTATTGCCAGGAGTAAACACATTAGAGAGAATGTGCGAACTATGTGAACTATTATACCAAGACTCTTCAATAAAGGTAATGTCCTAAACACAATTGAAATGTATGTATTTAAAAAAAAAAATTAAAAAAAAACAGTTTATAGAGAATGTGCGAACTATGTGAACTATTATACCAAGAACCTTTCATAAAGTAAATGTCCTGAACACAATTGAAATGTATGTATTGCCAGGGGCAAACCCATTAAAGAGAACATGTGAACTATTATACCAAGAATCTTTAACTAAATAAATGTCCTGAATACAATTGAAATGCATGTATTGTCAGGGGAAAACACATTATAGAGAATGTGTGAACTATATAAACTATTATACCAAGAATCTTTAATTTAGTAAATGTCATGAACTAAATTGAAATGCATGTATTGCCAGGGACAATGGACAGGGATATGGGAAGAGAATGTGCGAACTATGTGAACCAAGAACCTTTAATAAGGTAAATGTCTCGAAACATATGAAATGCATGTATTGCCAAGGGATAAACACATTATAGAGTATATGAAAACTATGAAATCTTTAATTAAATAAATGTCTTGAACACAACTGAAATGCATGTATTTCCAGGGACAAAAATATTATAGAGAATGTGTTAACTTTTTTTTTTTACATAGGCATCAACACTTATCAAGGCCCAGAGGCCACTCGAGGATAAGGGATAAAGAGTGTACAGTAGAAATTGGACAATATAGTAACCGTTAGTAATGGAGATTCGGTAAATTTGTTAACTTATATGGAACGGCTCATCAAAAACTTGTTTATGTTAGACTTGAAGACAACCATATTGTAGTAAGCCGGAAAGCAGAAAAACGGAAGACGATTCCATAGGCGTGCAGTTCTAAGAAAGAAGCTTTGCTCATGGAATCTACGCTTAGGTTTAGGCACAGATAAAGAGTGGGGGAAACTAGTGATAGTGTTTTCTGCTAGACGGGTGTTTCTTGTGAAAGTTTGGCGAGGGGGGACTATAGAATGGAGCTACAAAAAATCTTAAATTACATACATGTCTTGAACAAAATTGAAATGCATGTATTGCCAGGGCCAACCACATTATAGAGAATGTGTGAACTATGTGAACTATTATGCCAAGAATCTAGAGTATATAAATATCTTGAACACAATTTAAATGCATGTATTGCCAGGGAAAAGCAGATTATAGAGAATGTGCGAACTATGTGAACTAATATACAGAAAATCTTAAATTACATAAATTTCTTGAACAGAATTGGAGTTCATGTATGACCAAGGACAAACACATTATAGAGGATGTGGGAACTAAGTGAACTATGATACCAAGAATTTTTATTACATAAATGTCTTGAACACAATTGAAATGCGTGTATTGTCAGGGGAAAACACATTATAGAGGATGTGCAAACTATGTGAACTATTATACCAAGAATCTTTAATTACATAAATGTCTTGAATACAATTTGAAATACATGTATTGCAAGGGACAAAACATTATAGGAAATGTGCGAACTATGTGAATTATTATAGAAAGAATCTAAAATTACCTGTCTTGAACACAATTGAAATGCATGTATTGCCAGAAACAAACATATTATAGAGAATGTGCACACTATGTGAACTATTATACACAGAATCTTAAATTACATAAATGTCTTGAACACCATTGAAATGCATGTATTGCGAGGGACAAACTATTTATAGAGAATGTGCGAAATATGTGAACTATTACATAAAGAATCTGTGACTAAATAAATGTCCTGAACACAATTAGAAATACATGCATTTACAAAGGAAAACACATTACAAAGAATGTGCAAACTATGTGAACTATTATACTAGGAATTTTTAATTGTATAAATGTCTTGAACTCAATTGAAATGCATGTATTGCCAAAGACAAACACATTATAAAGAATGTGCGAACTATGGTCACTATGATACCAAGAATCTTAAATTACATAAATGACTTGAACTGAATTAAGTGCATGTATTGTTAGGGGCAAACACATTATAGAGAATGTGTGATCTATAAGAACTATTATACCAAGTATCTTAAATAACATAAATGCCTTGAACACAATTGAAATGTATGTATTGCCAGGGACAAACACAATATAGAGAATGTTCATACTATGTGGACTATTATACAAAAAATTTTTAATTACATAAAATGTCTTGAAAACAATTGAAATCATGTATTGTCAGGGACAAACATATCATAGAGATTATGCGAACTATGTGAACTAATATACCAGATTTTTCTATTACAAAAACGTCTTGAAACCAATTGAAATGCATGTATTGCAAGGGACAAACACATTACAGGAATGTGCGAACTATGTGAACTATTATAAAAAGAATCTTTAATTACATAAATGTCTTTAACACAATTGAAATGCATGTATTGCCCAGACAAACAAATTATAGAGAATGTGTTAACTATGTTAACTATTATACCAAAATCTTAAATTACATAAATGTCTTGAACACAATTGAAATGCATGTATTGCCAGGGGAAAACACATTATAGAGAATGTGCGGACTATGAGAACTATTTTACCAAGAATCTTCAATCTTTAATGAAGAAAATGTCCTGAACTAAATGTACATTATAGAGAATGTGCAATACATACATTTTAAACATTCAAAACATTTATATAATTTAGGATTTTTGGTATAGTTCACTTCGTCAGAACATTCTGTATAATGTGTTTGTCCCAGCCAATACATTCATTTTAATTGTGTTCAAGACATTTATGTAATTTTATATTCTTGGTATAATACTTCACATAGTTAGCACATGCACTATAATGTGTTTACCCCTGGCAATACATGTATTTCAATTGTGTTCAAGACATTTATGTAATTAAAGATTCTTGGTATAATAGTTTACATAGTTCGCACATTCCCTATAATGTGTCTGTCCCTGGTAACACATACATTTCAATTGAGTGCAGGAGATTTACTTTATTAAAGAATCTTGGTATAATAGTTCACATTGTTTACACATTCTCTATAATATTTTTTTCTCCTGGCAATACATACATTTCACTTGTGTTCAAGATCTTTATGTAATTAAAGATTCTTGGTATAATAGTTTACATAGTTCGCACATTCTCTATAATGTGCTTTCCCTTGGTAATACATGCATTTATGTAAATTTAAGACTTCTGATATCTTGCATTTCAATTGTGTTCAAGATATTTATGTGATTAAAAATTCTTAGTATAATAGTTCACATTGCACATTCTCTATGATGTGTTTGCCTCTGGCAGCACATTAATTTCAATTGTGTTCAAGATACTTATATGATTAAAGATTCTTGGTATAATAGTTCACATAGTTTGCACATTCTCTATAATGTTTTTATCCCTGGCAATACACGCATTTCAATTGTGTTTAAGATTTTTTTATTGAAATGCATGTATTTCCAGAGACAGAAAATATTATAGAGAATATGCAAACTATGTTAAATGTTATACGAAGAAATTTAAATTGCATAAATCTTGAACACAATTGAAATGCATGTATTGCCAGGGACAAACACATAATACAGAATGTGCGAATGATGTGAATCTTAAATTACATGAATGTCTTCAACATAATTGAAATGCATGTATTGCCAGGGACAAACACATAATACAGAATGTTCGGATGATGTGAATCTTAAATTACATGAATGTCTTCAACATAATTGAAATGCATGTATTGCCAGGGACAAACACATAATACAGAATGTTCGGATGATGTGAATCTTAAATTACATGAATGTCTTCAACACAATTGAAATGCATGTATTGCCAGGGACAAACACATAATACAGAATGTTCGGATGATGTGAATCTTAAATTACATGAATGTCTTCAACACAATTGAAATGCATGTATTGCCAGGGACAAACACATAATACAGAATGTTCGGATGATGTGAATCTTAAATTACATGAATGTCTTCAACATAATTGAAATGCATGTATTGCCAGGGACAAACACATAATACAGAATGTTCGAATGATGTGAATCTTAAATTACATGAATGTCTTCAACATAATTGAAATGCATGTATTGCCAGGGACAAACACATAATACAGAATGTTCGGATGATGTGAATCTTAAATTACATGAATGTCTTCAACATAATTGAAATGCATGTATTGCCAGGGACAAACACATAATACAGAATGTTCGGATGATGTGAATCTTAAATTACATGAATGTCTTCAACACAATTGAAATGCATGTATTGCCAGGGACAAACACATAATACAGAATGTTCGGATGATGTGAATCTTAAATTACATGAATGTCTTCAACACAATTGAAATGCATGTATTGCCAGGGACAAACACATAATACAGAATGTTCGGATGATGTGAATCTTAAATTACATGAATGTCTTCAACATAATTGAAATGCATGTATTGCCAGGGACAAACACATAATACAGAATGTTCGAATGATGTGAATCTTAAATTACATGAATGTCTTCAACACAATTGAAATGCATGTATTGCCAGGGACAAACACATAATACAGAATGTTCGAATGATGTGAATCTTAAATTACATGAATGTCTTCAACACAATTGAAATGCATGTATTGCCAGGGACAAACACATAATACAGAATGTTCGGATGATGTGAATCTTAAATTACATGAATGTCTTCAACACAATTGAAATGCATGTATTGCCAGGGACAAACACATAATACAGAATGTTCGGATGATGTGAATCTTAAATTACATGAATGTCTTCAACACAATTGAAATGCATGTATTGCCAGGGACAAACACATAATACAGAATGTTCGGATGATGTGAATCTTAAATTACATGAATGTCTTCAACACAATTGAAATGCATGTATTGCCAGGGACAAACACATAATACAGAATGTTCGGATGATGTGAATCTTAAATTACATGAATGTCTTCAACATAATTGAAATGCATGTATTGCCAGGGACAAACACATAATACAGAATGTTCGAATGATGTGAATCTTAAATTACATGAATGTCTTCAACATAATTGAAATGCATGTATTGCCAGGGACAAACACATAATACAGAATGTTCGGATGATGTGAATCTTAAATTACATGAATGTCTTCAACATAATTGAAATGCATGTATTGCCAGGGACAAACACATAATACAGAATGTTCGGATGATGTGAATCTTAAATTACATGAATGTCTTCAACACAATTGAAATGCATGTATTGCCAGGGACAAACACATAATACAGAATGTTCGGATGATGTGAATCTTAAATTACATGAATGTCTTCAACACAATTGAAATGCATGTATTGCCAGGGACAAACACATAATACAGAATGTTCGGATGATGTGAATCTTAAATTACATGAATGTCTTCAACATAATTGAAATGCATGTATTGCCAGGGACAAACACATAATACAGAATGTTCGAATGATGTGAATCTTAAATTACATGAATGTCTTCAACACAATTGAAATGCATGTATTGCCAGGGACAAACACATAATACAGAATGTTCGGATGATGTGAATCTTAAATTACATGAATGTCTTCAACACAATTGAAATGCATGTATTGCCAGGGACAAACACATAATACAGAATGTTCGGATGATGTGAATCTTAAATTACATGAATGTCTTCAACACAATTGAAATGCATGTATTGCCAGGGACAAACACATAATACAGAATGTTCGGATGATGTGAATCTTAAATTACATGAATGTCTTCAACACAATTGAAATGCATGTATTGCCAGGGACAAACACATAATACAGAATGTTCGAATGATGTGAATCTTAAATTACATGAATGTCTTCAACACAATTGAAATGCATGTATTGCCAGGGACAAACACATAATACAGAATGTTCGGATGATGTGAATCTTAAATTACATGAATGTCTTCAACATAATTGAAATGCATGTATTGCCAGGGACAAACACATAATACAGAATGTTCGGATGATGTGAATCTTAAATTACATGAATGTCTTCAACATAATTGAAATGCATGTATTGCCAGGGACAAACACATAATACAGAATGTTCGAATGATGTGAATCTTAAATTACATGAATGTCTTCAACACAATTGAAATGCATGTATTGCCAGGGACAAACACATAATACAGAATGTTCGGATGATGTGAATCTTAAATTACATGAATGTCTTCAACATAATTGAAATGCATGTATTGCCAGGGACAAACACATAATACAGAATGTTCGAATGATGTGAATCTTAAATTACATGAATGTCTTCAACACAATTGAAATGCATGTATTGCCAGGGACAAACACATAATACAGAATGTTCGAATGATGTGAATCTTAAATTACATGAATGTCTTCAACACAATTGAAATGCATGTATTGCCAGGGACAAACACATAATACAGAATGTTCGGATGATGTGAATCTTAAATTACATGAATGTCTTCAACATAATTGAAATGCATGTATTGCCAGGGACAAACACATAATACAGAATGTTCGAATGATGTGAATCTTAAATTACATGAATGTCTTCAACACAATTGAAATGCATGTATTGCCAGGGACAAACACATAATACAGAATGTTCGAATGATGTGAATCTTAAATTACATGAATGTCTTCAACACAATTGAAATGCATGTATTGCCAGGGACAAACACATAATACAGAATGTTCGAATGATGTGAATCTTAAATTACATGAATGTCTTCAACACAATTGAAATGCATGTATTGCCAGGGACAAACACATAATACAGAATGTTCGGATGATGTGAATCTTAAATTACATGAATGTCTTCAACATAATTGAAATGCATGTATTGCCAGTAAAACACACATTATAAGGAATATGCAAACGATGTGAACTATTATACCAAGAATTATGAATTACATAAATGTCTTGAACATAATTGAAATGCATCTATTGCCAGGGACAAACACATTATAGAGAATTTGCGAACTATGTGAACTATTTTACCAAGAATCTTAAATTACATAAATGTCTTGAACACAATTAAAATGCATGTACTGCCAGAGGAAGACGCATTATAAGGAATATGTGGAATATGTAATAATTAAATACACTTTTTATATTTTTAGGGAACAATTGTGCAAAGAATCTTAAATTACATAAATGTTTTGAACACGATTATAATGCATGTATTGCAGGAGGTTGACGCATTATGGAGAATATGTGGACTATGTAATAATTACATACCCCTGTGATATTTGTAGGGAACGCTTGTACAAAGAATTTGTAATTATGTAAATGTCTTTAACACAATTAAAATGCATGTATGGCCAAGGACAAAGACACTATAGAGAATGTGTTAACTATGTGAACTATTATACCAAGAATCTCAAATTACATAAATGTCTTGAACACAATTGAAATGCATGTATTGCCAAGGACAAACACATTATAGAGAATGTGCGAACTATGTGAACTATTATACCAAGAATCTTTAATTACAATAAAAGTCTTGAACACGAAATGCATGTATTGCAAGGGATAAACACATTATAGAGTATGCAAAAATGAAAAACAATTTTTTTTATTATCTGGATATTATGATAGCAAGAACAATCAGAATGCGTGTATTTGTTTTGCTTATTAAACTTTAATGCAGGCCTTTAAATCAGGGCTGGGTCCTGTCCAAGTATGCCGTCCTTATTCCGTTCCAGACTAGTTATGTATTTATATCAACTTTATCAAGACTTAATTGTTGTTCCATGGATTTTCTACATGTCTTGCTGAAATGTTGCATTTCGCAAAGAGTGCACAGTTTCTGAATGTTTTAATAGACTGAGTACTATTTGTTGGTATATTATCTTTTGTATTTTTTCTTTACTTCTTATGAAGAATAATTAAATTAAGGAGTTTTGCAAAAGAGTATCTTCTAGGCAAGTTTTCTCACCCCTCCTCCCTGTTTACATTTGTCTATTTTTGTCTTTGAAAATTATTAAATAAAGACATTTTATGACGTTTCTGAATTTTTGAGATGAGGATTTGTTATCTGTATTGTTATTCATCGAACTACTGTTCTCATCATGAGTGTGATTTTCACAACGTTCCGGTCGCTTTAATCTCTGACCTTCTTCACCATTGTCCCCAGTATTGGCCAATACATACATGGTATACTTAGAGGAAATGGCATTAGGATCACCACCACTAAAGCCAACAATGTGGTTGTGATACGTAGATGACACATTCATACTCTGTATAATAATACAAAGACGTATTATTATTTACTAACAGGAGAGAGGGGGGGGCTTGCCTGGTTGTAAAATACGCTTAAATATATTTTGATTCATGCAGATTTCGTATTTATTATTGCAGAACCAATTCTCCATATATTGTACCTTATATATATATATATATATATATATATATATATATATATATATATATATATATATATATATATATATATATATATATATATTACTGATTTCAAAATTAAAAAGAAATTACTTCAGTGCCGCGAGCAAGAATTCGAAACTAAAACATTTCGCACTCAAGCCGCATTCCCTACTATTTGAGCTATCACTAGATAAATTAGAAAGATTTAAAATTAAACCACTTCTAACTATGAATGAATTTGCGTATGCACAAAAGTAATAGAAATGTGTCAGCAAATTTAAATGAACATTTTGCATTTCAACTTGCTGACATATTTCTGTACACATTATTCATCCATCCAAACAAAGAGTTTACTCATTATAAACCATCCTTGGTATATGATTACCATTTCCTGTTAATTTTAGTGCTATGTGACCAGTAATTGTTGAAGAGTATATCAGATAAATATTTTCATACATACATACATACATCTACTGTTTTATTTATATAGATTATTTATACTCACTAGGAGTTTTCACAAAAGTCATCATCACAGATTACTAATAAAATCCGGTGGTGTTCACTGGAATCTGGGTCACAACAAATCTCCCCAGATTTCCAATACTTTCTATAACTTTTGTAAATGACTTTGTGTTATCACACCAGCTACTTACCATTGATTATTAGTTTTCACTAAGATTTGGTTGGCAATAAGGCCACACCAAGATCCCAATACTTTTCATGCTCATCAAGGGGAGGTCTGTGTTACAGGAAAAGGGGCTGTCCCTTTCCATGTAAATAAGAAGAACATCAGATAAGTGAAAATGAGATTAGGATAAGCCGAGACTCGAACCTTGTAAGCAGTGGCGGCTCGTGCCTGAGATTAGTGGGGGTGCTGCTGCTGCTGCTTCAAAAATTTTACGTATTTTTTTTAATATCGTGTAAAAGAAATTCGAATATATAAATAAATATTTAATCAAATAATAAACAAAAATCCAAATAAATATTCAAATATATAACAAAGACAAATAATCAATCTGAAATGGATAATACGCAAAAAAATTTTTATTAAAAATATTTTTTTTAATTGTGTACATTTTACAGAATAATAAAAAATAATATATACATTTTTTTTTTTTTTTTTTTTTTTTTACACAGTGATCACCACTTATCAAGGCCCGGCAGCCACTCAGGGATAAGGGTTATTGCAAGTACATTAAGTTAGTGAGGAGATTTGCTGAAGTGTTTACTTAAGGGGGCTGTTCATTAGGAATTTGTTAACATTGGACTTGAAGACATTCAAGTTGTAGTTCGGAGGGAAGCAGGCAGACGGAACAGAGTTCCACAGGCGTGCAGTTCTAAGAAAGAAGCTTTGTTCATGGAATCCGTGTTTTGATTTAGGCACAGATATAGAGTGGGGGAAATTTTTCACAGTGGATTCAGCTAGACGGGTGTTTTTCGTGAAAGATTGGCGAGGGGGGACCAGAGATTGGAGTTCAGACGAGCATCTGCCATGGAAATAACGATAAAACAAGGACAGGCTCGCAACGTCTCTTCTGTGGGAGAGAGGTTGCAGGGTAGAGAAAAGGGCATCCCCCACTAAGCCACGAAGTCTATTTTGTACTCTGTCAAGGCAGGATAGGCTGTTTTTAGCAGCTCCTGCCCAGATATGGCAACAGTATTCCATCCTTGGACGTACTTGGCTTTTATATAGATAGAGAATTGCATCAGTAGTGAGATATCTTCTGGAGCGGTAGAAGGATCCCACCATCTTTCCAGCGACCTTGGCAACAGACTTGATGTACGTGTTCCATTTCAGATCAGGAGTAAAGGTCAAGCCCAGAAGCTTGTCAAAACACGAGGCCTCACCCAGACGAGAGCCATCCATCACAATTGATGCCAGATGGGGATCAGAGCGTTGATGATGTAAGGATAGGAGTTTGGTTTTGGATGCATTAAAGGTAACCAGCCACATCTTCCCCCACTGAACCACGCACTCGAGATCAGAGGAGAGAGAATCAGAGAGAACTTTGTCATTTACAGCCTTTGATGTGTTGCCGTAGATGGTTGTGTCATCGGCATAGATGTCAACGAATGATTTAAGTATGTGTTTAGGGAGGTAATTGATGTAGATCAGGAAGAAAGTTGGGCCCAGGATTGACCCCTGGGGGACTCCAGCATTTATATTGCAGGCCTCCGATTTTTGTCCATCGACCACTACTCTTATGAGCCTATCGGAGAGAAATGATTTAATGATTGAGAAAACATTTCCCGCTATACCGTAGCTGGAAATCTTGTGAAGTAGACCCTTATGCCATACCTTGTCAAAGGCCTTTGATATGTCAAGAGCAATTGCCCTAGAAAGAAAGCCTTTGTCAAGAGATTCACTTATCCTGTGGGATATAACCGTCAGCACATCTGCGGTAGATCTTGCAGAGCGGAAACCATATTGTGTGTCACTAAGAAGGTTATTCCTGCTGAGGTGGTTGACTATTTCTCTATTTAATATGTATTCCAGCAACTTACTCATAACACACAGGAGACTTATAGGTCTGTATTGAGAGGGAGATGACTTATCACCTGAATTTATTCCTTTTAAACTTTTCAGATTAAATAACTGTTTGCGCTTTTTTTTTTTTTTGCAAACAAACGAAAACATTTTTAAAAATAACTTATAAAAACAAAAAAGAAAAACTTTGAAATTTACTTGCCTCCCTACGAGGGGTAATTTAGGAGTTTACTATTTGAAAATAGCGTTTTATTTAATAACAGTTTTATTTACAAAAGTTATTTTTAAAAATGTATTTATAACAAACCGTATTTGTAAATAAAATACAAAATAAAAAAGTTTACATTTTTATATAGTGAGCAAACAAACAAAAATATTTAAAAATACAAAATTTTATTTACAAATCTTTTAACAATTTGCATTTTATATAAAAAGAACAAACAAACTTGGCTATTTACTGACCTACCCATGCCGGTAAAAATCGACATAAAGTGGAGATTTATTATAAGAAAATAGGATGTCATATATAAGCATTATAAAACATCGAATTTTAATGTAGCTTTCTCCCCAAAGAAAACCAAAAATTGAAATTGTCTCAGTCCAGAAGGATTTCTAATAACTTTTTTTTAATGCGGATTATCTGCTCCATCTACTAACAAATTCAATGTAAAGTTTAAAAATGCATAATTATAAAAACTTTTTTTTTTTTTTTTTTTTTTACTTACACACACATTTTAATTTAAAAACCTTGTGTAAAAAATCCATTTTTCAAAGTGTAAAACTTTTAACATTGTCCTCGTTGGGGGCAAATAAATGCTATTTTTTTTATATCTAAAACATAAAAGTTAAAAAGATTTCTAACTAAAATGTATTTTCAACATAAACTGTTTCTTCGCTTGTTTGCTTCTAGGAAAAAATGTAAACAGTTTTTTTTTTTTTTTTTTTTTTTTTTGTAAAGTTCAGTTGTTGCAACATAAATAACATTTAAAACTACTTAAAACAAACAAACAAAAAGGCAGGTAGATGGAAAAGTAACTTTATTTTTATAGTAAAATTTATTTATTGTATTTATTTGATGTTTACCCTTAGTCGCGTGTTAGCTTCACTGCTAAATTCCCGAATACTTTTAATTAAAAAACAAAAGACAAAAAAAAAAACAGTTTCTGCATATTATATATTTCCGTCTGCTACCGAATTAAATCGCAACGCTAAAAGTGTGCGTATTTAAAAAAAAAAAGAAAGAAAAAGCACAATATTTTATGTACAAGAACACGTTATATGCAGATTTTAATAACAATTAATAAAAAATTGTAAATAAACCTCTTTTTTGTTTTTTTTGTTTTTTTTTGTTTTTTTCAATAACAAGTTTATATTTATACAGGCGCACACTCTAAGCAAACAACGAATTTCACGACACGGAACTGCGACAAGCGACAGTTCTTCAAGCAGATTTCATCGGCTGTCTATAGCGTCTAAAGCGCACATGCGCACAAGAGAATTTCACTAAGAAAGTGTAACTGTGAATTTGACAGCTCCAAGCAAGTTTTATTTTTGTTTTTATATGAATTTGGACATACCAACATGAAACTTAATGATTTTATAATGTACACATAGAAAAAAATATATATAATAATAAAAAAACAAACGTATTATTTTTAATTTTATCATTAATATTGTGTAGAAATAACTTGGGGGTGCTGCAGTCCCACAGCGCCATGCACGAGCCGCCACTGCTTGTAAGCAAGGTTAAGAAATAGAATGTTAGAAATCGGAATGTTAAAAAGGCCTATTGTTAAATTCTATTATAAATAGTTAGATATTGTTTATATTGTAAAAATAATTGATTATTCATTCTTTTACAAAACTGAATATTAAAAATGTCAACTAAAAAGAATGAACAATACAAATTAAAAATGTATTGTTAAAAAAATAGGTTAGGTTAAAAAAATAAGTTCGTTGAGAATTCTTGGCTGTCAAAAGTGTGTTAGGAAAAACGTGTGCATAGCCATGTGAATGGGTCACTTTTTGGAAACACACTTCTGACGTCATAGCAAAAGGGGCATTCTCAATATAGGAGTTAGAGTTAGTCAGATCAGAGTAGTTGAGGCAGAACAGTTGAGTCTGCTAGTCAATCAGAGAGAGCGTTGGAGTCAGCGTCCTTTGGAAGCGAAGGAAAGAACATTAAGCTATGTACACCTCAAATGTGAAGTCCTGACGTCATCATCATTCGACTGGTCCAATAAAATAAAGAATTACGATCGATATTTTGTAACTGTTTGTCTTCGTGTCATCATTCCACAAATTCAAAAGGTAATGTGTTAAACATCTTATTATGAACATTACATAAGCCTTCCAAGAATATGTATCTCTCCTCCTCCTCTCTATATGTATCTCTCCTCCTCTCTATATGTATCTCTCCTCCTCCTCCTCTCTATATGTATCTCTCCTCCTCCTCCTCCTCCTCCTCCTCTCTATATGTATCTCTCCTCCTTCCTAATATGTGTTACAAGAAGAACTGTGCATCTATCATCCTCGCTAATATATGTTATAAGAATCCGCAGAACTGTATAAATGTCTTCTCCCTCCCTCATCACTATCGTTATATCCGTTATATGTATTGGCCCAATATGAATCTTGAGAGAGGGAAGGCTAGAATTTGCGCCAATCTTTAAAGATGACCGCCGTTGACCTTTTCAAAAGGTTTAATTGTGGTAAACTTCTTTTTATCTGAAAGAGACGTTATTCATGCTCAATATGCAAGTTAAAAACCTTTGTTGGTAATTTGTTTGAGGTTCAGCCACATTTTGACTGGACTATATCAACCGAAGCTGATGTCCTTTATTTAGGGGAGTGGGGGCAGCGCAGTTTATAAAATTTACTGCAGTTTGATTTTCCTTGAATTTACAAAGGTATAATGCAGAAGCAACATTGCCATGTTAATTGATTTGCAATTCTGAACCTGGCACGTCTTTAATTGCCTTACAAAGAGGCCAAAACGAAGCTCTGTTAGCTGAGTAGTTTTGACACTACCATGTTACTATGGCGAGAAAAGACTTTAGAATTCGCATTTGGACATTAAAACGTTTTGTATGATTATATATTGATTTTAGTTGTAACCGATGCTGTTACCATCTATAGAAATGAGACAACGAAATAGAGTTTCATTCTATATTAATAAACAACTTTATTTGTTATCTTCGTTAGTAGCATTAGTAGAAGAGAGAAACGGGTTAGTAGGTTGAAGTGTTCTTGTGTAGAGATAGAATTAATATCATGCCAGCTGGTTGAGGAAGAGAAAAGTTCAGTTCCGTTTATATGTGTTTATAAGTAGTAACCGTCGGTATGAAGGAAGCCGGTAAAAGAGAAAGATAAAAGGCTTCAGTGTGTTTATGTATGTAGGAGTGTGCGTCCGATAGTAGAGACAGGGCAAAGGGTTAGTGTCTCGTGGTAAGAAATAGTAGGTGTGTCTGTGTGTGTGTGTGTGTGTGTGTGTGTGTGTGTGTGTGTGTGTGTGTGTGTGTGTGTGTTCTTTAGCATGACAAAGAATGTTCGTTAAGGTACCGCACGTGGAAACAAATGCGAGTTTGAAAGCTCGCCATGTTAGCTTGTAATATTCACATTCTACCTGGGGCCGAAGCCCCCGGTGATGTGTGCTTCTGGGCATAGCAGCGAGAAAGAAGGTTGAGAGTTTCAGATTTCGCCTTTTATATACTCTGTCACGTGATAGAAAGCTGGCTTTGTGGTTGGACAGCTAGGAAGAAAATGGATTTCAAATCTCGAAGCTGTGAGAAGTAGCTCCTGTCCGTGTTTGTAGCGAGTGTCAGTTGCTACACATCTTTCATTTTGGTTTCACTTCTTATTCGATGTTGCTGGTTAATGTTAATAGTTTATGGGGTTGGTTTCCGCATTCACGGATTTTCCTTAAGATTTCAGCTGTTTCTCATCATTGTCGTCTGCTATATGGTCACAGTCTTCCCTTTCATTCGCCCTAGTCTTTTTTTCCAGATTTTTTTTCAGGATTATTCCTAGTGCTCATACAATTACTGACTTTCTACATGTTTCATATTGTTTCTGCTCCTCTGGCAAGTTTGTGCATTCCCACTGCAAAAGTTTGCATATAAATAAGAGAGCAGTTGAAGGAAAAGGTGTGTACAGCATGTGTAAAGAGCTAGAGAGAAGAAAGGAAAGGGGAGGTAATCGAAGCAAGATGTCTGTTCAAAATTTCACATGGATTAGGATATACAGAGATAGAGAGATAGAAAGAGAGAGAGAGAGAGAGAGAGAGAGATCCAATCTATGGTCCCTCTTTGCCAAACTTTCATGAAAAACACTCGTCAACTGAAACCACTATCAACAATTTCTCCCATTCTTTATCTGTGCCTAAACCTAAATGTGGATTTCATAAACAAAGCTTTTTTCTTAGAACTGCACGCCTGTAGAACTCTGTTCCGTCTACCTGCTTTCCAACTGACTACAATATGATTGTTTTCAAGTCCAATGTGAACAAGTCCTTGATGAGCCGTCCCTTTAAGTAATCCAATTTGCCAAATTTCTACTACTAATGATTACTACGATATTTCCCCACTAACTACCGTACACTCATTAAACCTTATCCTTGAGTGGCTCCCTGACTTTGATAAGTGGTGACTCCTTTGTAAAAAAAAGAAAAGAAGAGAGAGGCATATCGTATGAATCTAAAGATTCTGTTGAACCATAAAATAAATGAACCTAATTAAGATATAACCTTTAACAAAGCAAATCTATCCAGATAGTAAACGCTCTACACGGTTAAGAGGAGCAGTTCATAAATTGAATTAAAGGTAAATAGAACTTTATTATGTCATCAGATCAGTAAGGAAGGGAGAGGAGAACAGAAAGAAAAATCTTTTAGGCTATAACATTTCGAAGCTAAATGCTTCTCGTCAGAAGAGGAGAAAAGCCAGCATTATACAAACATAAAGATAAAAAAAATCGACTTGTAACATTTAGATTAGAAATGAAAAATATATAGAAACATATACCGAAAGATATAAAATATATATTTTGTTGTAGAGACGCCCACTAATTAGCATACACGGGTGAAAAGATATAGATAAAGGTATCAAGTCAGCAAGACCGGGCAGCTGTGTTCGAACGCCGGATAGGCAAGACGCATGTGCCGGTTGCTCCATGAAAGACTTTAACACGCCCTCTGCCGGACAATCTTCCAACTGCAGTACAACTGCACCTTTGTAAATATGTATTATCTTTTCGTCTTAATATATTTGTTTTACCTTTACTTTCTGCGTTCGTGTTGTTATTGATACAGACACAACAGTGGCGACGGGATTTCGAAAAAAGATTTACGCGTGAGAAAATACACTATCAAACTCAACAGTGGTATTCGGGAAATACTTACTCGCCAAAGATTGAAAAACAATTCACTCGGGAATTCAATGTTTAAAACGCAGCAACTACGAAATTGTCGTTTGCGATATTCAAAACAGCAAGCACTTTATTTCAAAGTGCCTACGAGAACAAAAAACTTGAAAGCTGCAGTAACCCTTTCTGCAAAGTGCACAAACAAAAAAAAGTGTTTCGCTAGGATACTGTGAACTTATTAGGTAGACGGTTTTGAAATAAAGTGATTTATTTTTTTTCTTTCTTGTACATAATTAATAACGTAACAAAAAGGAATCGGTTGTTCGTAGTTATTAAAGAAAGGAAATTGTAAAAGCGACTGATTTACTAATTTGAAAAACAAAATGGAGAATCTTATCAAGTTATTCGCGGAAATGCAAATGCATCAACAAGAAAGAGACGAAGTACAGAGAAGGCGTCAATAAGAAAGAGACGAAAGACAACAAGAAAAAGACGAATTACAGAAAAAAGAACAAGAAACAGACGAAAGACAGAATGAATGGCTTCTTAAATGTATAGAGCAAATGCAACTTGGTCAAAAAGATTTGTTGGAAAGATTAACGACTAATTCTGCACAGGAAAGCAATACGACTTTTTCCAACGCAACAATTGTGAATAGCATAGATGTGTTCACGTACCTACCGGAAGAGGATAAAACTTTTGAGGCATACTTTAAGAGGTATGAAGATATTTTCGAAACAGATTGCGAAAGCTGGTCAAACGCAAAGAAAGTAAGTTTATTACTTCGAAAGCTTGATACCAGTGAACATTGCAAATTTGTTGATTTCATATTGCCAAGGAGAACGAATCAGTTAGACTTCGCGGAGACCGTAAAACTTCTTAAGGAGTTATTCGGACCGAACATGTCTCTTTTTCACAAAAGATGGTCGTGTATGAACCTTAAGAAAACGGAAGAGCTGGACTACTTGACATATGCGTCAGTAGTGAATAAACACTGCGACAATTTTAAATTATCGGAACTTACGGTGGACGACTTCAAATGTTTAATTTTTGCACAGGGGCTAGTTTCTACAAAAAATTCAGAGATCCGAAGACGCGTTCTCTCAAAATTAGAGACAGAACAAGGTCTGACACTGCAAAAGTTAGCAGAAGATTGTCAAAGGGCAGTATCACTAAAAAAAGACTCCAGAGATATAGAAGAAGCAGGAGTGTCGTACATAAGGAAGATTAAAAAATCTGGCAGAAACGCAGGGCAAAGAAAGTGTGAGACTCGTCAAAATCCAAAAGATTACGCGAGGTATAAATACTCAAACTCTAATTACAGAAAACGAAATTACGATTCAAGTCAAAGGAACTATAGAAAATCGGGACCAAGTAATAATTGCGGAAGATGTGATGAAAAACATTGGGGAAAGGATTGTCCTTACAAAAATATCAGATGCTTCAATTGCGATAAAGTCGGACATAAGAGTATTTGTTGCAGAACAAAATATAGAGTACACCAAATGAAAACAAACGACAAAGAGAAAGACAATTTATGAAAATACATTTTCGGCAAACAAATAAAATTTCAACTTGATTCTGGAGCAGATTTGTCGGTAATAAACGTTAGCACTTGGAAAAAACTGGATAAACCGACTCTGAAAAAGTTAAGTAAGAGTGCTAGAACGGTGACAGGAGACGAAATCAAATTCGAAGAAGTCGGCCTGCCCATTAATTTAAATGGCACGACGAAGAAATTGAAAATCTTCGTAATTAAAGAAAGCGAGAATTTATTGGGAACAGATTTTATTGAAAAATTCAACCTTTGGGATAAACAGATGAACGCTTTTTGTAAAAAAAAATAACCAGCTGCACCACAACGTCAGAAAATATTAAAAATTAACTAAAGAACGATTTCCCAGAAATATTTACTATGGGACTGGGAAGATGCAATAAATTTAAAGCTTCGTTCGCGCTAAAAAAGGATGCAACACCAGTATTTAAGAAAAAACGGAACGTGCCGTTCGCCGGATTAGACAAAATAGATAGCGAATTAGACAGACTTGAAAGAACGGGCATTTTATCGAAAATCGAAACTAGCGTTTGGGCAGCGCCTACAGTGTACGTTAAGAAGAAACCGTAACAAATTCGAGTCTGCGGCGATTTTTCAACCGGGTTAAATAATATGCTACAAGATCACCATTACCCTTTATCAAGCCCGGAAGAGATTTTTGCCAAACTAAATAGTGGGAAATTTTTTTCAAAAGTAGATTTGTCCGACGCCTATTTGCAAATTCCGATAGAAGAAAAATGCTCAAAGATTAACACACACAGGGTTATTCAAGCATAACCGATTACCGTTCGGGATAAAAGTCGCGCCGGCGATATTCCAGCAAGCGATGGACACAATGTTGAACGGTTTAGATTGTGCTTGTGCATACCTGGATGACATAATCATAAGGAGCGCAACCATAAGTGAACATATAGAGCATTTAAAACAAGTGTTCACAAGAATAAACGAGTACGGATTCAAGGTGAAAGAAAACAAATGTGAGTTTTGTCTAGACGAAATCAAGTATTTAGGACAAATAATAAGTAAAGATGGTCGACGCCCTGATCCAGAAAGAGCGATAACAATTAGGAACATGCCAGCACTACATAACGTGACGACTTTACAGAGCTTCTTAGGCCTCGCGAACTTCTACCAAGTATTTATCAAAGGCATGCACGACCTAAGAGCTCCGCTGAACGAATTATTAAAGAAAGAAACACCATGGATATGGACAAAAGAATGTCAAGACTCATTTGAGGAAATTAAAAAGACTTTGACGTCAGATTTATCCTTAACTTATTACGACCCAAAATTACAAATAATTGTTGCGAGTGACGCGAGCTCGTATGGTATAGGAGCATGTATACAGCATATCATGCCAGATGGAACGAAGAAACTTATAGCGCACGCTTCAAGGACCCTAATTCCGTCAGAGAAGGCTTATTCCCAAATAGAAAAGGAAGCATTAAGCATTATTTTCGTGGTGACGAAATTCCACCGTGTTATGATTTAATTTGTTGTTAAGAGTTATCCCCCTTGGGATTGACATTCATAATAAAAGCGCCCTCTGTTTCATTTTCCCGCTCGATCCTTTCAAGAGCGTACGTGTATTTTACAGTTAATAAAACCTTTCTAAAAGGCAATTCTTTACTTACTGATACTATTCACTTCAATTTTATTAACTGTAAAAAAAAAAAAAAATAAATAAATAAATAAATAATGGATCGAATCTTACGTCCCGACAGATTCGAGGTGGAACCTACATGCCCTAATTCCGAAAAATCCTATAGGCATTGGAAATTAACCCTCCAGAATTATATCCGCTCACATAATAACGGATTAATCGAAACCACTTCAGATAATTTCTTTGCCTTGATCAATTGTATTTCAGCCTCTGTTTTCGATTTAATAAGCGATAAAACCGACTACGATAGTGCATTAAGAACATTGGACGCCGCTTATTTAAAACCTGAAAATATTGTTTATAATAGATATCGATTGATGACGACGAAGCAACAAACAACACAAAATATAGATGCCTTCATACTACAATTGGAAATGCTTGCCAAAACATGTAACTTCGAAGCGGTTTCTGCTGAAGAAAACAAAAATCAATACATTCGGGAAGCTTTCATCGGCGGAATTTCTTCTTCGTCCATCCGACAACGACTGTTAGAAAAACCCATCCTGACTTTAAAAGACACATATGCCACGGCCAGATCTCTTGAACAAGCAGAAAAGCATTCGATAAGCTACGCAAATAACTTTACTGTAGCAGCTACAAATAATCCTTCGGGCTACAATCGTATAGCTGTGACTAAAGAAAATATGCATCCAAAAGGGGTTTGTTTTTTCTGTGGAAAATCACGTCATCCTCGATATTTATGTCCTGCACGAAACGCCGAATGTAAAAAATGCAAAAAAAATGGTCATTGGGCTAAAGTGTGTAAATCTTCTATTTCTAACACTCATACTGCTGTTCTTTATGACGACTCTGACTACCCCTCACCTTCTCTATCCTGACTAGGAACTAACTCCAAAGATGTCACATTCACTCAATGCCAAATTAACGGGCACTTCGTGAACGCTATGGTGGACTCCGGCAGTGTAAAAACATTCATTAATGAAAATACTGCTAAAAAACTTAAACTCTTCACAATACCTAAAAACAAAACTATAGCTCTGGCTGCTTCCGATCAACATGCTAAAATAACTGGCGAAGCTGTCGTGGATTTAATACTGAAAGATAAAACCCATTCTGGAATAACAATTGAAATCATTGAAAACCTTTTCATTGATTTAATAATCGGAAAAGATATTTTTAAAAAATATAAAAAAGTAACACTTAAATTCGACGGTCCTAGAGACAAACTTATAATTGGAGCTATAAACACGAATAATTTTTTTCCTACCATAAACGTTCCACCCCCTCCTCTCTTTTCTAATCTTTCTCCTCATACTACTCCTATTGCGACAAAATCCCGACGTTACACTTTTGCCGCCAACAAATTCATAAAAGAAGAGACTGCTAGAATGTTGAAAGAAGGCATAATTGAACCTTCGATATCTCCGTGGCGAGCGCAGGTTCTTGTAACTTCGAATGAGAATCATAAGAAAAGAATGGTAGTCGACTACAGCGATACCATCAATAGATTCACGGAACTAGACGCTTACCCAATGCCTAATATCAATAAGATGGTAGACGACATCGCTCAATATAACATCTTCTCTACTCTCGACCTAAAATCTGCTTATCACCAAATACCTATAAATCATGCTGATCGTAAATTCACTGCGTTTGAAGTAAGTGGCAAACTTTTTCAATTTACTCGTCTTCCTTTTGGCGTCACCAATGGAGTAAGTGCTTTCCAGAGGAGCATAGACTATATTATAGAAAAAGAAAATCTAACCGATACCTTTGTGTATGTTGATAACGTAACTATATGTGGGAAAAATCAAGAAGAACACGATTACAATCTTCAAAAATTCTACAAAATTGCTAAACAATATAACATCACTTTAAATGAAAATAAAAGCATAATTTCTTCTAGTTCTATTACTCTACTCGGCTACACCATAGAAAATAATCAAATAGCTCCCGATTATCAAAGACTAAAACCATTACTCGAAATGCCACCTCCGCTGAATCTTAAATCTCAAAAAAGAATAGTTGGAATGTTTTCCTATTACTGCAAATTCATTAAAAAAATTTCTGATAAAATTTTATTACTAAATCAAAACAAAGAATTTCCACTACCTCCATCTGTATTAAAATCTTTTCAAACATTGAAAAATGATCTAAAAGACGCCACTTTAATAACGGTAGATCCAAATAAAGAATTTGAAGTAGAAACGGACGCTAGTAACTATTGCATTGCTGCAACACTAAATCAAGAAGGTCGTCCTATTGCATTTTTTTCAAGAACTCTCAATACTAACGAAATTAAGCACCATGCAGTAGAAAAAGAGGCAGCCGCTATTGTAGAAGCTCTCCGTAAGTGGCGACATTTTCTACTCGGCAGGCACTTTAAAGTCATCACAGATCAGAAGAGCATCAGCTTCATATTCGACAATAAAAGAAAATCTAAAATTAAGAATGACAAAATATGTCGTTGGCGTATAGAATTATCCCAATACAATTTCACTATAGTTTATCGACCTGGACCTGAAAATATTGCTGCTGACACATTCTCTCGCATCTCTGCTCTTACTTACAATCTACAAGATCTTCGTGATTTACATAAACAATTATGTCATCCTTGTGTTTCAAGATTAAGCCATTTTATAAGAACGAGGAACCTCCCTTTTACTTTGGATCAAATTAAGAATATTACTGACTCTTGCTCATCCTGTCAATTACTGAAACCCAAATTCGCCAATACCAATGGAGGGACTCTCATTCAAGCCATATTACCTTTTCAACGATTAAATCTTGATTTTAAAGGCCCTCTACCTACTTCTATACATGGCAACAAATATCTACTTACTCTAATTGATGAGTATTCCCGTTTTCCTTTCGCTTTTCCTTGCAGAGATATGACAAGCAAAACCATTATCCATTGTCTAAACAAACTCTTTTCAATTTTTGGTTTGCCTGACATGATACATACTGACCGTGCTTCTGATTTCTTAGCAAGAGAAATAAAGGATTTTTTTACACAAAAAAGGAATTGCTACTTCTAAAACAAGTAGGTATCATCCTGAAGGTAATGGACAGATTGAAAAACTCAACGGTACCTTATGGAAGGCCATTCAAACAACATTACATTCTAATCAAATGAAACTACCTTATTGGGAAGACATACTACCGGACGCACTTCATTCAATTAGATCATTACTTTGTACTGCCACTAATATGACTCCCCATGATAGACTTTTTAAATATAGTCGTAAATCTGCTTCCGGAATTTCAATTCCTTCTTGGGTTAAACCAGGCCCAATATATATTAGAAACCACACTAAAACAAGTAAACATGACCCTCCTGTAACGCCTGCCACCCTAATAGATGTCAACCCCCACTACGCTTATGTTCAACTACCTTCTGGTACTGAAACCACTGTCAACGTTCGAGACTTAGCTCCAAACTCATCAAATGAAGAAAACTCTAATAATAATCCTACTACTTCAGAGACTTTATTTGAACCTTCTACTAATGAAAACATTGGTCATGAGGAAGACAAAAATCAATCGTCTGATCTTGAAGAAAATCAGATTTCACTAAAAAATAATACTGAAAATCAGCATTCCTGCCAATCTGTGCGGAGGTCGTCCCGAGTTCGACAATTCCCTAGTAAATATAAGGATTTTGTGACTAAATACTGAAAAAACTGCAGTTTGGGTTCATATGTTATTTGTAAATAAAATGATTCTTATGTGATTGTAAAAAAAAAAAAAAAAAAAAAAATTTGTCTATAATTAATTACCCCTTACTTGAATACTTTAGGACGGGGAAAATGTTATGATTTAATTTGTTGTTAAGAGTTATCCCCCTTGGGATTGACATTCATAATAAAAGCGCCCTCTGTTTCATTTTCCCGCTCGATCCTTTCAAGAGCGTACGTGTATTTTACAGTTAATAAAACCTTTCTAAAAGGCAATTCTTTACTTACTGATACTATTCACTTCACACCGTTATCTGTACGGAAGACATTTTATACTGGAAACAGACCACAAGCCCCTAGTGACTATTTTCGGTTCAAAAAAGGGCTTACCAGTATATACGGCGAATCGATTACTCCGTTGGGGTACGATCTTGCTAAATTATGATTTTCAAATAAAACATCTACGTTCGGGAAAAATAGATCATGCGGATGGATTGTCAAGGCTTATACCGAAAAGGTATGAAACCTTTGAAGAGTCAGTAATTGCAGCTATACGTTCCAATTATGAGAAAAAAAAACATTGTGGCGAATATAATAAGAGAATTACCAGTCACGCTTACCGATATAAAAAGGGAGGCTGAAAATGACAACGTTATCAAAGGCATAAAGGAAAAATTAAGGGAAAATGACGGAAAAACGCAAAGTATATTTTCCTTATGCAATGAGGTATTATTATATAGTGAAAGAGTGGTTGTACCGAAAACCTCGCAGAAAAAAATCTTACGTGATTTTCATACAGGACACCCGGGTATAAATAGGATGAAGACACTTATGAGGAGTTATATTTACTGGCGTAATATGGATGTGGATATTGCATTAACAGTAAACAAATGTAAAGGTTGTTCGTTAGCCGCTAAGGCACCACCGATAGTTCATAAACCTTGGAAAAAAACTGACCATCCATGGTCACGCATTCATCTAGACTTTGCTGGACCGATCGAGGGACAATACTACCTAATCATAGTAGATAGTTTTTCCAGATGGCCGGAAGTGAAGCGGGTAAAAAACCCACCGACAGATAACACAATAAGTTTTCTGCATGAAATATTTGCACGTTTTGGGGTACCAGACATTGTAGTCACAGATAACGGAACACAATTTACTTCAAGTGTTTTCAAGGATTTTTGTGAATCATTTCAGGTAAACCATATTGTGACGGGACACCGGACGATGCCGGGTGTCCCGTTCAGCTAGGTGAAGATAAGAATGCTTATGGCCGGGGGGGGCGTTCTGATACTGTGTCAAAGATTAAGACAGGCGTTTATGAGCTTTTCGGGAGACATGATATCTGTTTTAATGGCGGAAAAAAGAGATTATTTTTCTAGTTGGATCTGGTGAGAATGAGTTTTAACTAACGTAATTGATTCGGACAGTCTCGAGAATTTGGGTTCCAAAATGTCTGCTCGGAGTCGAGGACCCGTGGTGTTTTAACTCGGAGACCACCAAGCTAGTTTGACAGATATGTTCACAAAACAATAGAGAAAGGGAAAAGAATAAGAAAATAGAGGGATAGAGAAAGAAATTCACAAGAGAAGAAAGAGGGGGGAATAGAAGATAATGGAGAAAAGGAAGGAAGATGCTTTTTATAAACAACGATGGCCTACTCGAAAAAGATATAGAAGGGTTTTGGCAGTCTTTGGTCAGCGAGCGAAGCGTACACATCGGCTCTCGCCCCGCCTGGGGTCCGAGGGGCAGAAATCTCAATAAGAACTAACTTGAAAAGATCTTGTTCTTAGCTAGAGAATTAACCTTATATCTCAAGTATACAACCTGCATCACGAAGCGCGGATAACGAAAACACGACTTTAAACAAATGTAGAATGATTGCAAATAATTATTTTATTTGGTTTAAACGAAAATGACCTCAGAGTTTTTCTTTGTTTTTCGATTGCCGGCATAAGTGAAGCTGCAGTTTATTTCAGGTATGCCCTGACGCCAGACGACGAAGACACATACGCAAAACCAGAGTGACGGCCGAAGAGGACAATGTTGTCACACGGACTTGGGGTCATGCACGTTTAACGTGCCTTGAGCAGCGGAGGTATGTTTTTTAGGGACCAGTACGAGTCTGGTCACGCTGGAGGGGTCCACCACTAGACGGCGCATGCCCGGGACATCGTTCCCGTTATATATAACTACACCACCGTTCCATTCTAGATCAAATGGATTAGCGGAAAGGTTCGTAGATACGATAAAGCGTGCCCTTAGAAAATCGATAGGGACACCGACGGATAAAGCATTACAACAGGATAACTGAGAACCCAAATACACCGTCGAAATTATCGCCAGCAGAATTAATGTTTGCGAGGAAAATAAAATCACCATTTGATAAATTAATACCAAAGCAAGCAGTCGTATATAAAACGACACACACATCACGTAAAAGGTTTAAACCTGGTGATCAGGTATATTTTAAATGTTTTAAAAATAATATGTCATATTGGGAGTCGGGTACGGTAGACAAACGTATCGGCGACTTGGTCTACATGATAAAAGGTCCAAAAGGGATACACAAAAGACACCAAAATCAATTGAGAAAACGTCATAGGAAGGATAACGAACAGGACAAACCTGAGGAACAGGAAGATCCAATTGATATAGTATACGAAACGTTTAATATTGAAACACCATAGACCATGCCCGAATCGAGGAGATCGGGAAGGAAAAGAAAGGCTATAGACCTAATGATAATGAACCCCGAAAGGAAAAGATATTGAGATCTACACGACTTCAGATCTTGGGAGGGGGGTGTTGTGGAGACGCCCACTAATTAGCATACGTGGGTGAAAAGATATAGATAAAGGTATCAAATCAGCAAGACCGGGGAACTGTGTTCGAACGCCGGATAGGCAAGACGCATGTGCCGGTTGCTCCATGAAAGACTTTAACACGCCTTCTGCCGGACAATCTTCCAACTGCAGTACAACTGCACCTTTGTAAATATGTATTATCTTTTCGTCTTAATATATTTGTCTTACCTTTACTTTCTGCGTTCGTGTTGTTGCTGATATAGACACAACATATATATATATATATATATATATATATATATATATATATATATATATATATATATATATATATATATATATATATAAGAATATGTTAATAGGAAGCTGGATGAAAAATGAAAATAAATAATAAAGACAAGTTTATATCAGTAGGAAATAAAATAATGGGGACTATTAAAAAAGAAAAGAAGGTAGAAGAAAAAATTGTGAGTACGAAAAAGATAGCTAAGAGAGATGGAAACACATATAATGAGGAGTAAGAGAGAAAAAGTAAGTATAATGAACCATAAATAAACATAAAAGAGGGTAACGATGCCAGTATCAAAATAAAGGGCGACCGAAGTTAGCACCAGCAAGTATAGTGTAAACAAATTGATGGCACACTACACACAGAGCCATCTGTTGGAGAAATAGTAAACTAGTCTGGTGGCAGTGGGATTATCAATTTCTTTCTTGTGATTTCATCCAGATAATAATCATCGTCATCATCATATCACATGAATCCGAAGCATTGGTTTCCCCGGTATTTTTTAGTCAGAATTCTTTCTAGAAAAACATCAGGTACTTACGGTAGGGTCGACATGAAGGTTGCCAACATCCTAAGTTAAAGTGATTTCTGTGGAACGAACTGGATTTGAACTTGGAACACCCAAAACCACTCGGCCACCATTGTTTCTGAAAGAGTAGAGGGAAAAGTGTTCAAAGAAAGATGTGGCGATTTTCTATTATAATAAGGACAAAAAATATTGAATTTCAAGTAAAACACATGATACCTATGTAATGAACTGAAATGAATATCTGAGAAGGAAGAAGAGACTGGTAAACCGTTCATATAGGTTTTATTAACTAAAGAATACACGGGCTGTGATTCTCGTACCTATGTCATTCATAACCTATGTCATTTTATTACCGCTGGGGGTCCCTGGGAGGGATAAATCCAAAGGAGCAAGGGGATAAGGGTAATTTAAAACTATAACATTTTCCCCATAAACAATTATTATGTAAGGAGTGTACGAAGGGGATCGTTAAGGGTTGTCGGTCCAGCATCAAGTTATGAAATCCTTAAATGTACCTGAGAGTCTTCGTACTCTGGACGATTTTGGTACTGATTAGGTCCTTTGTATTAACTTCTTGGGAGGGCCAGGAAAAGGATTTTTCTCCTCCTCATCCGGCACGCCATCATCAGTAGATAGTTCGTAAGGGGCCTCGGGGCTAGCAGGATTGTTTTTATTATAAAAGTCTTTGTTGGCGGTTGGTCGATATTCACCGACGCCTTGTATCACGATGGTGATGTGAGCATAGATAAATTTTTCCCAATCCCCAACAAGAATAAAAAAAGATAAGGTTGTCAGAAATGGCATTAAGACAAAGGCGAATTTTAAAAGTTCAATATGATTTTTTTATTTAACAATAGAAGAAAGGCGAATGATGTTATTGTGTTGATGTATCTTTATGTTTGCATGTGTTGATTCAGCACGAGAGTCAAGAAGGTAATAAAGTTAAACTGTTTAGAAAAGGAAAATTACTTCTCATTGCTCTGGTATTTCCATGTGGAGAAGTTTGATGGATGATGCACGCGAAGGTGGTCAGGAAAAAAAACCCCGGTAGACAATATTGAATTTGAACTGTCACAGTTCAACGTGTCATCGACATATTTTGTCATTTTTAATTTTTGATGTTCTACGATTGTCGAACATAAAACTAATGCTCTTTTGATCTGCAATGACTTTGAAGTGTCTGCCAAGTAAAAAGTAGCACCACTTTTAAAGAGCTTCAATGATCGCAGAAGCTTCCTTTTCAACTGCATGATCTTTAATTTTGTTCGGATTCAGCGTCTGTGAAAAGAATGCAACGGGTCGCCCTTGTTGATTTAATGTAGCACTATGCAATAATTACTTGCATCCGTCTCTACTTCAAATACTTTATCTGGGTCAACTGTTGTTAGAGTAACGTTTTTTAAGTCATTTTTCAAAGTCTGAAAAGAGTTTAAAATGGATGGAGACAAATTCCTTGTTATGATTAAGCAATAGTATCTTGTCGGAGAAGTTTTGAATAAACTTGCTATTGTACGAAAACATTCTGACTACTCTTTTTTAAGATGCAAGATTTAGAGGTGGTGGCATTTCTAGAAGTGGTTTCAGTCTTTGGTAGTCGGAAGCAATTTGGTTGTTTTGTATAGTGCATCCAAGTAGAGTGACTGTAGTAACCGAAATAATGTTCTTGCTTTCATTCATGGTAATGTTATATCTTTTTGCTACATCATAGAACATTTGAAGATTGTGGTCATGCTCTTTTTGATTTCTTCCGCATATTGTAACATTGTCTACGTACACAAAAGTATCTGTTACATTTTCCTTATCTATGATGTCATCGATACATCTTTGGAATGCACTTACCCCATTAGTAACGCCAAAAGGGAGGCGAGTGAATTGATAAAATTTACCACTTCGAAAGCTGTGTACTTCCGATCAGTGTGACGTATCGGTATTTGTTGATAGGCAGACTTCAGGTCGAGTGTAGTAAAGATACTATGTCGTCAATCATTTTATTGATGTTAGGCATAGGATAAGTATCCAATTCCATAAATCTATTTATGGTATCACTAGTCAACGACCATTCTTTTTTTGTGATTTTCGTTTGGAGGTCGCCAGAGCCTGAGCTCGCCAAGGACACAACAAGGTCTCTATTATGCCTTCTCTCAGCTAGCAATGACGACGTGATTTAGTGGCAATAGGAGTTGTACGTGGAGAAAGGTGAGGAAAGAGAGGAGGAGGAGAGATGTTTACAGATGGAAAAGAGTTATACTTGTTAATAGTTCCAATAATGAGTTCATCCTCAGGACCGTCAAATTTTAGAGTCACTCATTTGTATTTTTTAGGATGTCTTTCCCGATAATTATGTTGATAAAGAGATCCTTAATCACTTTCATTGTCATGCAGGGATGAGTCTTATTTTTTAACGTATGGCCCGGGAGGGTTTTTTTTTTTTTGTTTGTTTGTTTTTTTTAAGGTTGGGAACCCGTAGGTTTATTTGGTTAATGACAGTTTTAATTAGAAGAGGTAAAGTGTTCGTAGAATGTTTGTAGGTGTGTATGCATTGATAAGGAATGAACTTTTGTAGGCTTGTATAATTAAACAAAGAATGAATGTTCGTAAGCGTACTTATCTTTTCGGACGATGGGGGTGGTAAGTGGGTGGCCGGTCGTGCTACTTCGGTGATATGTGTCCAGGCTTTTAACTTGAAAGCGGCGACTACTTTCATCAACAACTAGCAGCGCGGCGTCTTCGCCTCCTGTGTTTTTTTTATGTTTGTGTGAATTAGGCATGTTTGGAATTGAAAGCGTTTAGGCCCATAACATGAGATCGTAGTCGGCTTCAGTCCACTGGTGCCTTATTTCTTCTTCTTCTTCTTTTTCTTCTTCATCATCTCTTTAGGTCGGGTGGAGAATGTCCGTGCGTTCACTGACGCAGCTGGGCGAATCTCCTCTCTTTTATTTCTGGTCCCCTCATTTTATAGTGGCAAACCGGCTCCCAGCGACTGTGATATTTTAGGCCTTTATTTTCGGCGCGGAGCTCTGCCATTGGTTGATAATTCTTTTGTGGTTATCTTATTTTTCTTTTTCCAAACGGAAGCGATGCGTGGGGCCATGTGCAAAAGACGATTTTTCATTTTTGTCTCTTATGCTGGAGACGTTAGCATCCGGTTGGCATGTTCCCACAAACGCAATGTCTACAATGGTTTCGCCAATAATTTTCTGCATGTTGGTTAGGATCTGCCAGAGCTATAGTTTTTTTGTTTTTGTTTTTTTTTAGGAATCGTGAAGAGTTTCAGTTTTTTGCCATATTTTTTGCTGATAAATATTTTGCTGATAAATGTTCCCACGTTACCAGAATCTACCATTGCATTCACAAAATACCAATTTATTTTACATTTAATGAACGTAATGTCTTTTGCTTCCGTTCTTAGTCAGGCAAGAGTAGGCAGGGGTGAGTCAGGGTCGTATAATAAAGCAGCAGTAGAAAAGGAAGATTTACACACCTTAGCCCAATGTCCACTTTTTTTTTTTTTTTTTACATTTCCTACACTCGGCGTTAAGCGCCGGGCGTAGCAGCAGTCGTGAATGCCGCAAGTGCCTACAAAAGAAACAAACTCTTTTAGGTTGGGCAGTCTCCTTTACAGAGTCTAAGTAGTTGTCTTCCAAAGGAATTACAGCAGCAGCTATGTTGTGGTTGTTTTCGTAGCTCTTTGAATGTTTTCTTGCTTGTTCCAGTGATCTGACCATTGTGTAGGTTTCTTGCAGTGTGAAGTGTGGGAACATGATGAGAATTAGCAGCGAACCGGATCTTAACGCATCCACCATGAGAGACAAAATGAAAAATCGTCTTTTGCACATGGCTCCACGCATCGGTTCCGCTTGGGAAGAAAAAAAAAATAAGATAACCACAAAATAGTTATCGACCAATGGCAGAGCTCTGCGCCTATAATAAACACCTCAAATATCACAGTCACTGGGAGCCGGTGTGCCACTATAAAACGAGGGATTTGAGGGAACCAAAAGGAGGGAAGAGAAGATTCGCCCTGCTGCGTCAGTGAACGCACGGACAGATTCTCCCAACCGACCTAAAGAGATGAAGATAAGAGAACTCGCCCCGCTGCGGCAGTGAACGTATGGATGGATTCTGTCACCAAACCTGAAGAGACATAATGAAGAAGAAAAAGAAATAAGGCACCAGTGAACTGAAGCCGATTACGCTCTCATGTTATGGGCCAAACGCCTTCAATTCGAAACATTGCCTAATTCATACAAACCAAAGAAGAGAGGAGAAAAAAGAAGACGAAGACGCCGGGCTGCTAGCTGCTGATGAAAAAGTCACCCGCTTTCCACTTACAAGCCAGGACACGCATCACCGACAGCAGGATGACCGGCCTACTCTAACCATCTCCATCGTCCAAAAGATAAGTTATATTTTACGAACATTCATTCCTTGTCAATTCATACATACCTACAAACAGTTTACGAACATTCATTCCTTGTCAATTCATACATACCTACATTTTACAAACATTCATTCCTTGTCAATTCATGCATACCTACAAGCATTTTATGAACATTCATTCCTTGTACAATCGTGCATACCTGCAAACATTCTACGGACATTTGACCGTAATACAAACTGTCAAATATCTCCATCGGACAATCCATTCTTCGTTAAATCAAACTTTGCCTCTTCTAATACAAGCTGTTAGTAGTAAATAAAATCGGTTCTCAACCTTCAATATTCGTCTGTCTTTAATTATATGGAGTCAGAATCTACACATTTCCAACGTTGTTCATTTCACGTATTCTTTGTTGTGACCTCTATGGCATCCTTTTCACGCCTCTAATCCTTTTTATAAATACCGATGCCATAGAAGAATGGTTTCTCGGGCAAGCGTTGTCAAGTTAAGGAGGAAGAGATGCCACTGATAAGGGCGTCTCGAATATACTGTCTTTTGTTTTCTTCGGCGGTTAGAGCTTGCAAATTGTACGACTTTGTGAGTACTTCCAACTGTTGCATGCACGCGTCAATAGTTTGAATCGGTTGCTGCTTGTTTGTCAGTAGTTGTTGTTTATTGCACACAACGTTTGCTGGTTTAATATTAGCACCATCGAGGGTCTCTATCGCGCTATTGTAGTCCGTGGCATCGTTCATTATCTCATAGACAGTGTTGCAGACCAGGATATAAATACCCTAACTCACTACAAGAAAAAATAATGAAACGAATTGAATGAAGGAAACAAAGAACTCAAGTGCTGGAATAAAATAAACATGTCATTTATTTTCTGTTGAGAAATGAAAGTCTTGGGTGTACACGTGTTTATTCGACCGTTGACGGCTACGCGCGTGGAAGGAAAGGGGAATGCAATAGAGAAACACGAAGTGGCAAACCGGCCTGTAGAAAGAGAGGGTTAAGCTCAGTAGAGAGTCGCGCACATGTCTGTGTTGGTGGATATATAAAGTCCCACATAGTAGCAAGCGGTGTGAGGCACGTGCGTGCGCGTGCCTGCCGAAAAAGCACGCTGTCGGTCTGTAGACCGCCCAGTTAGGAAACTGGTCTGAAAATGGAGAAGCTGCTTATTGCTCTTGCTTTTATAGGTGTTTCCGCTGGTCTTTTGCGCATGTGTGGATTTCGTTTGAAAGGAAGTGATGTCGTCCATCTGTGCTTACATGTGCGCGTATGTGAGTACATGTGTGTGCGTTAGCGTGTGTGTGTGTGTGTGTGTGTGTGTGTATACACGTGAATGTGAGTGTACATACGCGAACGTGAATATATGTACGTGTGTGGACGTGCGTGCGTATGTTTGTGTGTGCGTGTGTATATGACAAGTAATATAGCTTGAGATGTGAACGCATGTTTTTGTGTGAGACTAGAAAAGGCTCGCACAACAGCGACTGAAATGTTGTTAATTAAGGCGAAGTTGTTTTCAATTTCGCCTTAATAGTTCGTTAAGTAGTTTTCGAAAGTCAGTTTATAACTTCTCCGAGTTTGAAACTGTAGGTTCGGCATTGAATCTTTTTTGTTTTGTTTTGTTTTGTTTTGTTATTTAATAAAAATATAATAAACTGAAAAGAATATCGGAGAAGGGAGAAGAGACTAGTAAACCGTTGATATAGGTTTTATTAACTAATAAAGAATGCGCGTACTGTGATTCTTGTACAGTTTTGTAATGATGGATTTCTTCCAAGCCAAGGAGGATAACCTATGTCATTTTATTACCGCTAGGGGTCCTTTTTGGAAGGGATAAAGCCAAAGGGGCAGGGGAACAAGGGTAATTTAAAACTATAACAACCTACATAATTGCCATGTCGTAAGTAGTAACATATTCAAAAATCACATAAAATGATAACATAGAAAAATAATTATTCACGAAAAAATACATTTATAAAATCTAGCGATTTGAATAGGAGTGTTAACGGGAAGTAATTAAGTTTTTAATTTTTCCCAAATTCAATCAGTTATTCTTTTATTCAAACAGTTAAAAAAAAGTTACTTTTAAAACATTCACGAATTATGTATATATGTTATGTTTATATTGGTCTTCTGAATAAATTCTGTCTGCTTTCAACTAAGTTACTTCTCTTTTGTCGGAATTTTATCTTGCTTCCAGATAAATTCGACGCTAAAATAACTAACCTGAAAAAAAAAATGACAGCATGGAATAAAAAGGGGGAGGTAAAGAATAAAATATAAAAGTCTTGCTTTGAAACGAAGAAGAGATTTTATTCACAATAAAATAAGTTGCAAATTTTTCCCTTTGCGGACATTAAATTTTTAAAAAACACCAAAGTAATATATAATGAAAAAAATAACATTGGTTCTCATAATGAAGATGTCGTATCCAAGAATGAATACAATAATAAGATTCAAAATAGTAGTGTCTAATCACACTCTCTTATGTAGTAAATTTTAGGAGCGTACTCACACATTGAAAGCCAGTCAGGCACGTGCCTTTTTTTTCTTTTTTTTTTCTCGTTTAAAGTCCTTTTAGAATTTTCTCTCCTCCATCTGCATACAAACCGTAGACACACAGATGGATTTCAGAAGTATGGCCGCGTCGCATATCAGGGGTATTCTTGCCGGGTTTTCTTCTTTGTAGTAGGTTCCAAAATTCCTTGTCACGTGAAATAAGGTCTTTTCTTTAAATAATTTCACTCCTTCTAAAATACGTGCAAAACCGTAGCCACGTAGATATTTTTCAGAAGTATGCCTCATTGCATACCCGAGGTATTCTTGCCGGGTTTTCTTCTTTGAAGGAGGCTCGTCAAAATTCCATTTTCAGCACCAGGCAATGAAACGAACGTCCAATCTCCACGTCGGTGGAATTTCAAAAGAGGGCGAATCTTGTGCTAGGCTCGTGACGTCATCACGGAGCTATCATTTCCCTTTTCTCCAAATTAAGGGGAGTTTCGTACAAACCTAAAATGTACGAAATTAAAAATTAAAAAAATATACGAAAAACAAAAAATCGATTATAAGAACCAGATAAAAAATAATAAATGTAATCGGGGGGGGGGGGGGCACCATTATTGGTACAAAAAAAATTCGAACATTCTCCCCCAACAGGAAATGGCAGTCAACCTACAGTTGGATGACACTTGTAATATTTACAATACATACTTTATATATACATATACCACACAATGTATGATTAGAAGAACTCCAGGAAACACATATCAGAACTAAAAGCAGAAAAATTCAAATAAACTTATTCTATAAATTTTCACATGAAAACCTTCATGTTTTAGGTTTGAACAGAGGAGTACCTAACCAGATTCATAAATTTAAAGCTAATGATCAGATGCAAGGTTGCAACAGAAATTTGAACTGAGAATATTTCGCCAGATAATTAACTACTTACATATAAGAGTATAAAGGCTTGAGAAGTTCACATCCAACCTCCTCATCCTTATATTATAGGGGGGGATGCACCATTATTGGTACAAAAAAAATTCCAACACATTTTACTTACGTCACGAGACCAAATATGTCCGACCCAGCATGTAATCTTATTTGACCGCCATTTTATCTTTATTGGAACTGTTTTATTTTTCTAACTTACCGTTTTCCGATTTGTGACATGACAATTACGTAGGTACCATTTTTTTTGTTGTTTTTTTAATTTTTTTTTTCGTAGGTACCATTTTTTTTGTTTTTTTATTTATTTATTTATTTTTATTTATTTATTTATTTTTTACGTAGGCGTGTCAGAATTTATTTTTTTACATAGGTGTGTCAGAATTTTTTTTACATAGGTGTGTCAGAATTTATTTTTTTACATAGGTGTGCCAGAATTTATTTTTTACATAGGTGTCAGAGTTTATTTTTTTACATAAGTGTGTCAGAATTTATTTTTTTACATAAGTGTGTCAGAATTTATTTTTTTACATAGGCGTGTCAGAATTTATTTTTTTACATAGGTGTGTCAGAAATTTTGAAAAATTTTTGACGCGCTTAACACAAAACTGCGAATAAAATATAAAAAAACTCGCAATTTCTTTTTTTTTTAAGTTGGTAGTTTAATTTCTTTATGGAATATACTTTCAAAATAAACTATTAAAGTTTTTTAAAAATTAATAGAAATATTATTTTTTATTTTTTTAAAAAAGTGTTTACAAAATGCATGCGCGCGCTCATGCAGCCATTTTTCCTACGTAATGAAATGAATCCAATTTTATGAGTTAAATTTTTTTTTAATTTTTTCAATTTAAAAATCTATCAAAATTTTTCTATTGGTTCAATTTTTAAGATATTTTCAGGTTTAATGTGAAATTTTATGTTCTTTCCAACAAACTGAATATAATATTCTAGACAAAAATTGTTTTTTATTCACCTCCCACATTTTGAAATGTCTATTAAAAAGTGTTGCGGACCAGGATATAATAATCCTAACTCACTACAAAAGAAAATAATGAAATGAATGGAAGGAAGGAAAAAACTTAATTGCTGAATAAAATAAACATGTCGTTTATTTTCTGTTGAAAATAAATGGTTTAGATGGAACATGTGTTCAGTTCAGTCGTTGACGACTACGCGTGTGGAAAAAGAGGAATAAAGTAGGGGAAAGAGAAATGGCAGTCCAGCATGTAGAAAAAGAAAGAGAGAGAGGGTTGACCTCAGTAAAGTCGTGCGTGTATGGTAGCAGTCAGCCATGTGGAAGTGTCTTCAGGCCACAAGCTGTGGACGCGAACTTGTCTGGTTGACGAACTAGGGTAAAAGAGAAGAAAGAGGAAGTTGAACGTTGTTGTTGACTTTTATACCGGGGTCAGTGTTCTGACTGTGCATGTCTAGATTTCACTTAAAAGGAAGTGACGTCACCAATGTGTGTATGTTTTCACGCGCGCGAGCGTGCATGTGTTTTTACGTGGATGTGTATATACGTGCATGTGTGTGCGCATGTGCGTGCGTACATGTGGGTGTGTGTATGTGAGGAAAAAAACATGTTTGAACAAAAGTAAATAATTAATTTTCTCACCTAAGATTTATATATCACAAATTGAAGATAAAAATCAATAAATAAAATAAGCTAATTTAAAACAAAAACAAAAGAATAGCTATGTGCAAATTTACCTGTAAAGTCAAAAGTTAAAAACCTTTTTAAAAAAAAAACACGTTGATTTTTTTTTTAAGTTAAACCTCACATTTTGAAAATATTGTCCTGTAAAAATTGGACACCTACATTAATTTTTTTCCATTTCATTCAATGTTGTTGTTTCTTTGTTTTTGTTTTTTTTTATATAGATTTTTGAAAAAAAAACATTGCGTAAAGAAGAAATAAAATATTTTAAATCAAAATCTTATGTAATTCTTTAAGAGAATAAAAAAATGGAAAATTTGTCGGCGGTTTTTTAAGTAAACATGATGAGTGAAATGTGATCATTTTTCAAATACGGTAACCCATACTTGACTAATTGTTAACAGTAACCACATGTCAGAAATTCAAAGGGTAGATAAGACAGATATCAACACTTCAAATGTTTGTTTCTTTATATAGTTACTACCGGGAAATATATTTGATCTAATGTGTTGTTTTTACGTTTTTGAAATAATTAATTATAGCGCTTTTCAGCCTCCGCATTTGTCAACTGGAAGAAAGGGAGACAACTCCGCTCTATGACCACATGTTATTAGATTTGAAAATCGCGGTCTTTTCGGATGCTTGCTTAAAAAATTATTTTATTTAAAAAGTACATGGAATATAAAATATAAATATGGACAAATTCTTATAAATGAAGAATGAAAACATCCATTGATTAGTATTTTTTATAGATAAGTGATTTTTTGGAATTTATATATATTTCTTATAATTGGCGTAGGTTAAAATTCGTTGAATTTCTTGAAATCTTTTTTTTAAAGAAAACCGATAAAAAAAAAATATTGCATGTTTTTCCATTAAACCTTTTATTCTTTTAAAATTTGGTCTTTGCTCCTGTTATTGAAAAAAAATTAGGGTTTAAATTACATTTTTCAAATAGTTATAAGCTTCGAAAGATAGTCAGCCTAATTGTTCAGATTTTTATCACTCGTTTTTAATGCCGACAGGCATCACCACTTATCAAGGCCCAGAGGCCACTCAAGGATAAGGATTAAAGAGTGTACAGTAGTAAAATTGAACAATATAGTAACCGTTAGTAATGGAAATTCGGTAAATTTGTTAACTTAAGTGGAACGGCTCATCAAGAACTTGTTTATGTTGGACTTGAAGACAACCAATTAAATATTTTTTCGTTATTATGACAAAGAAACACCAAAGATGCTGTACACACTATTTTAAAACTCTTCTATTTCGCTATCTAAGAGCCGAGCAATACAAGGTAACCCTGCCAGTTTTATTTCACTATCGCACAATTATGTGTTACTAATTCAAAATGGGAAAGTCATCTCGTTTCGTAAATTTGTATTCCGGTCTGTGGATGTTTACTTGAATCGTAGCTTTGACCCACGAAGTAATGCACTTTTCTGGTGATTGTTTCTTCGTTTATTTCCGGTAAAAATTGATGGGAACGCCAATATATTTATGTATCAATTATAGACATGTTTGATCATGTCGGAAATAGCCCCTCGCCGCCATTAGTTTTCCGGTTAATTAATCACTGCTTGCCGACCCTCTGAATATTTTAATGGCTTTTTTATTTTTTTTATTTATATCGGAAAAAGAGGAGAGGGTCGATTAAAAATTGTATTTAAGGTAGGGGGGTGAAGAAGAAGAAGAAGAAGAAGAAGAAGAAGAAGAAGAAGAAGAAGAAGAAGAAGAAGAAGAAAATAGAAGAGGCTGAGAAAGAGAAATACAACAAAACGATGAAGAAGAAGAAGAAAAATAAAAAATAAAAGAGAATGGGCGAAAAGAACAACAATAAAAACAAGGAAGAAAAATAACACAAACAAAAGAAGAAAGAGGAAGAAAGAGTAGAAGATGAAGGAGAACAAGAAACAGAAGAGGAGAAGATCAAGAAGTAAAAAGAAAGAAGAATTCAGTGAATGAGAGAAAATGAAAACATGAAGAAAACTAAACGTTGCGGAAAACGATACAAATAATAAAAGACTAAATCAGTTACGAGATAAAAGGGCCATTTTTAATTATTTTTCTAATGAACAAAAATATTTTTTAAATCTTAGAAATGCCATTAATATTGACCAGAGTTAAGCAACGTTCGGCCTGGTTATTACTAAAATGAGTGGCTATTTGGAAATACCGGGGGTTCTATGTACTCTCTCGGCATTGTTTCCAGTCGTCCTGGACTTCTCTTTGCCACTGGAATCAGGCAGTATAAACTCAGGAGAAGTGCGGTTAGAGATTGTGCAACCCTTGATTTATAATTACATGCTCAACCATCCTAAAGTGTCGATTGTCTGTAGTTGTGCAATGGAGGTGATGAATGAGTCCCCATTTCTCAATACTAAAAGCAAATTAAAAATAAGAGTCACGGGTGAATTGTCAATCAAAATAAAATTGCGAATGACTTAGGATTCAGTAATGGCTGAAGAAACGAGAGCTTGCTATCTCCATGGATGATATAAAAGGTTCTGTTTGAAATTCCGTGCAGATTCCTGAATTTGACAGAAAGATTCTACAGTTCCATAAGATACACTTGAAGAATGTTGGAAGTTATAGTGGTCGAAACATTGTGCAGATAGTTCTCAAGATGAGAGCAGTAGTCCAAATAATCCACATAATACGAATTATCAATCCTCATCTCAAAAATTCAGAAACCTTTGGCATTCTTCAGGGGCGTTTTGTCAAATTTATTGCAAGAACTTGTTGCACAACAGATAATGGTGCTATGTGACAATCAGTACAGGTGATACTAAGAATACGATTACGAATTCTACTTAATCATGGTTGATAGAACGAGAGCAATATATCCTTGTGAATTAAATAAAGGGTTTAATTCAAAATTCCATATAAATTCCGGAGTATGATAACATAAGCCAGAAGATGATGTGAGGTGACATCGGCCAAAACGTTGTGAGAATAATATCCAAAATTAGAAAATCAACAGAAAATTATCCCATTCTTGTAATGATCCGGTCTCTGTTGATTTTGCGGTGGGAGTTTAGTTCTGTGCAGTTCCAGGAGGTCCACCCTCCCAACCCTTGCCTTCTGTCTTTCAAAAGGGGTTAGGTTATTGCTAATCGCCTGAGGCGCTCTTACCGGGGAATGCCGACGGGGCTGCCCAGGCACATTTTGCAGGTCGGAGTGCCCCTCCTTGGGGGCGCCGACTTCTCAATCCCACTTTCCGACCCTGGTGTCTAAGTTCCTGCAGTGGGAGAGAATTAAACAACCTTCCTGTAATTACCTGTTCCTTGTTGATTGCAGTGTAATGCTGGTCCTATGCAGTTCTAAGAGGTTCATCCTCTCAAGCTTTGCCTTCTCTTTTTGAGAAGGGGGTGAGTTTATTGCTAATCACCTGAGGCGCCTCTGCGGGGGAATGCCGACAGGGCTGCACTGACATCTTTTGCAAGATTAGAGTGCTTCTCTCCTGGAGTGCTGACTTTTACAATCCCACTTTCCGACTTAGTGTCAAATTCCCCGCAGTGGGAGAAAAATAAATATTGAGGACATTAGTTCGAAAAAATTGAAATCATACATGAGAACATTTATGTTGAACTCGTGCATCTCTACAGAATTTTGAACGAAACCCTTTACTTTATCCAAGGGGGTAGATTGAGTCAGACATGACCACGTAGAAATCTTAAATAAGTAGCTTTTTACTATATTCTTAGTAGATATTTATTTGCTGCCCACCTCAGCAAAATGTGGCACAAGGCCGGAAAGTGGGAACCCCGCAGGCTCCCCTAAAGGAGGGGCACTCCTGCAATTTTAAAAATTGCCTGAGTAACCCCGTCGGCATTCCCCGGTCGGGGCGCCTCAGGCAGCAAGCAATAAACTTGCCCCACTGGAAAGCCCGGTGGCATGGCCTGGGAGGGTGGACCTCCTAGGTATTACCCAGGCGGTGTACCTCAGTCCAACAGGTGCTGGGCCGGTTCCCGGCCCCTCACCTGTTGGGCTGAGTGTCAAGTGACGAATCCTTGACATGTACTACCCTGTCTCCATGCAGCCGAAGCCGCTAGGAGACACATCCCATTCTACCGGTGTATAATGGGGTATATTCTTAGTATCGCCTTTAGTTAAGATCCAACCTTTGACCTCCAGAAGACTCTTACATTATTATTATATTATTTTTTTTATTTCAATCGACATATTGTGAGAATAATATTCAAATTATCAATCCTTGCATCAAAAATTTGAAAAATCTAATCTATAAAACACATTATGTCTGTCTGTCTCCATTTTTTTAAACTGTATCTCCTCAGAAATACAAGGTCGCAGAGCAGCACGAAGTTGCATTTTTTGTGATCTGTTTGTTTATATATATATATATATATATATATAGTCTGAAGAATTTTTCAGTAAAAAAAAAATGTAAAAAAAATTAAAAATGCAGTATAAATTTCCGGAAAAAAATAAATTTAACCTATCGCAGACTTAACACCTACATAATCCGACTTCTAAAAAGTTTATAATAACAACAGGGAATTCAATTATATAGGGATTAAAAAAAAAGAAACCTTAAGTTAAAGTGTTAAATAGAAATAGACTTAACATTTACATAAAAAAAAGATTTCAATTATAAAAGAGAATATATATATATATATATATATATATATATGAGCCAGTAAAAATCACTGCTAAGAGATCAAAATTGAAAAAAACGTGGAACTTGGCAGACATAAGTCGACAAAGTGTTCATGCATGCAAACACAAATATACATTTATACGTTAAAGTTGGTTCATTTTTAACTATTTCTTTTCATATGACGATAGCTCAAATTGTAAATGACTAAGTCTGTAGTGCTAAATGTTTTTGTTTTGATTCTAGCTGATGGCTCCCGTTAGTTTTTTTTTTAGTTTTTCACTTCTGATCAATACTATATATTGGGTACAATATAATAATCAATAGAGAATTGACTCTATCTCTATATTATTATACGTGTCGCTTCGACCGTTATCATCACCGTTACCATCCCTAAGATTGAAAATGGAATATTCCAAATGGCTAATAAACATTTGAGTAAAAACAAAAAAAAACAAAAAATTGGTGTCGCTGTAAACTATAATACTTAATAAGAAACGAATTGGTTATGGTCATTAATTTTCAAAAAATATAGTCTTTTTACGGTTTCAAATTGGCTATTTTTATTTTTATTTTTATTGTTCCATCTATAAATATAAAAGCGAAAATGTATGTATGTATGTATGTATGTATGTATGTATGTTCGCTTTTTCCGTGTGTCTACAAAAGGCTTATTTCAGAGAAGCGGTCGCTCGCTTCACAACTTTTTAAAACTTTTTATATCACATACAAATGGTAATATCTCACAGTTAACAACGAAGCTCGCCTGTCTATTTAATTTGCTCGATTTCGGGAAGATAAATATTCAATATTTGTCGCTCGTCGCATGTGGCTTAGTCTTTTTCCTATAAAATCTTCGGGGGGTGGGGAAAGCGTTCAGCAGTAAATGAATACTATCCCGCAGTCAAAACTTGACCTCATTTAAAACGGGCACCTGCTAAATCCAACTAATTAAATAAATTCAAACGTCTTTCCGTTAGCATCTCGCGTTGGGGCAATGGTTAACATCGCACTTTTTTTTTTCACACTTTAATTTACAACTTTGCCTTAAGGGTTCGAGTTCGATCCTCATGCTTACTTTTTTTAACCCCCCCCCCAAACACCCGGGCAACGCCGGGTACCCCTCGCTAGTTAATCTATATATTAATAGGATAGCGTGTGTGTTATTTATGTTGTGTGTCACGCTTACATCCAGGTGACTCGTTTAATTGTTATGTACTTCCATTTCTTATAATAAATAATTTTACCAAGAATTCTTCATAAGTTTTGGTTTTGGTTTCGATTATAGCTGATAGCACTCCAGTAATCTATTTTTTTATCAATAATTTTATCAAGAATTCTCCATAAGTTTTGGTTACGGTTTTGATTATAACTGAAGGAACTCAAGTTATATATATATATATATATATATATATATGTTAGTTAGTTAGTTAGTTATAAAATATATATGGCAATTAAGCTACACTGAATATTCCGCGTTTCATCCACTCTAGTATTCTTCAGGCTTATATATATATATATATATATATATATATATATATATATATATAAGTTTTGGTTTCAGTTTTAGTTCAAGCTGATACACCCAAGTCATAAGGATATTTTTTTTCTTTTTAAAATCGCAACTTTATAATATGTACAAATCGATAGAACATTAACTCTATAATAATATATACGAAATCTGCAAAAATTAAAATATATTTAAGCGTACTTTACGACAGGGCTACACCATGTGTCCCTGCTAGCTTAGATAAATACTTTTGCAGTTTTAGCAAAATAGCTACAATAATATCAGAGCATCTCCATTTACACTGAACATCTACAGAATGCCAACATCAATATATTACATGTGAATGAGTTCCCCGTGGAATTTCCACAGGTCTCGCTAGTAATAATAAATATGAAATCTGCATAAATTAAAATATCATATTGGGTAAAGTCCTACTAGTGTAATATAAAAACATATTGGTAACAGACAAACAAAAAAATAATCGAACTGATCACTGTGGAGATGATTGGGACAATAGGTCATGCCATGCTCAACTTTATCAAACAGGGAGATGACAGGTGGCTAAGACGTTAACAACACAAACAAACAACCTGGATGTGCAAAGTTCGAATCCAGGTTGTTCCACAGAAATACTTTCACCTACGAATGTTGGCAATCTACACTATTCCCTCTCGTAAGTATCCAATGTCTTTCTAGAAAGAATTCTAACTAGAAAGATATCAGGGAAACAAATGCCAAACAATAATCATCTAATTCATATGAAATAAATGCAGGAATGGTGCTCAACAACAACTTCCTCAACAGCCTTCATTTGTTCTTGCCACACCAGGGATCATCATGAATTGATTTGGATTTATTAGATTAAAAAGAAAGTTCTTGCAGAATTTTTAACTTTGATTTCAAATGATGTATCTTCAAATAAGTTTTCTTCATAATACCTTTAATTTATACATCATTTTAAAGAGCGTTTTTCGCTCTATCTAATCGTTTAAGTTACAATCGTTTAAAAGCAATTATGTTTTCTTTTCAGAACTTTGAATACAAGATGGAAAATAGCAAATTCGCACAATTTTCTTATTTCAATTCAAGCTAGGACGAAAAGCTGCTGAAACAGCTCATTTTATCAATTCCTAAAATCCTGTAAATTTGAATTATTTGGAATTATCTCCCTTCTTCCTTCAGACTGTTTTCAAGATGGCGTCGCAAGATCATCGCTTGTAGTTTAGCCATAAAATTTGATTTTATTTAAAAATAAAACTAATAATATTTCCTCATTCCCTCGTTACTGCTGTAACATCCCTTGCGTAATCATCTTCTAAACCAGGCTCTCAAACTTCATCTAACGTGATCTCAAACTTTATTTCTGTCTCTAATGCAATCTCTTTTTTAAAGTCTTTATTTTTTCCTACCAGTTACGTCATTTTGCATGCATTTGCATATGTGCGTCCGCGTTATTTTACAAATGCACCATGTCAAAAGTCCATTGCAATAATGGAAAGGCTACATAAATTGCCCAGTTTAAATGTAATGTGAACAAATATCTTGTTGATCAATAGCAGCAACCCATCAAAAATTCAGAGCGTTGTTTGTAACTCTTTCAATGCAACAAAAGAGAGTTTTTGTATCAATATGTTACAATGGATGGAGCAGGAGTCCACTAGTTTTATCCAGAATCAAATTGGTAGTCAGACGAATTGACAGCAGCAGGTGAAAGTCGTCCAAAGTGATCAAAACTATAAATATCAGCAGGCTCAGTTTTAAAAAAAAGGAAAAATCACCAACAGCGTTCTTGGTGTATTTGAAGGAAGAAACCGACAAGAAATATCCACAAATGAAAATGAAATAAAAGTGCTCTTTCACCAAGACAATGCACCATGTCACAATTCCATTGCAATAATGGCAAAACTACATGAATTTCACTTTTAATTGCTTCCGCATCTACCAGACCTCCAGATCGGATCCTCGCCGACTACTAACTTCCCGACCTCAAAAGAATTCTCCAGTTTAAATGTAACGTGAACAGATATCTCGTTGCTCAACTCCCAACAGGTTACTGCTAGACCCAAATAGTAGCCCTTTGCATTCCAAGTGGCAATATATGCCTTGTTAAGGATGAAAAAAAAAAAAGATTTGGTTTCTATGAATAATTTATATTAGAAACTGACGCATATTCTGAAGTCAAAAATAAATCGTTCTAAAAAAAAAGGTTCTAAAAAAAGGATCTGAAAAAAAGGTTCTAAAAAAAGGATCTGAAAAGAAGGTTCTAAAAAAAGGATCTGAAAAAAAGGTTCTAAAAAAAGGATCTGAAAAGAAGGTTCTAAAAAAAGGTTCTAAAAAAAGGTTCTAAAAAAGGGTTCTAAAAAAAAGGTTCTAAAAAAGGTTCTAAAAAAAGGTTCTAAAAAAAGGGTTCTAAAAAAGGTTCTAAAAAAAGGTTCTAAAAAAAGGTTCTAAAAAAAAGGTTCTAAAAAAAGGTTCTAAAAAAGGTTCTAAAAAAGGATCTGAAAAAAGGTTCTAAAAAAAGGTTTAAAAAATGGATCTGAAAAAAAGGTTCTAAAAAAAAAGGATCTGAAAAAAAGGTTCTAAAAAAGGATCTGAAAAAAAGGTTCTAAAGAAAGGTATCGAATTGTTAGAGAAACATTAGAATATCAGTGCATCACTTATCTTGATGAAAAAAGTTGAAATTTGCCTAAAAATGAATATCTTATTGATTCGGCCCGAGACTTATTGTGTGAAGGTTTTCTGAAGCATTGTGTGCTGTATAAAAACTATTATTTATTGGTTAATCATCTTCTACAAAAAAAAAAAAAAAAAGAAAATGTAACTCATGATATGCAGGAACACTTTAATGATTGTCTCATCAGTAGAAGGTGTAATCCTGAATGGATTTCATACTCACCGGACCACAAACACCTCATATTTTCATATGTAGAGTTATTTCTATGTCTAAGCGAGATGGTCATGACAATCAACCTACTTGAGGAGACTTCTTTTTCTTTTCTTTCTTTCTTTTTCACCCAAGGCATTGTGTTACTTGGAACGTAAGGGGTTACTATTTGAGACCGTGTCTAACAGGGGATTGAGGAGAGTTGAGCAGTAAGATGTCTGTTAATATTAAATTTAAACTTCTGCATACGGTAAAAAAAAAAAAAAAAAAAAAAGCAAGACACAGGGAGAGAATTCTAAAGTACAACAGTCCGACGGAATTATTAGAGTAGAAGGTTTTCCGGCATCTAGGGACCTTAACAGTGAAGGGGTGGGATTTTGCTGCTTGCCAAGTTAGTCAGGAGTATGTACGTCGAATACGTCTAGGAGGCACAAGTGCTAAGAGTTTATTTATAAACATCGCCGTTGTCAGGTCGTGCTGTTTGTGCTGTGTACGTTAAACGGATGGACGCACAGGACAATTGTTGGTGTTTTGCAAACAACTATTGAAAAACTTTTAATTGAAGGACGTGTATGTGCAGGTTTATACAAAGGTTCGACGGAACACGAACAAACACCCATAACATTGTTACACCCCACTTTAAATAATGGAAATATTATGGTATTGATTAAACAAGGCAAAAAAAAAAAAAAAAAAAAAAAAAAAAAACATAAGAGCAAATTCAGAGTAGGCTGCCTGAATATCTTCGTAACGTTACCACTCGTAGACCCGACGCGTGTACTAACAAAATGCTATTAACATGTCAACTATATGTTAACAGTTGCCATTATATAGACGACTAGCAGGACGCCCAGCCTTGCCCGGTTGCAGAATACGCATAAATATTATATTTGAATCCATACAGAAACAGAAACATGTGCATATGAGTATTTGGTCTTTGGGACTGCAAGCAAAGACCATATGTTGGGGCAACCTCACATATAAGACCTTAGTCAATGTAGGGGCAACCTTTCATACCAATTGTCACTATCCAGCTCCCCTACTCCCCGGGGAGTTGGTCCCCATTTCCCCTTCACTCCTCACATTAAAAATCGGTCTTGTGCCTAGTTTGCTCGGTGGGGGAGCAAATAAATACCGTGTATTTTTCTAAACAGTTCACTTCTTGTAAATTAAAAAAAAAAATACTCGAGCTGAGATCGAAACCAAAACTTAAAGACAGTAAACTTATACACGTAAACCCGAACTGAAACAGGTGTATGAGTTTATTTTCTATGAAATGTGAAGTAAGGCAGTCGTTCACAATGTGGCTCCACTGCTCCATGATCTTGCCAAGACAGGAGGTCAAACCGGACGCTAGCTAGATAACTTTGATCTATCAGCTTTGCATACCACAACAGTAGAGGTCTTCCATAGAAGATGCATGTGACTAGATACAACCAACAGATTAAAAAATAAGCCGAGGGCTTTGATAATGAGCGAGCACACCAACTGAGCAGAATATTGGGAATATTATCTGCTCCATACTCTTTTCAGTATCAAGTTTATTTAGTTTCACAAAAACAATATCTGCCATAAGCCGAATATCAGTAAGAGTGCACCTGTTGGTGGTGACGAAACATAGTGCACTGCACTCGAGGGAGTCATACCTGCATAGTGCAGATTAAGAAGTGTCGCTTTATCAAATGATGTGCCGACGGTAGCTGTTCTATCAGACAAAAAACGTAGAGCAAGTAATAACTTGACTCTTTTTTTTTTTTGTAACAATAACATTCATTTCCTCATTCTCCCACAACGCGTGACTTCTCGTTACAGATATAACGTCACCCACATCTTTAACATGACCTTTCTCCTTTTTGTGGTCTGTTTTTGTTTTGTTTTTGTTTTTTTTCCTTTCTGTGACCTCATTTCGCACACGGCTCGGCATCTGCCTATAGCCGCCATCAACGGGTCTGGACTTTCTAATATCTATGCTAAAGTAGGGGATTGATCGGAATCGGGAATCAGAAAAATCAGAATTCTGAGGGTAGCAGAATCAGTATTTTTAAAAAAATTGTGCCTCCGATGCCAAAAACGATTCTTTTAATTGTAGTTTTTATGTTGAAAACAGCATCTTCCACCGCTGGTAATAATGATAAAATAATAAATATTTATTGATTTTAAATTGATAGTAAAACAAAGATCTAAAGATCCACCCTCCCACCACCACCCTCACAAGTGTATCTTTTATGTTTGAGAAAATATCCGTACATTTAACATATGTTTTTATGGCAATTTGGAAAAATAACACCTCCATAGATAAATAATTAGTGATTTATAAAGAATCAGAATTGGTAATTGTATCGGAATCGAGAAAAATATTGGAATCGTCCCATCAGTACATTGTATATTTCATTTATTGTATTTATTTGTTTCCCCACCAAAGCAAATTAGGCACAAGGCCGTTTTTAATGTGGGGTAAAAACTAGCTCCCCTAAAAGTAGGCGAAAAGGGGGCACTCTGGTTACCAAAAATAATAATTGTCTTCCCCTCCATTGACTGATGCAAATTATCTTAAGTGCAGCATCTTCAGAACAGATGGTATTTATTTGCTCCCCCACCGAGCAAATTAGGCACAAGGCCGATTTTTAATGTGAGGAGTGAAGGGAGGGGGAAGGGGAAGGGGAAAAGGGGACCAGCTCCCGATAGGTGGGAAATGGGAGCTGGTTAAAGGTCAGGAATGTGGGGTTGCCCCCACATCTGGTCTGCTAGTCATAGCTAGTCATAGCCTGCAGTATCTGCCGGAACAGATGGTGTTTATTTGCTCCCCCACCGAGCAAATTAGGCACAAGGCCGATTTTTAATGTGAGGAGTGAAGGGAGGGGGAAGGGAAAAAGGGGACCAGCTCCCGAGAGGTGGGAAATGGGAGCTGGTTAATGGTCAGGCATGTGGGGTTGCCCCCACATCTGGTCTTTGCTAGTCATAGCTAGTCATAGCTTGCAGCATCTGCCGGAACAGATGGTATTTATTTGCTCCCCCACCGAGCAAATTAGGCACAAGGCCGATTTTTAATGTGAGGAGTGAAGGGGAAATGGGGACCAACTCCCCGGGGAGTAGGGGAGTTGGATAGTGACAATTGGTATGAAGGGTTGCCCCTACATTGACCAAGGTCTTATATGTGAGGTTGCCCACACATATGGTCTTTGCTTGCAGTATCTGCCGGAACAGATGGTATTTATTTGCTCCCCCACTGAGCAAATTAGGCACAAGGCCGTTTTTAATGTGAGGTAAAAACCAGCTCCCCTAAAAGTAGGCAAAAAGGGGTCACTCTGGTTACCAAAAATAATAATTGTCCCAGTATAGAGGGTTTCCCCTCCATTGACTGGTACAATTTATCTTAAGTGCAGCATCTGCCGGAACAGATGGTATTTATTTGCTCCCCCACCGAGCAAATTAGGCACAAGGCCGATTTTTAATGTGAGGAGTGAAGGGAGGGGGAAGGGAAAAAGGGGACCAGCTCCCGAGAGGTGGGAAATGGGAGCTGGTTAAAGGTCAGGCATGTGGGGTTGCCCCCACATCTGGTCTTTGCTAGTCATAGCTAGTCATAGCTTGCAGCATCTGCCGGAACAGATACTACACTTTGATCCCGGCCCGAAGGCCAAGAAGTATTTATTTGCTTCCCCACTGAGCAAATTAGCCACAAGGTCGTTTTTTAATGTGGAGAGAGAGAGGGAGGGGGAAGGGAAAAAGGGGACCAGGTATTTATTTGCTCCCCCACCAAGCAAATTAGGCACAAGGCCGATTTTTAATGTGAGTAGTGAAGGGAAAAAGGGGACCAGCTCCCGATGGGTGGGAAATGAGAGCTGGATAGTGACAATTGGTATGAAGGGTTGCGTCTACATTGACCAAGGTCTTATATGTGGGTCGCCCCCACATATGGTCTTTGCTTGCAGTATCTGCCGGAACAGATACTACACTTTGAGGTATTTATTTGCTCCCCCACTGAGTAAATTAGGCACAAGGCCGATTTTTAAAGTAAGGAGTGAAGGGGAAATGGGGACCAACTCCCCAGGGAGTAGGGGAGCTGGATAGTGACAATTGGTATGAAGGGTTGCCCCTTCATTGACCAAAGTCTTATATGTGGGGTTGCCCCCACATATGATCTTTGCTTGCAGTATCTGCCGGAACAGATACTGCACTTTGATCCTGACCCGGAGGCCAAGAACGACAGAAAAAGGCAAGCCTGTTATATAAAAAATTTTACTTTCCTACACCCCCCCCTCCCTATCCTGTTGCATATTATAAAAAATATGGGTTTTAAGTACGTTAGCCATGGTACGATTTCTTATGGTGATTGAAGAAGGATGTATAGTATAAATGTGGTATTTTGGTGAGAGAAGAGTGAATGTAGGAACTAGATAGGTAAGCATGCTTCGATTTAATTCGTCATAACACTTCCCCTAGGCCTTGTGTCAAAGTAAAAAGAATTTTTTTTTTTTTTTTAAGCCCTTTATGTTCCAAGTAGCAATATGCTTTATTTGGAGTGAAAAAGAATGGGGGGGGGGGAAGAAGTCTCCTCCATCAGGTTGATTATCATGACCATCTCTCTTAGACATAGAAATAACCCCACATACTGTTTATGGTCCGGTGATTAATTTTTTTTTGGGGGGGGGGGTAAATATTTACCATGCACCTATGCCGCAAATTTGAAAAATCGACAGAGGCACAATTGGATGTCGGACACAAATCAACAAAATATTAATTCACAATTAAATTAATATACATTTTTTTATATAAAGATATTGCTGCAATTCTGAATTTTTGAGATGGGGTGTGAATGCTTGCGCTACTTTGATTAATCGGACTATTATTCTCATCTTGGGTGTTATTAGCACAACATTTCGGTTGCTGCAACCTGCGACCTTCTCCGAGTGTTGAAAACATGCTTCTTTTTCTCTAATAAGGAAAAGAGCCTTGGCTTTGCAATGCATTACAAGAAGTTTGCTTTACAATAGATTAAAGTACGAAAAAGGGGTCATGGTCAATATACATATATAACAAATAAATGTTATCAAAGATAATGCGGCGACCGTCTTCAGGTGTTGAAAACATTCTTCTTTTTCTCTACTAAGGAAAAGATAGAGAAAAAGAAGCATGTTTTCAACGTCCGAAGAAGGCCGCAGGTTGCAGCGACCGAAACGTTGTGCTAATAACACCCTAGATGAGAATGATAGTCCGATGAATCAACACAACCCGAGCGAAGAAACAGCTGTTAAGATATTCGTTAAAAGTGAGAACTTTTGAAAAAAAGATGGGAACTAGCCCACCCACCCCCACCCCACCCTCTTTGCACCACATTTTTTAATGAAAAATTATATTTTTTTTATTGGAAATAGATATCTACTCCTGCTATATTGTCATTTTTTTTTTTTTTCTTGGTGGCTTAAGATTAGGTTTATTCATGTAAAATTAGCATTGATTGTGAGTTAAATAATTTTCTTGTATTTACTCATGCATTTGAATCTGTTACAGCAATGAACACATCAGTTCATTTACGTTGTTTATGTGTTGCGATTGAATCGATATGATACAGTTCATTGTTAAATACTAACGCTGGTGGTAGGTCCGGTGTGGATGGTTCCGGGGTATTGACCACATAAAATGTCCAGCCATAAACAATTCTTACAGCTACAACTAGTATTGATGTTTTCTATAGAAAACGTTTTATTGGAAGGCCCGCACATTCACGGGTTTACACAAAGGTGAAATGGGTTGCAAACGAAACGATAAGATTAAATCAATGTTAAGTGTTGAAACATTATGTTGAACAGAGTGCAGTCTCGATACTGAGTGTGAAGTAATTTCCAGTAACCAAGATGGCGGCTAAGAATCAAATGCTGTTCGTGACATAGCCAACGGCGAACTGATTGAATTCAAAATTCGACAATTTTTATAGTAACTTCGGAAGATTTTCATTGGTTGGTTAGCACAGCCGGTGGTTATAAAAAACGATTGTCAAAGTCATCGTTTTCATACTCCCCACATCAGTTCGTCTGGTAGGCGTGTGTCTCCTAGTGGCTTCGGCTGCAGGGAGACAGGGTGGAAGTACTCATCAAGGATCCGTTCTTGATACTCAGCCCGACAGGTGAGGAGCGAGGAACCGGCTCAGCACCTGTCGGGCTGAGGTACACCGGTTGGGTACTACCTAGGAGGTGGACCTTCCCAGGCCTGGCCAATGGGCTTTCTGGTGGGGCAAGTTAATTGCTTGTCGCATAAGGCGCCCCTACCGGGGAATGCCGACAGGCTAACTCAGGCAATTTTTGTTGAAGCGAGAGTGCCCCTTCTTTAGGGGAGCTTGCCTATTCTGCACTTTCCGGCCTTGTGCCACATTTTGCTGCAGTGCACAGCGATTAAATGTTTTGAGAACCAGCAGTGTTTGATGTCATATATTGAGAACCAGCTGCATTTGGTGTCATGTATTGAGAACCAGCTGTGACTGGTATCATGTATTAAATACCAGCTGTTTCTTCTGCCATGTATTAAGTAATAGCTGTGTCCGGTGTCATGTACTTAAATCCAGCTGTGCCTGCGGCCATGTATTGACACCCAGCTGTGTCTGGTGTCATGTATTGAGAACCAGTTGTGTCCATTTCTGTGTATTGAAAACCAACTGTGTTTGGTGCCATGTATTGAGAACCAGTTGTATCTGGTGCCACACCTTGAGCACCAGCTGTGTCTGGTGCCATGTATTGAGAACCATCTGCGACAGTTGTCATGTATTAAAAACCAGCTGTTCCTGCTGCAATGTATTTTGAACCAGCTGTGTTTGGTGCCATGTATTGAGAACCAGTTGTGTCTGGTGCCATGTATAAAGAACCAGCTGTGTCTGATGTCAGGTATTGAAAACCAACTATGTCTGGTGTAATGTATTGAGAATCTATCTGTGTTTGGTGTCATGTATAGAGAACCCGCTGTGTCTGGTGCCATGTATTGAGAACTATCTGTGTCTGGTTTTCATGTATTGAGAACCAGTTGTGTCTGGTGGCATGTATTAAGAACCAGTTACGTCTGGTGCCATGCATTGAGAACCAGCTGTGTTTGGTGTCATGTATTTAGAAGCAGTGTTGTCTGGTGCTATGTATTAACAACAAGCTGCTGTGTTTGGTGTTATGTATTTTGAACCAGCGGTGTCTTCTGTCATATATTGAGAAACAGTTGGGTTCATTTGCGTGTGTGGAGAGAACCAGCTGTGTCTTGTGTCGTGTATTGAGAACCAGCTGTGTTTGGTGCCATGTATTGAGAACCAGCTGTGTCTGGTGTCATATATTGAGAACCAGCTGTGTCTTGTGTCATGTATTGAGAACCAGCTGTGTCTGATTCCATGTATGTTGAACCAGCTGTGTCTTGTGTCATGTGTTGAGAATCAGCTGTGTCCATTTGTGTGTGTGGAGAGAACCAGCTGTGTCTGGTCTCATGTATCAAGAACCAGCTATGTCTGGTTCCATGTATTGAGAACCAGCTGTGTCTGGTTCCATGTATTGAGAACCAGCTATGTCTGGTTCCATGTATTGAGAACCAGCTATGTCTGGTTTCATGTATTGAGAACCAGCTGTGTCTGGTTTCATCTATTGAAAACCAGCTGTGCCTGCTGTCATGTATTTTGAACCAGCTATGTCTGGTGTCATGTATTTTGAACCAGCTGTGTCTGGTGCCATGTATTGAGAACCAGCTGTGTCTGGTGCCATGTATTGACAGCTGGCCATTGTTATCGTCATTTAAAGAAATCATAATTCTTTCCTTTTTCATCAAAAACATTATTCATGGAATGTGAGGACTAAAGGACAAAATAATTGAAATAAAAGTTGAAAGTAAAGCCAAGGTTCACTGTCTACTCTCCTAGTTTATAGAAGTTTATTAATCCTTTTATATAATTTAAATACTTTTCTCAAAATATTTTCAACTGGACTCTTTCGATCAGAATGCAAACAATCCACAATTCCAATGATCCTCTCACTCTCACAGCAAAGAAGAAAACAATTTGGTTCTCACTCAGATTCACCCACATTAGAACATAAAGATAAAAAAAATGCGTATGACTCATGTACTCATGGCGAAATGAAAACAACATAAATTAATCAACTAGTTTTATTTTTAAACTAGCAGATTTACCCGGCGTTGCCCGGTATTAAATGTAACGTTGAATTCTTTTAAAAAAAAGAAATGAAGTAAAAAAATGGAAAGTAAAAAAAAAGGATGGAAAGAAACTGAGACATGTGCATCCGAGTATTATGTTTTTTCTAAACAGTTCACTTCTTGTAAGAAAATAAAAAGTACTTGAGCTGAGATCAAAACCAAAACCTAAAGACAGTGAGTCAAGTACGTTAATCATTAGGCCAGGTTGACATCATCTTTAAAAAGTGTTTTCAAACCTACTTATTCTTAACATAAGTACTCTGTCATATAAACGATTCGCACATGTACAGTTGTGAAGCAGTTAACAAACAGATAAAAGTTTGATAATCCTACAAATACCAATTTTCATTTTTGACCTCCTAGCAACCTGTTTTTTCTGGATGAAAACCGATTAAAAAGTTAACATGTCTGAATACACTATATATCAAATTTCAAGTCTGTAGATGAATAATTCGTTGAGTATATAGGTTCAGAAGTGTCCTAATACACACAGACCTTTTCACTTTTATACATATATAGATAAAATATTCAAATTTTATGAATATCTGGGGTGTGACTATCTTGCCTGCCACTTAAAAAAAAAATTCCAAAAAACAAGGAAAATAACTCCAAACTTGCAATATTTATGTTGTAATCCCTACAAATTCCCATTAATCGCTTAAAAATGAGTTTTTTTCTAGGTTGGCAGTATTTTTGCATGAGCAGTCGCCTGAGATGTCGGAAATTTTCTGTTTCTACTTCTATCCTTGTAACCATGTCACTAATAAGGGTGCTGGATGTAAACGTTTTACAGGGCTGACATTATCCGCCTGAAAGTTAGGGACCCAAATCTTGGACTAACCACTAAGGAGGCTGTTCTATCATCAGGTGCAAAGTACTTGGGGCTGCTCTATTGCCATTTGATGAATGGATTCTGGATTATGCAGTAGTTTCTGATGGGGTTTCTCGATGCCATATTAGTGGGTAATTGTTACGGCTTTACCTTATCATGGTCTACAAACAAAAGATAATAATATTTCTTCACTTCTTTTTCTCCCTTACTCTCTGCCCTGCTCTTATCATGTCTGCCGACCTATTTCACAAATCCTAAAACTCCATCATGAAAAGTCTCCAGAAAGAATACACAATTAAACCCAAATCTCCAATTTCCACAATAGATCCCCACTACTATGTCTCTTTCTCCAATATCATTCCAACCTCCCAGAGGTTGAAACCCAATTTCAGGAGACCAAACCAGACCTATTCTTCCTAAGTGAAACTAGCATTGGACCGACTATTTCCTTAGATGCGTTTGTAATTAAAGGATATTCTAATTTAACATCCAAATCTGACTCCCAGATTGCCATGGGCATGGAATATATGCCTACATTATAAATGGCTTTCTATAAGTTAGGGATATCTCCAGAGAAGACCCTTAATTGCCCTATATGTGTTTCCGGTTACACTTGATCACACAATTGCATTTATGTTTGCCCTCTATTGCCCCATAACAACAGGGTTACCATCTTTAAGAGCATATCTGAAAAATTGATCACATCCTATCTGCTCATCCTTCGGCTAACATTCACGTCTGTGGAGACTTCAGTGTTCATAATGTGGAATGGTTAGCCCACCCAAACAAAACAGATAATGAGGGAAGGTTCAGTCACAATTTCTCCATTGCATATGACATAACACAGATTGTTCATAACCCACCTATGTGCCCCTCAATGATGGTCAGTATGCAAGTCTCCTAGACCTTTTTCTCATAACTTGCCCTGAGCTATATTCATCTTCTGTTCTGTCTCCACTGGGATCTTCTAACCACTTGCTTGTCTCAGTTAAGATAAAAAAAAAAAACGTAATAAGTCTTCTGATGCACCTCTCCCTCGTACAGTATATCGATACTCTATGGCTGACTTGGATTACTTTCGTACATTTATATCAGATCTACCTCTCCATCCCATGTTTAAAAAGAACATGTCCTCTATAGAATCAGACCTGATAGAATAGTTAATTGTAGGTATAGACCGCTTTATACTCTCTAAAAAATTCCAGCAAAATCCTAACTGCCAGCCGTGGTTTTCTCCAGAATATGCCGCTGCCATTGTGCACAGAAATCACTATTCCCATTGCTTCTAATGTAATAGACGTACTGAGACTAAAGCCGCCTTCAGGACTGCCAACAACCACTGAAAAAGAGTAATAAAGAACATGAGAGAGTTGTATACTCAGTCCGTTAAGTCCAAAGTAGCTGAGCAGCTGCTTGGTTTTGGTAAATAACAGGATCCTGAATAGAAGTGTGTGCTCTACTCCAACCATTATCAATGGACCCGAGGTAATCTCATCAGCATCAGACAAAGCCAAACTCTTTGCCAAAAACTTTGCTGCTAATTCTATCCTATGTGATCAGGGCTCCCTGTATTTCCTCTTGTGTCTGAAAACACGCTATACAACATACAAATGAAGGTGGCAAGCTAATCAAGAACCTTGATTCCAGTAAAGCAACTGAGCCTGACAGCATTCCTATTATCGTGCTTAAAAACTGGAATAGGGCCGACCACTTCCCTAGATGAGTTCATAATTAAAGAATACTCTAACTTAACAGCTAAATCTGACCCCCAAGATCGCCATGGGCATGGAATATGTGCCTACATTAAAGATGGCTTCCCGTGTGGCAGGGATATCTCTAGAGAGGATCCTAATTTACCCTATATGTGCTTCTGGGTTGCACTTGCTTACACCACTGCATTTATATTTGCACTCTATCGGCCCCATAACAGCGGAGTTACTATCTTTAAAAGTATATCTGAGAAAATAGACCACATCCTGTCTGCACATCCCTCGGCTAACATCCACATCTGTGGTGACTTCAACGTCCATAATGTGGAATGGCTGACCCATTCAAATAAGACAGACGACGAGGGAAGGTTTTGTCATGATTTTGCCATTGCTTATGACCTCACTCAGATTGTTCGCGAACCCACCCGTGTGCCCGATACTACTGGTCAATATGCAAGCCTCCTAGACCTTTTTCTCTCAAATTCCCCTGAGCTATGTTCATGTTCCGTTCATTCTCCTCTAGGATCCTCCGACCACTCCATCGTATCAGTTAAGATAAAAATGAAATAAAATAAGTCCCCAGACGTACCCCTCCACCGTACTGTATACCGATACTCTATGGCTGACTGGGACAGCTTCCGTACATTCATATCTGATTTACCTCTGCATTCCATGTTTAAAAAGGATGTGTCCTCTATAGTATCAGATCTGACCGAATGGTTAATTGTAGGCAAAGACCAATTCATACCATCTAAAAAATTCCAACAAAAACCTAACAGCCAGCCATGGTTCTCCCCAGAATGTGCTGCTGCTATCGCACACAGAAATCACTTTTTCCATAACTACCAATGTAATAGATGCACTGAGACTAAAGTTGCTTTCAGGAACGCCAGCAACCACTGTAAAAGAGTAATAAAAAATGCAAGAGAGCTATATGCCCAGTCTGTTAAATCCAAAGTAGCTGATCAGCGACTTGGTTCCCACCAGTTTTGGCAAATAACAAATAGGATCCTGAACAGAAGTGTGCGTTCTATCCCAACCATTATCAATGGACCAGAGGTCATCTCGTCAGCATCAGACAAGGCCAAACTATTTGCCAAGAACTTTGCAGCTAATTCTACCTTATGCGACGAAGGCCATCAACTCCCCATATTTCCTCCTATAACACAGAACACGCTAGGTAACATACAAATATCTGTGCATGAGGTCGCCAAGCTAATCAAGAACCTTGATTCCAGTAAAGCAACTGGTCCTGACGGCATCCCAATTATAGTGTTAAAAAAGCTTCAACCAGAACTTGCTCCCATATTTACGAAACAGTTTAACCGTTGCCTTAAGAAGAAGTGCTTTCCGACTTCCTGGAAAACCTCATCAGTATGCCCTGTATTTAAGAATTCAGGTGATAAGTCATCTCCCTCTCAGTACAGACCAATAAGCCTCCTGTGTGTTGTAAGTTGCTTGAATCCATATTAAATAGAGAAATAGTCAACCACCTCAGCAGAAACAATCTTCTTAGTGACACACAATATGGTTTCCGTTCTGTAAGATCTACAGCAGATGTGCTAACAGTTATATCTCACAGGATTAGTGAATCTCTTGACAAAGGCTTCCTTTCTAGGGCAATTGCTCTTGACATATCATAGGCCTTCGACAAGGTATGGCATCATGAGGGCCTACTTTACAAGATTTCCAGCTACGGTATAACTGGAAATGTTTTCTCTATCATTAAATCATTTCTCTCTGATAGGTTCATAAGAGTAGTGGTCGATGGACAAAAATCAGAGGCCTGCAGTATTAATGCTGGAGTCCCTCAAGGGTCAATCCTGGGCCCAACTCTCTTCCTGACCTACATCAATGACCTCCCTAAACACATACTTAAATCATTCGTTAACATCTATGCTGATGAAACGACCATCTACGGCAACACATCAAAGGCTGTAAATGACAAAGTTCTCTCTGATTCTCTCTCCTCTGATCTCGAGCGCGTGCTTCAGTGGGGGAAGTCGTGGCTGGTTACCTTTAATGCATCTAAAACCAAACTCCTATCTTTACATCATCAACGCTCTGATCCCCATCTGGCATCAATTGAAATGGATGGCTCTCGTCTAGGAGAAGCCCCATGTTTTGACAAGCTTCTGGGCTTGTCCTTTACTCCTGATCTGAAATGGAACATGTACATCAAGTCTGTTGCCAAGGTCACTGGAAAGATGGTGGGATCCTTCTACCGCTCCAGAAGATATCTCACTACTGATGCAATTCTCTATCTATATAAAAGCCAAGTACGTCCGAGGATGGAATACTGCTGTCATATCTGGGCAGGAGCTGCTAAAAACAGCCTATCCTGTCTTGACAGAGTACAAAATAGACTTTGTGGCTTAGTAGGGGATGCCCTTTTCTCTACCCTGCAACCTCTCTCCCACAGAAGAGACGTTGCGAGCCTATCCTGGTTTTATCGTTATTTCCATGGCAGGTGCTCGTCTGAACTCCAATCTCTGGTCCCCCCTCGCCAATCTTTCATGAAAAACACCCGTCTAGCTGAATCCACTGTAAAAAAATTTCCCCCACTCTTTATCTGTGCCTAAATCAGAACGTGGATTCCATGAACAAAGCTTCTTTCTTAGAACTGCACGCCTGTGGAACTCTGTTCCGTCTGCCTGCTTCCCACCTGACTACAACTTGGATGTGTTCAAGTCCAACGTTAGCAAATTCCTAATGAACCGGCCCCTTAAGTAAACACTTCATCAAATCTCCACACTAACGTACTGTATTTGCAATAACCCTTATCCCTGAGTGGCTTCTGGGCCTTGATAAGTGGTGACCACCGTGCAAAAAAAAATAAAAAATAAAAAAGCTTCATCCAGAACTAGCTCCTATACTTACAAAGCTGTTTAAGCAGTGTCTTAAGGAGAAGTGCTCCCCAACACACTAGAAAACCTCATTAGTATGTCCTGTATTTAAAAATTCAGGTGATCAGTCATCTTCCTTTTAATACAGACCAATTAGTCTCTTGTGTGTCATGAATAAGTTGCTGGAATCTGTGTTAAATAGAGAAGTAGACATGCAATATGTTCTCCGTTCTGCTTGATCTTCAGCACATGTGCTAACAGTTATATCTCATAGGATTAGCAAATCTCTCAACAGAGGCATTTTTTCTAGGGCAATTGCTCTTGAAATATCAAAGGCCTTTAATAGGGTATGGCATAAAGATCTACTTCACAAGATCTCCAGCTATGGTATAGCTGGAAATGATTTCTCTCTGATAGGCTCATAACATAAAAGTAGTGGTTGATGGGCAGATATCAGAAGCTCACAATATTAATGCTGGAGTCCCTTGGGTCCATCCTGGGCCCAACTCTCTTCCTGATTTACATCAATGATCTTCCAAATTACATCCCAAGATCATTCATAGACATTTATGCTGATGACACTACCATCTATGGCAACACTTCAAAGGCTGTAAACGACAAAGTTCTCTCTCCTCTGATTTTGATATGATGCAATGAGGAAAGTGGTGGTTGGTTAATTTCAATGCATCTAAAACCAAGTTTCTATCTTTATATCATCAATGCTCTGATCCCTGTCTGGCATCAATTGAAATGAATGGCTCTCGTCTTGGGGAGGCTCTATGTTTTGATAAGTTTCTGGGTCTGACTTTTACTCCTGATCTGAAATGGAACGTACATCAAATCTGTTGCTAAGGTCACTGGAAAATAATATCCCCTGGTTTGATTTTCATGAAAAACACTCATCTAGTTGAAACCACTGTTAATAATTTCTCCCACTCTTTATCTGTGCCTAAACCTAAATGTAAATTCCATGAACAAAGCTTCTTTCTTAGAACTGCACGCCTGTGGAACTCTGTTCTGTTTTCTTTCTTTCCAACTGACTACAATATGGTTGTCCTCAAGTTCAACATAAACAAATTCTTGATGAGCTGTCTCTGTAAGTAATTCACTTTACCAAATTTCCACTACTGACGATTACTATGATATTTTCCCATTGACTACTGCATACTCATTAACCCTTATCCTCGAGTGGCCTCTAGTCTTTGATAAGTGGTGACTCCTTTGTAAAAAAAATAAAAAATAAAAAGAAATAATTAAAACTACATCCTCAATTTGCATGGGTTTTGGAATATGATATTTTCGTTTTGACACTGGTACATACATCATGCACTTGAGTCCATCTTTGAAATTGTCTCAGATACGTCCTTTGCACATAAGTGTCAGAATTCATCGTATTGCTCTAAGCAATTTCACCGATTTACTGACCACACACATATACATCTTTCATTACAATAAAGAAGATCTGTATTCTTATATGTCAACAAATAAGCGTAACAGAGCATGGACACACATATGTATGTAAATGCCGAGCCTTGTGTGAGGTGACGTCACAGTGAGGAAGAAAAGAAAAAAATATAAAAAGGAAAAACGTGTGTGCAGACTAAAAAATCACATTAGTGAATGAGGGTCAAGTTTTATTCGGCAAAATACCTGGAAATAAATGTCGTTTCAACGGAAAAAAGTGAGTTGAGTTATTCGTTGTCTTCTATTCTTTGGGGACAGCGTCTACAAGGTATTGCCTGGTGCTACCAGATCAGGCTGCCTATTGGCTTCCTGAGACGAAATGCACCTACATCGATTTCTGTTTTTGTTTTCTATTCTCTTTTGTAAAACTTAATTATGTTCTACAAAAACAAAACAAGATCAACAGCCCCTTCCCTCCCCCTTTCTTTTTCCTTCCCGGTCCTGGATATGACCTTAAACTATATCTGATGGTGAGGTCCTAGTTTGCGGGCTTTGGGGAGCGTGGAGCCACCCTTTAATTGCCATTGCTCCCAGGTCCACTCTGACCCGGAGTGGTAGTACCTGTTAGGGTCCCAACTATGGGTTAAATAGAAACCGACTTGAAAAAAAAAAAAAAAAAATCAAATATTCTATTAAAAACTTTTTCTTCAAAATCACTGGATCGGCATTAAATGACCTAGAAAGGGTTGATATTCCGTAAAACAAAAACAATCAATCAATCAACTACAAGGTATTGCGTCTCTACATAATAATGACTACATTACATAAGAAAAATTATTTTAAATATATATATATATATATATATATTTTTTAATTCAATTTTCACCCCAAACAAGGCACAGAGCCACTTTGATGTAGGGGGGCTACTATCAGGGACATAATTTGCAAGGGCATTCTGAAGGGAGAGGAGTAGCAAGATGTTTGTTCACATTAAACTTGAACTTCTGCATATCAGTACAGTTGGGAAAGCAGAATCCCGGAAGGGAGTTCCAAAGACTTGCAGTTCTGGGGAAGAAACTATTGGAATAAACGGCTTTCTTGCACCTACTGATCTCTACTGTATAGGGGTGGGACTTAGTTGCTTGTCGGGTTTGTCGGGGGTAGTCACATCGAGAAGGTACAAGTGCAGTTCGTCAGAGCATTCACCATTAAAGTATTTGTAGAACAGGCAGAGGAATGCAACATTTCATTGATGGGACAGAGGCTGAAGCCTAGATGACAGTTCAGTATAACCCTTCACGTTTCTGAATTTTTGAGGTAAGGATTCATACTATTTGGATTCTTCAGGCTACTGTTCTCATCTTGAGTGTCATTTTCATAACGTTTCGGTCGATGTAACCTCCGACCATTTTCAGGTCAAACTGGGGAATCTTAGTGGATAAAGTACTTGGTAAAATTCAGTTGTAAGATTACACTTTTCTGGAGGTTGAAGGTTTGATTCTTGGTGCGGGCAACACTCAAAACGCAAATTACTTAGGACATCAATTCAGTCATGGCTGACGGGATGAGAGCATGCTATCCTGCGAATTAACTAAAGGGTCGCATTCGAAATTGCATGCAGATTACAGAGTTCGATAGAAAGATTCCTGAGTTCGACAAGCTACATTTGATGTAACCACCTGATGTTGGCGGTTACATTAGCTGAAACTGATACTCAAGATGAGAACAGCAGTCCGAAGAATCTAAATAATATGAATAACCAATCCTCATCTCAAAAATTCTGTTTATATATATATATATATATATATATATTTTTTTTTACACAGTGATCACCACTTATCAAGGCCCGGAAGCCACTCAGGGATAAGGGTTATTGCAAGTACATTACGTTAGTGTGGAGATTTGATGAAGTGTTTACTTAAGGGGGCGGTTCATTAGGAATTTGTTAACATTGGACTTGAAGACATCCAAGTTGTAGTCCGGTGGGAAGCAGGCAGACGGAACAGAGTTCCACAGGCGTGCAGTTCTAAGAAAGAAGCTTTGTTCATGGAATCCGCGTTTTGATTTAGGCACAGATATAGAGTGGGGAAAATTTTTCACAGTGGATTCAGCTAGACGAGTGTTTTTCGTGAAAGATTGGCGAGGGGGGACCAGAGATTGGAGCTCAGACGAGCACCTGCCATGGAAATAAAGATGAAACAAGGATAGGCTCGCAACGTCTCTTCTGTGGGAGAGAGGTTGCAGGGTAGAGAAAAGGGCATATTGTCATGTGTTAGACAGCTTTAATTAACTTCCAAACTAATCTATTTCTGACCAGGTCTTTATTTATCCTTCTTTATTTCAAGTTCATTTTTATAACTTCCCTGTTTTCCTTGATCTTCCCCTGTGCACAGGATATGCTACCTGAATTATTCTACATCTACTAACGCTACAATTTGCATCCATTCTTTCAATGTAGTCATACCACCAACACATCTACCTAGGCTGCTCAGGTTTAATCTTCACCTGGGGTCACCAGAAATAAGCCAGTCTTTAAGAATGACACTAAACATCCATCATTGATCGAAGCTAATGCACGCTTCATATTTTTAAAAGTAAATATTTCTTTATGGCATAATCACATTGACACACTGGTTCCCACTGGATCACCGAAGTTAAGCATTGTTGAACCTGAGCAGTACTAAATGGGTGACCATTTGGTACTTCCAGGTGCTGTATGTGCTCTCCACTTATCTCAATATTGTTTCCAGTCGTCCTCGACTTCTCCTTGCCACTGGGCTCAAACAGTGCCGATTCAGGAGAGGTGTGGTTGGAGATTGTGCAACCCTTGCCTCACAATTACATGCACTGCTGCCCCTACAGGAGGTATCCTTTGTCTTTCAAGACTGAGCGGAAGCATGGGGGAAATATCTCTTTTAAAGAAAAAAAAAAATACATATAATTTTTAATATTAATTCATAAGGATGTTTGGTACTTGTGCACCTATTGAACCGTGCTGAAATAACGTTATTTCAAAAGCCATTCTTAACATGAGGAGAGAGGAGTGTTTTGTAACTATTCTGTATTTTCAGTTAACAAATTAATAAAATAAAAAAAATATTGTAAAACTTTCATTTTAACTCGAAATTGGAGAAAGGTCAGCTGATGGTCTACTTGTGATGCATGTCTGAAGCTCTGCATAACCTCTTGTTTAGCTCCTCTTTACCGAAACTCTTGAAAAAAAAATATGACGACAGTACAATCTAAAAATAAGCTTAAACCAGGATTAGGGACAAACAAATTCAACTTGCCTCCTCCCTTGAGGCTCTCATTCACAAATATCCGTGGGCTTAGAACTAACTTAGCTGATGTTGAAGCATTTCTCTTAACAAATACCCCGGATATCTTAGCACTAAGTGAAACTAACCTACACTCCTCCATTCCCTCTAACCACTTTAACATGCCTGGATATCTCCCACTCTGCCGTAAGGACTCTGACAGACATATGCACGGACTTGGAGTTTACATTCGTAATACCCTTCCCTTGACTAGAGAAACAAACCTAGAAACAGATGATCAAGCCTTCATGTGCTTTAGACTAAACATTCAACACAATATTAGCTACTATTATTTTCTCTACCGCTCTCCCTCGACTCAGGACTGCTCCATAATAAACAAAGTATCTGACAGCATAGACACGGCACTGTCCCTCGACACTAGCGCACAAATACATGTATTTGGTGACTTTAATGTCCACCACAAAAACTGGCTTGGATTCTCTACTTACACAGATGCAGCGGGCAGCACAACCCATAGCTTCACTATATCTCACTCCCTATCACAAATTGTTACGTTTCCAACCCGTTTCCCTGACCAGGAAGAACAACACTCATCACTTCTAGATCTGTTTTTGACCACAGTTCCCGATGACTGCATAACGAAGGCCCACAACCCACTCGGGAATGCTGATCATGCAGTGATAATGGTTGAAATCGCCCTAAACTCTAGAGCCAAAACTGAAGAGCCAGTGCTCAAAACAACGAGATATTATAAAAAGGCTGACTGGGAAGCCATCAGGGAACTAATTAGAGATGCTCCATGGAGAAATATTTTCTCTCTCCCTGCTGAACAATGTGCAAACAAGACCACTGAATGGTTCAAAACTGCAATCGAAGCGCATGTTCCCATGCGGAAATTTTATAGTAAGCCCCACTCTCCCCAATGGTTTACGTCGACTTGTGCAACTGCCATTGCTCAAAAGCAGCATGCATACCGTAGGTTTAACCGACATAAATCCAGTTCAAACAGACTGAAGTATATAGAAGCTAGAAATAACGTTAAGAAAGAAATAGCGACAGCTAAGAGAGAATTCACGGAAACCACTAAAAAGCGCATCGAAGCACAAAAACTAGGAACTCGAGACTTCTGGAAAATCTACAACAGTGTAGTAAATAATGGGCAATCAACAATTCCCCCACTAACCAACAATCACGAGGTTGTCTCCTTAGCAACCGACAAGGCTAACATGCTTGCCAGTCGGTTTGCCTCCAACTCCACACTGGACCCTTCCAACCACCCCCTACCTGACTTTCCTATGCGGACAGACGCCACACTAGACGATCTGAAAACCACCCCTGCTCAGGTGCATGCTATCATAAAAAACCTTGACACCTCAAAAGCATGTGGACCCGATCTTATCCCAGCTGTGCTAATAAAAAAGTGCTCAGCCGAAGTAGCTCCAGTTCTCTCCAAACTCTACAACAAATGCCTTAATGAAGCTTGCTTTCCGGGCTGTTGGAAAACTGCTTCTGTTGTACCAGTATTCAAGAATTCTGGCGAAAGGACAGACCCATCAAATTATCGCCCCATTAGCCTCCTCCCACTTTTTGCCAAAATATTTGAGACCATAATTAACCATGCTCTAGTCCATCATCTTACAGATGCTAAACTACTGACTGACAAACAATATGGATTTAGACAAGCCCGTTCCACAGCAGACATCCTAACTGTGATCTCTGAATGTATATACCATTCACTGGACAAAGCGGGGGAGGGCAGAGCGGTAGCTCTAGATATATCTAAGGCTTTTGACAGGGTATGGCATGAGGGTCTCCTCAGGAAAATCAGATCATACGGTATCACTGGTAGAATGCTTAACATAATTAAATCCTTCTTAGATAAGAGAAAAATCCAGGTTGTCCTCGACGGTCGTACATCTAAACAATATGATATAAATGCGGGGGTGCCCCAGGGTTCTATCCTTGGACCTCTTGTTCCTGATACTCATAAATGACCTCCCCGACAAAATTGCCTCTGAGATGGGTATATATGCTGATGACACTACACTCTATGGCAGGCACGACAGGAAGACGAATGAACACATTTCTAAAGAAATGGCAGAAACACTAGAGGAAGACCTCCAATCTGTAGTGGAATGGGGACAAAAGTGGTTGGTCGCGTTCAATGCTGCCAAGACTAAACTAGTTTCATTCAATAATTACAAGAAACCCTCTCTACCACCCATAGCAATGGCCAACGACTCTTTATCTGAGAGTCCATCTTTCAAACTCCTTGGCCTAACGTTCACAGGAAACATGAGTTGGAACAATTACATTGAAGGCATTGCCAGGGCCGCTGCAAGAAAGGTGGGCTCTCTCTACCGTGCTGGAAAACTGCTAACACCCGAAAGTATCCTGTACCTCTATAAGGCCACCATTCGCCCATGTATGGAGTATTGCTGCCACATCTGGGCTGGTGCATCTGCTACTAGTCTCTAACTCCTTGACAAGGTTCAAAAGAGAGTCGCAAACATGATAGGCCCAGAACTGGCATCTAAGCTCCAGCCTCTGTCCCATCGACGAAATGTTGCATCCCTCTGCCTTTTCTACAAGTATTTTAGTGGTGAATGCTCTGACGAACTGCAATCACTTGTGCCCCCACGACGTGAGCACCCTCGATAAACCCGACAGGCTGCTAAATCTCACCCCCACACTGTAGAGATCCCTAGATGTAAAAGATCTTTTTACTCCAATAGTTTCTTCCCCAGAACCGCTAGACTCTGGAATTCCATTCCAGGTCCCTGCTTCCCCAACAGTACTGACGTGCAGAAGTTCAAGTGTAACGTGAACCGACACCTTGCTGCCCAAATCCCTACATAGTACCCCAGTAGTTGTTGCCCCTGATAGTAGCCCCCTACACCAAAGTGGCAATTTGCCTTGTTTGGGGTGAAAAAGTAATAAAAAAAAAAAAATAAAATAAAAATAATACTATTTAAAAATAGCATGGTTCAATAAGTGCACAAGCACCAGATATTTAAAAAAAAAAAAAAAAAAAAAAATGGTGCGATCCTATTTCTTATCCATCATTGCATTATCATATCATTTGTCACCATGCAATGCATGTCCTCAACCCTCACTGGTTAGGTTTAACTTCTATACATCATCACACTGCATACACAATGTCTAATTGACTGTTCTCTTGATCGACAGTGGTAACTCTCTGCTGGTTAGTAATGGCAGAAGTTCCCTAAAGTTAGTTCATTCACATGCACTCCCCTTCTAGTTGAATGCAGCTTCCCATCCTTCTATGTCTCTGGAAAGCCCCTCAGCTCCATAATGGCCTCTGGATTGCTCAATGGCTACAAAACAAGTCTCATTCATTAGTTCCTTAAGTTTGGAGAAAAGTCACATCGTGAAAATTCTGTTGGCTCTAGAGCAAGGATGTTCTTCTCAGCTAGAAACTGCAAAATGTTCTGTGAAAGCAGGGGAGGGGAGATGTCATGAGAAGGAGCACTGTCATGGTGAAAAAGAGGAGGAAGCATAAATAAAAGTGTGTGAAAAAAAAAAAAAAAAAAATGCAAACTACTTATCAACATAATTCACTCAGTACATCCAGTCTGTATACTTTGAAGACACACCGGGGTTATAGTCAAGATTTTGTGTTTTGACTTTCAGTTTCTGATCTGCAGATGGGACGATGGCGGCAATCAAGATATCGTCACTTCTGATTAATCATTATCTTTCTTTAAGATAATGTGAAAGTTCCCCCTTTTCCACATGAATGGCTTATTTGTCTGCTTGACCATGTCTAATTATTCAACCAAATAAACAACAGAAACCAGAAATCCAAAAGAGCAGATAATCTTGACTATAACAGACACATCTTATATATATATACTAGCAGTATTTTACTAAATAATACTAACGTATTTATCTAAGCTAGCAGAAACGCCCTGCATAGCCCTGTCGTAAAGTACGCTTAAATATGGTATTTTAATTCTTGCAGATTTCAAATATATTATTATAGAGTAAATGTTCTATCGATTTTTATATATTATAAAGTTGCGATTTCAAAAATAAAAAAATATATTCATATGACTTGGGTGCATCAGCTTGAATCGAAATAGAAACCGAAACCAAAACTTAAAAATATATATATAACTTGAGTTCCTTCAGCTATAATTGAAACCGAAACTTACGAAGAATTCTTGATAAAATTATTTATAAAAAAAATAAATAACTGGAGTGCTATTAGCTATAATCGAAACCGAAACCAAAACTTATGAAGAATCTTTGGTAAAATGATTTATTACAAGAAATGGAAGACCATAACAATTAAATGACAGTCACTCTGATGTAAGCGTAACACACAAAATAAATAACACACATGCTATCCTATTAATATACAAGAATAAAAAAGCATTGGAAATGCAAAAGGATATAGGGATGGTATGCCAAAAAGTATACAAACAAGATAGCTATGAATGGCTAGGCACATGGAAATAGAATTGCATCCAAAGTATAGCCCTATAGCTTTTCTCCAATCTTCATTCCGTGCCATCATTACGGTTGTAAAAAGCTATAGGGCTATACTTTGGATGCAATTCTATTTCCATGTGCCTAGCCATTCATAGCTATCTTGTTTGTATACTTTTTGGCATACCATCCCTATATCCTTTTGCATTTCCAATGCTTTTTTATTCTTGTTAATTAGTATTTTTACTTACAGTCTTATTTTTAAACTTACATTCATGATAGTATTGTCTTTTTTAGGAGGCGGCTCATTGCCGCCTCCATTAGTAGCAGGTCGCTTCCTGCTGGGTTTTAGGTCTTTGGGTTTTGGGCCTTAGGAGTTGCCTCTTGGTCCTCCATCGGTTCTATATTACATAGAGAGTGCTACCGCCTCTCTGATAAAACAGTTAGAGTATTATAAAGTTCTAAAATGTTCATACCTTCACTATTAAATTTTTCTTGGTTCATTCTTTGGCGTTTTGGCAAAGATTTGGCAGTTTTTGATATTTATACTTATAATAGTTTGTGCATGAGGCAGCTTTTTTCCCCTTGGGATCCCTGTTATACCGTGCTTTTGAGTCAGCACGTGAGGCAGCCTTCTTTTTTTCTGTTTTTTTGTTATAAAGAGCACGTGAGGCAGCTTTTTTTCCCTCGGAATCCCTGTTATACCGTGCTTTTGAGTCAGCACGTGAGGCAGCCTTCTTTTTTTCTGGTTCTTTGTTATAAAGAGCAGGTGAGGCAGCTTTTTTTCCCTCGGAATCCCTGTTATATTGTGCTTTTGAGTCAGCACGTGAGGCAGCCTTCTTTTTTTCTGGTTCTTTTTTATAAAGAGCACGTGAGGCAGCCTTCTTTTTTTCTGGTTCTTTGTTATAAAGAGCACGTGAGGCAGCCTTCTTTTTTTCTGGTTCTTTTTTATAAAGAGCACGTGAGGCAGTTTTTTTCCCCTCGGGATCCCTGTTATACCGTGCTTTTGAGTCAGCACGTGAGGCAGCCCTCCGACCACTGAGAATTGAATATCACTTTTTACAATTGATTACTCTAGCCATTGCACCATGGTTCCTTGAATGTTCAATTCTCAGTATGCGTGAACGAAAAATACAATTGCGAATTACTTGGGACCTCTATCCAGTATTGGCTGACAGAACAAGATCATGCTATCTCCGTGAAGTAAATAAAGGGTTCCGTTCGAAATTCCATCCAAATTCTAGAGTTCAACAGAAATATTCCAGAGTTCGGTAGGATACACCTGAAGAATTTTGATCAACTGAGATAAAGATTTCGTGGTTTCATTAACGCTGGTGGGTGACTGTTTAAAGAAAAAACCTTAACGTTCACCTCAAATATTCAGCATCCAAGAAATATAGGCCACTGGCAAACTGGAACGTCTGTGAGCATCCGGTGTATTATTTGGAGCTGTCCCTTTTGAGAGAAGTTCCGTGTTCGAAGTGGTCTGTCTGCATTGGGTATATAGTGTTTAAAACTTGTTATTACACGTAATCTTATTTAATTATGGAGTTAGCTAAAAAGCGATGGGTCACTGCACTTCTCCGTGTAAAGAGCAGTCGATTGATGCTTGAATTGTTGTCAGAGACCGTTCGTACACCGAGATACATCGTCTCAAAAGAAAGAAGAAAGCAGAAGAAGAAAGAAGAACAATTGGCCATTTTTGTACCCTTTTTTTTTTTTTGCTCTCTTTTGACATTTTAACTGACGTTCTGACACTCGCTGGATTCGTAAGACGCTTCTCTGTAAGAATATGTGCTTTTTGAAACTTATAAGTTGATTTTAGTTGAGATTTGGATAGTTTTGTTTTGTAGGCGTATATAGGCGTGTACAGGCCATCCCTATATAGAGAGTGCTACCGCCTCTCTGATAGATTTTAATTGATTTTCAACTTCCAGTAAAAGTAAAATCTTTAGAACTATAGAATATAAAACCCCTACCCATACAAGTTATTTTAGTTTGAGAAACAGGATGTGTTTTTATGGTAATCGTGAAAAAAAAAAAACTTTATAGTTAAATATTTAGAGATTTATAAAGAATCAGAATCAGGAATTTGATACAGAATCAATAATTGTAATTTGATTGGAATCAACTCATTACTAGTATAGATATCTACTTTTTTCCTGATAAATAAGTGTATCACAAAGTTTTCCTGTTAATTTATTTTGAACGGTTACCTGTGTATGCCTTGAAATAAGCACCCAATTTGACTATCTAAAAGAAAAAAAATGGTTCACATTGGAAGGGAAAATTTTCTTCCATGGTTTTAGGAAAGTCACATCTGCTCCTGACTCTTTCATATCTAAAGAAGGCATAAATTATACTGAAACGTCATATGAACTTCCTTTGACAACCGATCCCGTTATTTTAACTATTCTAAATCTACTAACCCAAGAATTCTAATCCATTCTATGAACGTGGCCAAACAAATAAAGCCTACTGGTCTGCACACATTTGAAACCATCCAATGTAAACCAGTTTTCAAAATTCACATTACACATCCATTGTCTCATTCTCATGCAATTTCTCTCCATGCTATACATAACCTCAACTGATACTTATACAGAATAAGGACCCTGTTATTGTGTCAGAATTGTCCAGCCAGTTTAGAGAAAATGCTAGGTGTTAAATGAAAGTTTTGTTATTTTTTTTTCATGCAAACGATGGCCAATTTTTTTCAATGAAAAATACATTATTTATGCTTTTAGGAAAATAATTCAATGAAACGGTATTTGAAAAAAATTTTCAATGAAAAATATATTATTTATACTTTTAGGAAGATAATTCAATGAAAAAGTAATTGAAAATATTTTTTCCAATGAAAAATACATTATTTATGCTTTTAGGAAAAAAAATTCAATGAAAAAGTAATAAAAAAAAATGGAAACAATATCTCTTTGTTGTGATGAACAAAATATAATGAATAATTATTGGACATTTTTTTTTTTTTTTTTTTTTTTTTTTACAAAACTTTAAGAAAAAAAATTAAAATTCCAAGCAATACAAAAAAACATCCATTGTAAGTTTCATAAATAACTATTTTTTTAATAACAATACAAAAAATTTTTTTTTTAATTTTGTATATGATTTTTTTTTTCTTATTTTATGATTTATTATTAGCTCAGCATTCCAGTACTTTCCAATGTTTTCCATAAACTGGCAAGACGATTCCAATGATAGCAGTCCTTATGTTGCATAAATACCCCTCGACCCTCACTGATCATGTTTCACTTCCATACATAATCATACTACATAGACATGACTTTGGTTGACAGTGATAGTGCTTTGCTGGTCAGTAATGGCATAAGTTCTGTAAATGTTAGGGCTGGATATGAACAAGGACTTTGTGTCTGAATCAAGATGACTAAGATCCATCCTTTTAATAGCAACATCACCATTCCTGGATTACTATGAGCTTAATCAATACATAGAAATTCTTGGTTAAATGTGGTAACGCAGATCATGAAAACTATCGTTGATGCTGTGTTAACCCAGGGATGAACTTATTGATACTAAGGAATGATGAGACCAGCTGATTAACTGGATTGACCTCTCACACCTCCAGTCAAACCAAAGTAAGAGCCAAAGTGAAACAAAAGCATCAAAGATTATCACTTACAGCCTACAGGTGGCTGCATTTTTTTTTTTTTGGAGGGGGGGGGTAGTTACAAACAATCCTCGTTTTTTTTTTATTGTAGCGAAATTCAAAAAATAAAATATTGAATTTCAAGTGAAACCAATGGTATCTACTGAACTGTCATGTTGCAGTAATGAACATATCCAAAAATTACAAAAAAACAATAACGGTAGAAAATTAATTATTAATGAAAATAGTTTTCAAAGACAATTAGCGAAAATTAAGTTTTGGACAAAGATTTTCATAAAAAAATTTCCCTCTCTTTTGTTACAATTAGAACTCTGGTTTCTTTTTGCAAAACTCAATTTTTGCTAATCGTCTTTGCTAATTGCATTTTTATTAATAAATGATTTTCTATCTTCATCGTTTTTCATAATTTTTGGATATGTTCATTACTGTGACATGAGAATTGAGTAGATACCATGGGTTTTACTTGAAATTCAATATTTCAGTTTTCGAATTTTGTTACAATAACAAAGAGCCCAATGTTCCAAATATGATCATTTATAATTGGGATCAGATTTTGCGTTCGATTGGAAAAGGACGAGAAGAATGATGGTTATCATACTGCGCGAGTGTACAGCACAAGATAATGTCCCCATAAACCCTAACATGTCCCCATAAACAAGGGATGTGAGGCATGAAAATGTTAAAACCAAGCTAAAACATGCTCACCCACCGATGCCAATTTCTAGTGTTGAGATGATTAATCGGAATCAAAAAAATTTGAGCCTATTTTCCAATGCTTAGACCGATTCCTTAAATTATCTTGTTTTTTAATTTGATTTTGGTTTAAGAAACATCTTCCACTGATTGTAGTAATAGTAAAATAACAAATATTTATTGATTTAAACTTCCAGTAAGACTAAAATCTCTAGATCATAAGATCATACTCTCACAATAGTGTTTTTACGTTTGAGAAAATATAGGCCCATTTAAGATGTGTTTTTATGGTAATAGAGACAAAATAACACTTTATAGTTAAATATTTAAAGAATCAGAATCCGTAATTGTATCGGAATCGTGAATTTAGTACAAAATCAGAATTAGGAAAGAATACTGGAATCGTCCCATCACTACCAATTTCCCAAACCGAGTTCTACATTATCGTGTTTGTGGTATGGTGTTGTTGTTACAACTAGAAATAGAAACCTTCTTTAAGCAATACCATTCAAATTTATTATTTTCATCTGCATCCTATGCCACAATTCAGCTTCATTTACAGTCAAATTATTTTGGCGCTTTTATATTATAATAACAACAAAAAAGAAAAAAAAATTGAATTTCAAGTGAAACAAATGGTACTTACATAATTGTCAGGTCTCAAACAGTAACATATCCAAAAATTACGAAAAACGATAAGGTAGAAAAATAATTATTCATGAAGACATTTGTGAAATGAAGTGATATCACCATGTTACAATTTACTCAAATAAAAAAATTTAAAAAAGAGATAAGTTGACAGGGGAGATAATTAAGTTCTGTTGCTTACATCATATGATGAACATAATTCAAAATGTCGGACAAATTTTATTCCTAATGTAAACTTTATCGGAAACTGTTTTTCATTAATAATTATTTTTTTATCTTATCGTTTTCCGTAATTTTTGAATATGTTATTATTTGCAACATGACAATTACGTAGGTATCGTTAGTTTTACTTGAAATTCAATATTATTTCATTATTATAATATAGAAGCACTCGTTTTTCTTTTAGCATTTTTTTTTTTGAACAGCTGCAATCAGTTTCAACTAAGCAAGTCAAAAATTAAGCCTCAAAGTGCCCATGTAGGGGGGGAGGGCAGAAAGTTATTCCTTAATGAAGCAAAAGTCATTTAACTTGATTCATGAATTGCAGAGAACTATTATAAGGAGGAAAAGGGAGGCAAGTAAAGATGAGACAGAGAAAGAAAAAAGGGAGAGAGAGAAATAACAGGAAAAGAGAGAAGGGGAAGAAAGAAGAGAAATAAAATCCAGTAAAACCATGTCAGAAATGAAATATTTCTTAATTAAAAAAAAAAAAAAAATCTAATTTTATCTAAAAGGCAGGGAACTCATATTTAACAATGTAAGTAAAATTTTGTTTTTTCTGAACAAAAAAAATCATAGGATAAGAATACCACCATAAATACAGAGGGATTGAGTTGAAATTTCTAAAAAGATTGATAACAGATATCTGAAGATCTCAAGGTTGTTGAACTAATACTGGTTCTAACGGATTGTATCATCCGTCCTCATATGTATAATATGTGGTTCTCACTATAAGATTATACTCTGCAAACAAAAAAAACTGCATTCATTTCTCTTTCCTTGTCACCAAAGCATCAGATAATTTTAATGGTCAGCATTTGGATTCTTCAGACTACTGTTCTCATCTTGAGTATCATTTTCACAACGTTTCGGTCAATGTAACCTCTGATCTTCTTCAGGTGTATCTTGTTAAACTTGGGAATGTTTCTGTCAAACTCAGAAATTAGGATGGAATTTCGAATGAAAGCCTTTATTTACTTCACAGGGGTATCATACTCTTGTTCCATCAGCCATGACTGGATAGAGGTCCTAAGTAATTTGCAATTGTATTTTCAGTTGCCCTCCGACCACTGAGAATTGAATATCACTTTTTACAATTGATTACTCTAGCCATTGCACCATGGTTCCTTGAATGTTCAATTCTCAGTATGCGTGACCGAAAAATACAATTGCGAATTACTTAGGACCTCTATCCAGTATTGGCTGACAGAACAAGACCATGCTATCTCCGTGAAGTAAATAAAGGGTTCTGTTCGAAATTCCATCCAAATTCTAGAGTTCAACAGAAATATTCCAGAGTTCGGTAGGATACACCTGAAGAAGGTCGGAGGTTACATCGACCGAAACGTAAAAATCACACTCAAGATGAAGACAGTAGTCCAATGAATCCAAATAATATGAATAATCAATCCTCATCTCAAAAATTCAGAAATGTTCAGCATTTATTCAATAAATTAGACATTTTATATTAAATACAAGTTTTCAATTTTAACATTGTGATTATCCAGCAAGTCAAAGGTTACACCAGATTAAAGCACATTATTTTTTTTTTAATATACTGTTACCTTTAAAAGCTTCACTATATAATTTTTTCTAATATTTTAAGTAAATGAAAATAAATAAATAAATAAATAAAACTATGGAGACATCTAGAGTTCTGTTGAAGCCATCCTTTTGGGAGCTTTCCAAGGGAGGTAAATCCTTTACTATTGGTCAGGATTTCAGAAGTAAGCAACGCCGGCTCCTGGTCGAACAATTAGAACATATATATATATATATAACAAATCAAGACAAGAAAACTAACTGTAACTGAAATAGTTTCTAGGCTCAGAAATTTTTGTGAATTAGCGGGCGTTCACTGAAGCCACATGTATCTGTTTAACGGCTGCAATTCAATGGTATTGTTCTCAATGGTGTTATTTTCGATGGCGTTATTTTCTATACTCGAGGTTGCTTTCTGTACTTCATCGGCCACCTGTTTGTTGTGCGTCTTTTTATGCCTCTGTAATGAATCCCGGCGCGAGAACTTCTGTGTGCATTGGTCGCATTCAAACGGCTTCTGGTCAGAGTGCACTGAACGCCTGTGCACCTGCAAATAGTCCTTTTGCGCGAATCGCTTCAGACAGATGTCGCAGCTGTAAGGTTTCAGACCCGTGTGCCGTCGGCTGTGGATTTCAAGTGTGTCCCGACGGGCAAACTTCTTCAGGCAGGTCGGGCACTGGTGCGGTTTTTTCCGCACGTGCGTCCGCTGGTGGATGCGCAACTTGTCCCGATTGGAGAACTGCTTTGGACAGAATTCACAATGGAAGGGTTTTTCTCCTGTATGGGTCCTTCGGTGGATCTCCAGAGTTGTTCGTCGTGCAAATTTCTGGATGCACAGATCGCACTGAAATGGCTTCTCACCTGTATGAGTTCTTCGGTGAATTTGTAAATAGTCCCGCCGGGTAAATAGTTCTGAACAAATATCACACTGGAACAATTTCTCCCCAGTATGTTTACGTCGGTGGATTTGAAGATTATGTTTATGGGCAAACTGTTGCAGACAGACGTCACACTGAAATGGCTTAACTCCAGTATGAGTCCTCTGATGGATGAGCAGTGTATCACGGCGAGTAAAGCTCCGCGAACATACCTGACATTGGAAGGGCCTTTCTCCTGTATGTGATCTTTTATGTATCTGCAGGTAATGCCGTTGGGCAAACGGTTTCAAACAGATGTCACAGTTGTAGGACTTTGTGTTTGCAGACGCTGCCGGTGCCGGCACTTGTGTCCCCTGCTGCTGATTTGGGTCTGTGAACAACAATCCTTGCAGTTTAAGTCCGTTCTGATCAAGAGAGATACTCTGGTTTGCCTGTTGATCAGTACCTGCGGGTACAACACCTGATAAGTGAGAATGAGCAGCCGCAATGTTCGGCTTTGGTAGGTGAATCCGTTTATGTTTCTGAAGCGTGTCGTTGCGGGCAAAACTTTTTGAACAAATGTCACATTGGTACGGTTTTTCTCCAGTATGCTTCCGACGATGGATCTTCAGGACGTATTCCTGGGTGAACACTTTGCCACAAAATTCGCAGAAGATTTGCTTGCCCGTTGTTGATTTCGGTTGGGGAGCCGCCTGCACAACCTGATTATTACATTCCCCGTTGCAACACGGGGTATTGAAAGATTTGGCAGTTGGATCAGAAGAATCGATTGTGGTCAGATTCTTTTCGGTGGAATATTTTGGCGGGGGATCTTCCTGGATAGCGGTCCGGTCAACTGTCGTCAAGTAAGCCGTCTGCTGCAAAAACTGGCTCCCAAGGTAACTAGAATCGGAAAAGACATAATCGTGAGACGCAACATGAGGGTCCTGAAATGAGTCACCTCTTAAATGAGACATTTTGGATGTTAATTATTTCTTTTTTTTTTTTTTTTTTTTAAAGATTTTTTTTTTTTTTTAAAGTCTGTCAGTAGGATGTTTCTTATTTTGGATGAAAAGATATAATTTTTTATATTTTTTTTAATTTTTATAATTTTTTATATTAAATTTGTTGTTCAATTTCTAGTACAAAGCATATATTTTATAATCTTTCGATATTAAATCTTATTTCTTTCATAAAAATGTAATAAATAATGAAATGATTTGATAGTCAACATATGTATGAATTTACAATAGATAAAACCCTTAAAATCGATTTTTATAATGTATTGGTCCATACAAAAACCTTAATTTGTGAAGAGTCTGCTTAATTGACATAAGGGTTTCAAATTCCTGATAAAAGTTTACATTTCCTGCCTTTCTTATTCCTCTAGTTTAAATTGTAAAATATTAAATAACCTTGTGCCACACCTGGGTATCTGATGTTTTAAAATCAAGTGAGATGTGGGAAAAATTAAAAACATCTGATTTTATGAACAAGTAGCATGCCAGGAAACATATTCTACACAAAATTGGATTACTGTACTGTCAGTAGACATCCCTAATCATCTTAGAAATGTTCGGGCATCTTGTTTATAAAAATAAGTGGAGGCACACAACCTTAAAATGCCACAACATGAAAAGCAACCTTTGATACTGAAGATGTCTGGCTTCAAAGTTATTAAAAGATAAACGAAAGAACTTCAGTTCATGTTTTTACAAAATTATTAAAGAAATGGCTATATATATATTTTCTTTTTTATAAAAAGATGCTTTTTTCTTGGCATACAACCCGAGTACAGAAATAACATCACATCAGATGATCATGTTTCTTTTCACGTTGCTAATTCTGGTATCTGGCACGATGCACGACTATACTGTTCATTTGATGATAGGGGAAGTTGTATTTCGAAACATACAGAGGATAGAATCAATAATTTAAATAAACTTCAGTTTTTAAATTTCTAAAACAGTTTCATTGTAAACAGCTGATGCTAGCCTTTTCTATTTCATGTTTTAAGGTTAGGTTTCACAGTTGGTATAGATGGAATTGTCCAATGATGAAATCGGCTTATACAAATTTTTAGTCTGCAATATATGGATTTAGTTAGTCTTTAAACTCTTGAAGGTTGCGTTAGCATTAGGATAATGTGGTTAGTAGTGGAGTTCTTGCATTATTATCTTGTATTATTAATATTGAATAGATATACTTTTTTGTGTAAAAATGTCTAAAAACTAATATATATATATATATATATATATATATATATATACACACACGTTATATATTCATATTATTTATATATATCTATATAAATTATGATTCTTAAGCTGTAATGGCTTTACTGTTTCTTTTTATTTTATTGTAATATGTTTTTGCGATATTATCTTTTGAGATCTTGTGGCATGAATAATGAGAGAAAGCTCAACAGATGATGACGTAAGCTTAAACAAAATTGTCTTTAAAAAAAAAAAAAAAATCAAAGCAAAGAGAGTTACGTTGGAGAATGATGAAGAAACATTTTTAAAGTTGAAACATAAAAAACTATTTTGGAATCCACGCTTCAGTTTTCATGTTTCTGAAGAAACAATTTCATCTCACAAGATCCTACTTTCTTGGCATCTGATTTTTTTTTTTTTTCGAGAATATTAAGGTGTTCTTCTAGCAGATTATTCCAAAGTACACCTGAAAAAAGGCAAAAAAAAAAGAAGAGGAAAAATTAAAACTTTAAAAAAAAAAAATTAAAAACATAAGGGAAAAGAAGAGATACATTAAAAAGAAAAGGCAAATCTTTTCATTCCATCCATTTTTTTTTTAATCCTCTCATACTATTCTTCATCATCCAACTCAATCTCATTAAACTTTACCCTTGAGTGGCTTTTTTGCCTTGATGAGTATTGATTCATTTGTATAAAAAAAAATTATGATTAAAGTGTTGTTGCATGTGCATACGAGTCAAGGTCCTACTACTACTACTACTACACTGCCTTAAAAAATAGCAAATTGTATTAGTCCTTTTGTTAACACAAGCAAAATAAAGCACGTTATCCTGTTCCTCAAATGCGACTTGTCACAAAAATGTTGACAAGTTTACTTATCTTTGCAATAAAGTTGCCAAGCAAAATTGCATAGAAAGTGAATTAAAAATTTTTTTGAATCAACAAAACCTCATCTGGGTTAAACAAGATGTAAGCAATCTGAAAGTCAAATCTTCCTATCAAGAGGTAACGTGACTTCTTTGAAGTTATTTCGACACTTGTACAGTTTAATCAAGACATTAAAAAGTGAAAATATCGGAAAAAAAAAGGTTATATTGTACATATCCGTTACGGAATCAAGTTCTCTGAAAAAAAAAATAATTACTTAATTTCATCAAGTAATTTTTGGGGTTTTTTTTACAGTGAAAAAACAATTTATGATACCGAGCAAAAGGTTTGATTTTTAAGAAAAAAACCTAGTATTAAAGATGGGAAGGGAGTGTTGGCACTTTAAACTGAGTTATCTCCCTGTGGCATGTTAAAAAAAATTCAAAGATGACCGACTTCAACGCGCTCTCATAAAAATATGTTTTTCCACTATTAAAAAAAATAAAATAAATACTCAATCAAATTAAGTGAAATTTTTGTTTTTTGAGATCTTCAGTTCAAAACGGATACGTACAATGTAACCTTTTTTTTTCTGATATTTTCATTTTTTTAATGTCTTGATTAAACTATACAAGTAACGTTATTTCATTTTTTAATTTTTGGTTGAACAAATTTCAAACAATAAGCTGGAAACAAATGGAAAAATACCCTCCACAAACAAGAAAAAAAAAAATACTGCAAAATGAAAACATTTAAGCATACCTTTCCTTCAGATAAAAGTGCAGGCTGAATTATAAAAAGCACACAAAACATAAAATGAGAGATATGTAAAAAAAAACAAAAAAAACTAGCAGATGTACCCAGCATTGCCCGGTATTAAACATAACATTAAATTCTTTAAAAAAAATTTTTTTTTAAATGAAATAAAAAAAATGGAAAGAAACTAAGTGCATGCGAGTATCGTTTTTTTCTAAACAGATCACTTCTTGTGAGTAAAAAAAAAAAATATTCAAGTTGAGATTGAAACCAAAACCTAAAGACAGTGAGTCAAGTATGATAACCATTAGGCCAGCTTGCCATGATCTTTAAAAAGTGTTTTCAAACCTACATATTCTTAACATAAGGAATCTGTAATATGAAGGATTTGTGCATGCACATTTGTGAAACAGCAAACAGATATACAGCTGATAACCCTCAAGTAACAATTTTTCAATTTTTACTCCTTAGCAGCCCTTTTTTCTGGATGAAAACTGATTAAAAAGAATGCCCGAATACCCTATATACCAAATTTCAAGTCTGTAGATTAAAAATTCATTGAGTATTTAGATGTACAGTTGTCCTCAGACACACACACATACATATTCTCACTCTTATAGATATATAGATAAATAAAACGATAATAGTAATTATAAAATAAATATAAGGATTATAAACAATCCAAGAAAATAATACACAAAACATCAAACACTAACCTGGACCGATAGAAATTCAACGGAATAAGAAATACATTTAATCAGCAAATGTTTCGATAAAGCTAATATTTTTCTGGATAGCACAAAAAATTGTTTTTTTTGGACAGAAAAACAAATAACATGCAGCAAATATGAGTTCTATGAAAATAGTGTCCATTGTATTTTAAATATAGAACTGACCCAAATGAGATAAATTAATAAATACTAATAAATATTCAGAAAGTAATATTGTGCTACATAGTTCAATACAAATAAAATTACATTGTAAGAAACAATCTTTAATTTACTCCTTCGGTCTAGCACCTCTTGTCAGACAATGTTCTTTTTTTTTTTTTGTCCCATTTCTTTTGAATGTTCCCTTTTTTGTAAATAATGTTTCACTGACTCCTTTCTTTGGTGAAGAACCATTACACATCAAAATCACGAGGTCCTTCCTTACACCATTACAAAAATGATCATATTATAAAGATATTTGAAAACTATATTAAAGGGAGGTCATTCTCATATTCTCATTCAGAAGTCAGAATGGAAATTTTTTTTTACTCTTATGAGGTTGCCTGCTGATATTGTAAACATACCAGGCTACTAAACAAAACCTATCTTTTTTTAAAAACCCGATAAATTATTATTTGCGTACGTACACACACAAAATATTCACAAAAATATCTTTTAATCTGTTAAAATATGACAACAAATTAATACGATGGGTTAATTTGCCTTGTCACTGTTTGAAAAATAAAATAAAACTAGACAATAAAGTTTGGCAGCCATTTTGGGAGTTATTCGGGTCAATATAATTACAAATCTAAACTCTCCAGAACATTTAATAAGAAAAATTATAATCTCCTTCACTTTGCCCATCTACCATCTAGATCATAATATATACGATTTATTTACATCGCTTTTATAAAATTCTTACTATTTCAGCTCCCCTCGTGTGTGTTCGGCTTTTTCGTATAAAAACGAAACTAATCTGAAGCGAAGGCGTGGTTCTCGACCTCGTGCGAAGAACGTCTAGAAAGCAATCAGCTTTTGATCCGGGGGGGGGGGGGGCTTATATCAGACAATTGCTATTCAATTGGAAACTCCACTTTTTATAGAGAGCTGGTTTCGACCCCCCACCCAACATCTTGTGGAAGCCAAAGTTGGGTAAATAAACCAAAAAAAAAAAGTCTCGCAGTAAAAGTTAACTGCCGTATTTCTATTTGACCTCATTAAATTCAAATTCATGCACCTGTCAATTTGTGTAAACAAACCTCCCCCCCCCCCAAAAAAAAAACTGCCTTTTTTTTTTTTTTTTTTTTTTTTAACAAGGTGGTCACCACATATCAAGGCCCGGAAGCCACTCGGGACAAGGGTTATTGCGTGTACAGTACGTTAATGTTGAGATTTGATAAAGTTTCTACTTAAGGCGGCAGTTCATCAGGAATTTGTTTATGTTGGACTTGAAGACATCCAAGTTGTAGTCAGGTGGGAAACAGGCAGACGGAACAGAGTTCCACAGGCGTGCACTTCTAAGAAAGAAGCTTTGTTCATGGAATCTACGTTTTGGTTTTGGCACAGATAAAGAGTGGGGAAAATTTTTGACAGTAGTTTCAGCTAAACAGGTGTTTTTTGTGAAAGATCGGTGAGGAGGGACCAGGGATTGGAGCTCAGACGAGCACCTGCCATGGAAGTAACGATAAAACAAAGACAGGCTCACAACGTCTCTCCTGTGGGAGAGAGGTTGCAGGGAAGAGAAAAGGGCATCCCCCACGAAGCCACAAAGCCTTTTTTGTACTCTGTTAAGGCAGGACAGAGTGTTTTTAGCAGCTCCTGCCCAAATGTGGCAACAGTACTCCATCCTTGGACGTACTTGGCTTTTATATAGATAGAGAATTGCATCAGCAGTGAGATATCTTCTGGGTCGGTAGAAGGATTCCACCATTTTTTCAGCGACCTTGGCAATAGACTTGATGTACGTGTTTCATTTCAGGTCAGGAGTAAAGGTCAAGCCCAGAAGCTTATCAAAGCATGGAGCTTCCTCTAGTCGAGAGCCATTCATTTCAATTGATGCCAGATGGGGATCAGAACGTTGCTGATGTAAAGATAGGAGCTTAGTTTTAGATGCTTTAAAAGTAACCAGCCACGACTTCCCCCACTGAACCACGCGCTCGAGATCAGAGGAGAGAATCAGAGAGAACTTTGTCATTTACATTCTTTGATGTGTTGCCATAGATGGTCGTGTCATCAGCATAGATGTTAACAAATGATTTAAGTATGTGCTTTGAGAGATCATTGATGTAGATCAAAAAGAGAATTGGGCCCAGGATGGACCCCTGAGGGACTCCAGCATTAATACTGAGGGCCTCTGATTTCTATCAATGAACCACTACTCTTATGAGCCTATCAGAAAGAAATGATTTAATGATCGAGAAAACATTTCCAGTTATACCGTAGCTGGAAATCTTGTGTAGTAGGCTCTTATGCCATACTTTATCGAAGGCTTTTGATATGTCAAGAGCAACTGCCCTAGAGAGGAAGCCTTTGTCAAGAGATTCACTAATCCTATGAGATATAACCGTTAGTACATTTGCTATAGATCTAGCCGAATGGAAACTATATTGTATGTCACTAAGGTTATTTCTGCTGAGGTGGTTGACTATTTCTCTATTTAATATGGATTCCAGCAACTTACACACAGGAAACTAATTGGTCTGTACTGAGAGGGGGATGACTTATCACCTGAATTCTTAAATACAGGGCATACTGATGAGGTTTTCCAGGGTGTTGGGAAGCACTTCTCTTAAAGGCAACTCTTAAACAGTTTTGTAAGTATGGGGGCAAGTTCCGGTTGAAGCTTTTTCAGAACTATAACTGGAATGCCGTCAGGGCCAATTGCTTTACTGGAATCAAGGTTCTTGATTAGCTTAGCGACCTCACGCACAGATATTTCTATGTTGCATAGCGTGTTGTCTGTTATAGGAGGAAATACGGGGAGTTGATGACCTTCGTTGTGTAGGGTAGAATTAGCTGCAAAGTTCTTGGCAAATAGTTTGGCCTTGTCTGATGCTGATTGCAACTGCCTTGCAATAAAACTTTACTGTGTGATTTCTATTGACCTCATTTTTTAATCTTTAAACAAATTCAAACGTTATTCTATTACTCTCCTCGAGCGGGTAAACGTTAGGTTTTTTTTTCACACTTTATTTTCCACCTCAAGGCTTCTGGTTCAATCCTACCTACCTCCCAAAACTTTATTTTTGTTACCCCCCCACCCAACGCGCACATCTAACACCCAGGCAACGCCAGGTATCCCCGCTAGTCTATAATATAAATCTCACCTGTTTAAACGTATGTATGTATGTCTCGCGAAGGGCGAATGAACTCTTTTTCTGGGTCAACGGCCAACTAGCACAGTGTATATTTGTGTGTGTGTGTGTGTGTGTGTGTGTATGTGTATATATGTGTATTGGGGTGGAGAGGGTTCCCGTAAGCCGTGGTGAAGGCAACCTTTCTAGGAGAAGCAAATCTCTGATTTAAAAAAACAAAGCGGGAGACTAGTACCCGCATTAAGCTGGTCTGCAGTTTAATTTGTTGCTGGCTATCTTGCTCTTGCTTGTTGCTGGCTCTCAGCATTTTGAACCGAGAGAGAGACTTAGCTGTCGTACAAAGCTAAGACTCTGTAACATCATCTTTGTATAGATACTCCCTCAGGCATTTGGGCTCATGGATTTTAAATGTCTGAGAGAGTGGCACTCGTCTGACAAGACGTTGCAATCACCATGTATGTCTTGCAAAAACTTGACAGAGGCAACAGATTTTCACAAGATCAGTGTCATTTTGAAGCTTGACCCTTTGGACGATAAATATCGAAAAATTGGCTAAAAACATTAATTCCTTCACCCTCAACTGGGCACTTTTCTACAGGGAGGGCTCGCTTTTTTTGCCGATATTTTCAAAAGTCGTCCCCTTTTTTTCGATTGTTTAGCCTTAATTTAAACTTATGTCACTTCCAGTTTGGCAATGGGCGCAACAGCTAACGTGTCACATTTTTTTTTTTTCACTTTCTTTTCCTCCTTCGCGGTACGGGTTCGAGCCTGCCTGCCTATTACCACTTTTTTTTTGCGTTCACAATTTTCCTTTTCAACACCTTTACACGCACCTCCACCTTTTTTTCCGCCTTTGTGTCATGGGTTCGAGCCTACCTACTACAAACACCCAGGCAACGCCGGGCACCTAGGCTAATATCAAATAAAAAAAAAAGTGACTTTTAGTTTATAATTCCATATAAAAAATTTTAAATGAAAATAAGTTTCCGATAAAGTTAATTTAAGGATTTAGTTAAAATTTAAATAATGCTTAGTTTTGGGAATTAAAAATGAATATTTCCTATCATAGTATAGTATATTATACAGGGTGTCTCAATAAAATGTATACACTCTTTAAATTATCTCAACTTGCTACATGAAAATGCTATACAACGTTCCCAAGAGATATTTAGGAATAAAGAATGGCACTTCCAGCAGGCTGGAGCACTTCCCCCAGGATGGAGCACTTCCCCACTATCATCATGACATAAGAGCATATCTTGAGAGTCATTTGCAAAACAGTTCGGACAAAGAGGAAGGATCGAGTACTGTCTATGCTCACCGGATTTGACCCCCGCCCCATGGATTTTTCTTTTTTGGGGGCGGGGCATGTTAAACACAGGGTTCACACCACAAAACGAGCTACAATGAATGAGTTGAAAGCAACCATTGAAAGAAGATGAGTTAACATACCAATTGAACTGATTAGGAACGTTTTCAATTCAATCAGTGATCATTGTCAGCTGGTCATGGACCACAATGGCCAATAATTTGAACACTTTCGATAATTAGCTGATGTCTATATTCGCTCACAGTATTTTAATGTATGAAACTGTTCTTTCTTATAATAAATGTTGGTTTTATGGTCATTTAAAGAGTGTATACATTTTATTGGGACACACTGAATTATAATAGAAATAATTTAAATATTATTTCTTTTTTTTTTTCGGGTTACAAATTACGATATTGAAAATTAATAATGTGTTATCAACACGGAAAATTTATCACTTAGGGCTGTCTATAGGAACCGGAAGTTAATTGTTTTAGGTGTTGTCTGCTTAAATATGATGCATTTTGGGAAATACACACCTATATGTGTTTTTTTCATAATATTTCAAGCCAAAAGTAAGGCTTTTACCGTTATATTTCACTTGACTAATAATTGAACCAAAACTTTAACAAAGTATAATGTATATTTGTACTGACTTTTTTTTGTATATATTTAACTAGACTGGGTACCCGGCATTGCCCGGGTGCTTGGAGGTGTGTGTTGAGCAAAAAAAAAAAAAAAAGAAGAAAAAGTTGTAGTAGGCAGGCAGGCTCGAACCTGTGACGCGGAGGTGGAAAAGAAAGTGGAGGTGTGTGTAAGGTTGAGCAAAAAAAATAAAGGAAAATTGCAAGTGCAAAAAAAAAATAAAAAATAAGAGTAGTAAGTAGGCTCAAACCCGTAATGCGCCAGAAGACAAAAAGAAATGAAAAAAAAAAAAAAAAAAAAAACGCTCTTATCGATGAGCCTACCGTACGGTCAAAATAACGTTGTTTATGCAAGCTTTGAATGAATTGCAAAAAATGTCAGCAAAAAAAAAAAAAACACCCTCCCTGTAAAAAAGTACCCAGTTGAGTGTGAAAAAAATTAATGTTTTTGGCCAATTTTTCAATATTTATCATCCGAAGGGTCGTGCTTCAAAATGATACCGATCTCGTGAAAATCCGTCGCCTCTGTCAAAAGTTTTAGGCAGACATACATACAGGTGATATTTATATATTATAGATGCTTAATTTGGTTGTTTTTCTTGTATTTACTAAAAGTTTGCTGCCATTGTTATTTTTTAAGGTTTTGTCAATTTGTGATGTACATATCAAATTTCGCCAGTTTTATGGAGTGTTAAATAATGTTTATATTTGATTCAAATCCTGATCCTTCTTCAATATAGAGTAAAAATTATGGAGTGTTAAATAATGTTTATATTTGATTCAAATCCTGATCCTTCTTCAATATAGAGTAAAAATTATGGAGTGTTAAATAATGTTTATATTTGATTCAAATCCTGATCCTTCTTCAATATAGAGTAAAAATTATGGAGTGTTAAATAATGTTTATATTTGATTCAAATCCTGATCCTTCTTCAATATAGAGTAAAAATTATGGAGTGTTAAATAATGTTTATATTTGATTCAAATCCTGATCCTTCTTCAATATAGAGTAAAAATTATGGAGTGTTAAATAATGTTTATATTTGATTCAAATCCTGATCCTTCTTCAATATAGAGTAAAAATTATGGAGTGTTAAATAATGTTTATATTTGATTCAAATCCTGATCCTTCTTCAATATAGAGTAAAAATTATGGAGTGTTAAATAATGTTTATATTTGATTCAAATCCTGATCCTTCTTCAATATAGAGTAAAAATTATGGAGTGTTAAATAATGTTTATATTTGATTCAAATCCTGATCCTTCTTCAATATAGAGTAAAAATTATGGAGTGTTAAATAATGTTTATATTTGATTCAAATCCTGATCCTTCTTCAATATAGAGTAAAAATTATGGAGTGTTAAATAATGTTTATATTTGATTCAAATCCTGATCCTTCTTCAATATAGAGTAAAAATTATGGAGTGTTAAATAATGTTTATATTTGATTCAAATCCTGATCCTTCTTCAATATAGAGTAAAAATTATGAGGAATTTCAGTTTACTAGTTTTTACTTGCATGTTTTGTTTTGGTGTCGAAAATTATTCTCATACGGAGAATGAATAAGAGAAATAAACATTAAAAAAAAAAAAAAAAAAAAAAAAAAAAAAAACTCCCTGGCAATGCCGGATAGGCACAACTACCAAAAAAATAAATTCTTTCAATCGATTTTTCTGATATGAAGATAAAAAGCAAGTTCAATTTTTTAGGGTCGGGTTTGCGATTTCATTCAATTGAGGAGCCATTCAAATATCTTGCCTATCTGACCAAATTTTCGCCCAAATTTGGGATTGAGTATTTTTATAGAATTACTTCTGAGTCCAACGCCCCACACCCCAATTCACATGATTAAATCGAAGGGGAGGCGTGATTCTGTAAAAATACCCCCTCCGATTAAAGACAGGATTAATTCTATAAAACACTCATACATGTATTATCATAATCCTTATCTTGAAATAAAATTCGAATTTACTTTTTTCTGGAACGTGAAAAAATAAATAAATAAATAAAAATAGGGTACTTCTACGGAATACGGACCATGCTAGTTTATAGATGGGATTTTCATTAAATTTCATTCAGTGCTAGTACTCTTATTGATCCACGCTAATTTTAAATAGCATTTTCAAGTTTAATTAAAGTTTTATGTTTTTATTAAATTGTAAGGTTAAAGTACAGAATAGGTAAAAACAAAAACAAAAAAAAAAAATACCCTCCCCATGTTAAGAATGGCTTTCTAAATAATTATTTCAGCACGGTAGAGTCTGCCAAACAATTGTGAAGACCAGAGTGCATGCTTTTGTGACGTCAGACTTGTGTTAACTATACGAACTATGGAAAAGCAGAAGCGACTTAATGAATTTTTTTTTTTTAAACCTTTGTTTATCAAACTGCAATTAATAATTGTTATAATTTTGTTAGGTCTTAAGATTCACAGTTTAACGATTAATGATATTATAAATATTTATGTATTAGATATGAAATACGGTTTTAATAAACTGTTCATTTGGTTAATTACAGGTTTCCATACTTTTTAGTAAAAAAATACAAACTAAATATAGTGATCTACAAGATGTTCATTATTTGTGCAATAAGGTTTTTAAATCGGTTTTAATCTGGCAATAAAATAGCTAGCAAAAGTCATGTTTATATTATAACTTAATATTTAAAAAATAATTTAAATACATTAATCAAAAATCTATGTTGTAACGGAACATTTTTAAATAATGGAATTTTAATCATTTAAAAATTAATTAATTTTTAGAGAGTTTCTTTTTCTTGGCAATTCAACTGATAATAGTATATATTGATTAGAAAAAACGCTATTTAAAAACAAAAAAAAACATTGAATTTATATCAATTTTTTAATTGCAACTTCAAGGTAAGTTTTTATTCCATACGTGTATTTAAACTTATAAAAAATAAATATTTGTTACTTATTTTTGTTTCATAATAAATAGAATTTTCTATCAATTTAAATATATTTTGTTTAAATTTCGAAAAAAATTAATATGGAGGGGGGGGGCATGCACTAAAATTATACTTCCCCTCGTATATTTTACAGAAACTGCATTTTATATGTAATTTCATTCTAAAATGGATAAGTATCGAAAATTTCACAAAAATCTGACCATTAGTTGATTTTTGCTAGATTTATTAAACACGGGTATGTTTTCACGTTCGGAATGCTTACTATATGGGAACGTTATTTTAAAATGTCAATTATGTAAAGAAGATTTTCATCTCGCAATTTCATTATTTTCGTACAATGAAAAAAATTTTTTTTAAATTATCTCTAGTTTATTTTGCCCTTCTTTTAAATGGTACAAAAGTTATATTGATAATATTAATTTATAATAAAGTTACATCGTTTTACATATGGGAAGGGGAATTATTCTGTGGTGAATTTTGGCGGTGCCTACGGATCAATAAGTACACTAGTAGGTGTTTCAGAATTTTGGGGGAATTTTTGACACCCTTAACACAAAACTGTGAATAAAACATACAAAACTCGTAATTTCTCTTTTTAAAGTGGTTTATTTAATTTCTTTATGGAATATACTTCCAAAATAAACTATTAAAGTTTTTAAAAAAATAATAGAAATATTATTTTTTTTAAAAAAGTGTTTACAAAATGCCTGCACACGCTCATGTAGCCATTTTTTCTACATAATAAAATGAATTGAATTTTACAAGTAAAATTTTTTGCAATTTTTTCAATTTAAAAAATCAATCAAAAATTTTTCTCGGTTCAATTTTTACAATATTTGCAGGTTTAATGTGAAATTTTATCCTCTTTCCAATAAACTGAATATAATATTCTAGACAAATGTTTTTTTTTTAAATTGACCCCCTACGTCTATTAAAATGAAAATAATTAATTTTCTCACCTCAGATTTATATATCACAAATTAAAGATAAAAGATCAATAAATAAAATAATCTAATTTATAACAAAAAAAAAGAATAGTTTTGTGAAAATTTACCTGTAAAGTCAAAAGCTAAAAACCTTTTTTTTTTTAAATCAGTTTTTTTTTTAAGTGAAACCTTACTTTTTTAAAATTTTGTCCTAAAAGATTGAATACCTACAACAATTTTTTTCTGCTTCATTCAATGTTTTTTGTTTTAGATTTAAAATAAAAAATTTAAAAAAAAAAAAAAAAAAATCACTCCATAAGAGAATTAAGAAAAAAAAAAAAAAAAAATGGAAAATTGGTCGAGTGGAATTTTTTTAAACGGCAAAAACTGATAAGTGAAATGTGATAATTTTTCAGCTACGGTGGCCTATATTTACTAACTTTTGTTTACAGCCAGAAATAGAAAGGGAGATTAATTCTGGTGCTTACAGGCCACCAAAGTTTTCAACTTGAAGAAAAGGAGACGTTTGTCTCCCCTTTATTCCAGTTATGAACATCTGATATCGCAGTATTTTTTAATCCTGGTTTAAAAAAGTATTTTATTTAAAAAGGACATGGAATATAAAATGTAAATATGGATAAATTCTTAACAATGAAGAATGGAAGTACCCATTGATTAGTATTTTTTATAGGCAAGTGATTTTTTGGAATTTATATATATATTTATTATATTTGAAGTAAGTTAAAATTTGTTGATTTTCTTGAAATCTTTTTTAAAGAAAACCGATTTTAAAAAAAAAAAAACAAATATTGCATATTTTGCTATTAAACCTGTTATTTTAAAATTTGGTCTTTGCTCGTTTTATTGAAAAAAAATTAGGGTTTAAATTACATTTTTCAAGTAGTTATAAGCTTCGAAAGATAGTATGTCTAATTATTCAAGTTTTTATCACGCATTTTTATTGGCGATTTCTGACACTGCTAGTGCACTAGTACCATTAATTCATACAGTATCTTTTGTTTATTTTAAATTATTATGTGATGGTACAGTAGGCACCTCCAATCCGTCGTGCAGAAGGTCATCATTATACGCATAAAGTAGTGACGTCATCATTTCTTGTGTTTACTATAGTTTGAGTCAATTTCTATGGAAGATCATTTATGCAGAAATTTATGAATAAATAAAATGTACAATAAAAAATAGCTAAAAAACAATATAAGACTTATCTTTTATAAAACAAATAGATTTTTAATAACGAACTACACAGACAATAAAATTAATTTTAACTTGTTCTGTTAATATATGTATCTAAACATGATGTCCTTACAGACATCCATACTTTTTTGGAAAAAAAGGCGCAAATTTTGATTATCACCTCTGTCATTTTAAATAATCAAATCCAAACTAATTTTTTTTTGCTTTTGTAATTTTTATTATCGCAAGAGTCATATTTTATTATATGAATGTATATATATTTTTTTTATTATTGGAAACCAGTTATATATAAAAAAAAAAAAAAAAAAAGCTGTTTAAACTTCATATCGCACAATATTTGAATTTAATATCATTTAAAGCTTTTAAAAATAATAATTTTTTTTTTAGAAATCTGTTTTATTTTTTGTTGTTGTTGTAATTCAAATAATTATATTACCGAGAAGAAACAATCAAGAAAAATTGTTTATTTTATTTTTGTTAACATAATATTGAGTTTATGTCCAATTTTATTTACAACATTAAGGTAAGTGAAAAAAAAAACAAAAAAACAGGATTTTATATCTTTCTATAAAAATAATTATTTAATTATTTGATCTCTTCAGCTTTAAAAAATGTTTAAATTTTTATTGACCTACATTTATTTTTTTTAGTTTTCGTAACATGCAATAGGGGAGGTGTAACAACACCTATAAAAAAAAAAAAAAAAAAAAAAAATTTTAATCCCTCTAATATATTTGACGAAACCTACTTTTATTATGTAAGTTTATTTAATAATGAATAAAGATCGAAAATTTCAGAAAAATATGACTATTATTTGATTTTTGCTAGATTTTAAAAACATGGGTGTGTCTACGGGTTAAAAAAGGTCACTACATAGGAACGTTGTTTTAAAGCGTCGATAATGTAAACCCGATTTTTGTCTTGCATTTTCATTATTTTTGTATGCTGTAAAAAATATTAGCAGTTTATTTGAAGCTTCTTTTTAAATGGTAAAAAAAAGTTAGGCATGTTGATTTCTAAATAAACGTTATTTCAGCACGGTTCATTTTCTGCATAAAGTACCAAAATTGAAACTAGGTGGCTTTCAATTAGTAAACAGTTTCGATCATTCAAGGAAGGATTCGGGATTCATAAACACTGTTTATTCATTATAAATACTCGTTTTTGTTTGTTTGGGGTTTTGGGGAGGGGTGTTTGTTTGTTTTTTTGTTGTTTTTTGTCAATTCGATATCTTTACTCATTGTTCTAAGGGAGGCAACTATTTTACTAAGAATTAGAAGACAATGTAACGAAGTTTTATAACATTAATAATGCAACGATGTAATTTTTCTCAAAATATTCGAGTAACTGAGAAAATAATTATTTTAGTAAAATAGAGTTATCTGCCTTAGAACAAGGAGTTAGGATTCCGAATTGTTTACTTTTTAATATTGAAAAATGTGTTTTTATTAAAAGATTGATTTTTTTTTTATTTTATTATTAAAAAAAAAAAACAACGAAAACCGTGTCAATATTAATTATTAACTAGTGTGTCCGTTGTTTTGTTGTTTTGTTTTTTCTTAATTTAAAACTTGCTTTTCGTGTAAAAAAAAAAAAAAAAAAAAAAAAAAAAAAAAACATTCAAAACTTGTCCAATATATTTTTTATTGGTGCATAATAAGAAATAAAGTAAAAATATTTTAGGTTTGAGATAAAAAAAAAAAATTTTTTTTTAATTTAACATGGCCGCTGGCGATTAAAAGATTAAATTAAAATTCGATTCTCAAAACTCAAAAGCAAAATAAAATTGTATTTCGGGATTTAAGATGCAATTTAGGATCGACAAATAATTTTAGCCAAAATGTGTGCGAATCAAACAAAATGCAAGAGATATTCCAACGATTCATCTACGAATTGCAATTAACCATTTTTTTTTTTTTTTAATTTTTAGATTAGCAGCTGGGTGTGAAAAAAAAAGGGTAATCTTTCTTTTTCTTTTTTCTTCGACTGCTATAAATCGCGATTAGCAGACATAAAAGCCATTACAAATTAATTGAAAAATTAGAAAGTCGAATATTAGAAAGAAAGAAAAAAAAATGTTCTGCCGTTAGTTTAAATTGTTAATTACTCTTAGACAACGTCTGGAATGTTTCCACTTGTTCCAGGAATTGCGATAATAAGGAAGTCCGGCCAAATCTTAATTCACGACTGACCACCGCAAAACGCCAACGGACAGAGGTTAAAAATGGAATCAAACTTTCATTTTTTTTCTCTCTCTCTCTCTCTTTATAAACTTACCCTCAACTGTTTGTTTCCAGAGAGCTTCATGTGAGAAGAACATAAATTGAAACACATACACCAATTACGAAAAAAAAAAAAAAAAATGGTGTATGTGTTAGGTGTTTATGATGAGGTCTGTCAGGGGTTTTACTTTCTATCCCCTGCGACTACTACTAAATCGACATAAACGGTGTCAGCCGGTGTTGGTGGGATTCGGTCTCTTATGAAGGGATGTCCGTTGTTAATTTCAGCGAAAATATTGTCCAATTATATACAATTATGTTTCTACAAATTTCAAATAGTTGAACAATTTATACTTTTTTTGTTTCAACATGGATTACAAAAGTTCACGTGTTGTCTTAGGCATGAAACCCTGATGGTTTGAGATGGAGTGAGAGTCGATTGTCATACAATTTGACTTACCCTACGCTAGACTCTTTCACCAAAATGCCTAATTCACACATCCTCACAGAATGTGGCCTAAGCGAGGCCTACGCCAATGCGAGCCTGAGGATTAAGGATGCCTCGGGCACTTTCCGACGATGGACCCCTAGATGGAGTGAAACGCTACTTACATAATTCCCAGTTTGTTTGTACAAAGTGTTCATGAAAAAGTACATTAAGATTTCGTCGTTGTAATATGTATGTAAAAAAATTAAAAAACTGTAGGTTCCGGTATTTTTATAGAATCAATCCTGTCTCTAAATTTTACATATTAAATCTATGCCTTTATCTATAAAAAGATAAATATGGAATATTGCAGTTCAACATTAAACAAGAGGAAAACTATACTTAGTTATCCGTGAAATATATTCAACTAGCAGGACCTGTGTACCGGCGTTGTCCGGTAGAAGTATGGCACAAAACCAGAACTTATTTGGTAAAGCCCAACCATCCTCCACCCTGAAAACAAACCAAAATGCGGTTGTCAACCCTGGAAAATAGCAGGTATTGACGGCTGTGGCCAAAATGAAATCATCTGGCGTCCACTGTCGGGCATTTTCTGTCAGTGACAGCTATTTGGTTAGAAACTATTTTTTGAGCCCTATCCAAAACAAAATTCTGTGCATGGGCGAATTGTGGCTTTGTAGAGATACAGGATATTGACAGGTGTTAGAAGTTTTCTAGCATAGTAGAAGGAGTCTACTTTGTTTGCAGCTGACTTGTCAGTATCTTCGATGTATTTATTCCAATTCATGTTGCCTGTGAATGTTAGGCTTATAAGTTTGAATGCTGTACTCTTGTGAAGGGTGCTATTAGCCAGGACAGTCGGTGGTTAGAAACATTTCTTATAATTTTTAAAGGAAAGAAGTTTTGTCTTAGTAGCATTAAATGTAACCATCCATTTATGACCCAGTTCCATGACAGACTCGAGCTAATTTTTTAACGATTCAGCCATTACGTTGAATATGTATGTGTTTGATTTGCAGTCATGTTTTTTTTTCTCTCTCTTTGTTTCATTTTACCGCAGTCAAAGTTTTCAGAAATCAAGGGGCCCTTTTCCTGGGGCTAACATTTGATCTCTGTATGAGTACATAGATATTCAAATAGTTCATTAAAGTTCTCCTTTATCTCTCACACACTGAGTTAGTAAAGAAGTTGAGAACAATTTTTCTCTCCTCAATTGACCATTTAAATATGTTATAGTTAGTGATGGGACGATTCCAATATTTTTCCCGATTCCGATACAATTACCGATTCCGATTCTTTATAAATCTCTAATTATTCAACTATAAGCTTGTTATTTTCCCTGATCTTCATAAAGAACACACGTTCAATGTGCAGATATCTTCATAAATGAAAAAATACACTTGTGGAGAGTGAGCTATAGATTTTAGCTTTACTGGTAATTTAAAATCAGTAAATATTTATTTTTTTATCATTGTTACCAGCAATAAAAAATTTTTCTTGAAACAAAATCAAATAAAAAAGACAATTAAAAGAATCGTTTTGGCATCAGAAAATAGGCATCAATTTTTCCGATTCCAATACCGATTCTGATACCTCCAAATCTTCCAATTTTTCCGATTCCCAATTTCGATTAATCGTCCCAACACTAGTTATAGCATACCTTTCTTGTTGTCTCTTGGTCTTACCAGATTCCAGAACAAAAATTCATCTAGTCTGGTGGAGTATCCAGCTTCGTGCTGTTACATGAAGTTATATCACTTGGAGAAGGTCTACGATTCCTCAGAAGAGCTAGTGTATGTTAGCCATAGTGAGGAGATCTTATTTGGGCAGCGACTATTACGTGATTTTTTATATTTGATCAAGTTTTATTTCTAGGGAAAAATATCCTCATGTTAGTGTGTTCTGAATAACCCCTGTACAGAGAGAAACCTTAGACCCTTGGGTATAGTGTTCAGTAGGCATTCAAGTAGCAGAAATGTAAAGCAATATGTTATTTAAAGTTATCTATAATAATATACTGCAGTACCTCTAACGTTCGTACGAGTGTCACGGTTTCCAGATTATAAATTATTCGATCGAGAGATCCTACTAATTAAAAGAAAGAATATATCATAAGATACTACAAATATTAGATTTGCATACAGATACGCTAAGTTAATGTTATCACCTTTTCGGGGGGGGGGGGGTTTAATAAATAGTTTTTTTTTTTTTTTAATAAATAGGATCCCCTGATCATCAAAGACACAATGTAAAACAAAAATTTTAAAAAAATATGATATTGCTTTTGGGTCGTACTTGAAACTAAAATATACCTTTTAGGCTTCTGGCTAGGATTCAAGGGTAGTATCTGTTCTGTATATAAATGATATCATGATATCGTGGGGTTTCCGTTAGCGCCGGACATCTATACAATGGTTACATGTTACTTCCAATTTTTCTGATTCCGATTTCAATTAATCGTCCCAGCACTAGTTAGAGCATACCTTTCTTGTTGTCTCTATATATATATATTAATTATAATTTTTTTTTGTCTGTTTATTGTTTATGGTATTTATAGGCACTTAATTTCTCTCAATTCCTCTGTTAATTGCTGGTATTCTGGAGGTAGAATGGTAGCCTATGGAGTCACAGTTGACTTTATAATTGGGATTGAATCTTCCGATTGGCAATAATTGTCACTTCCTACACTGATGATTGCATAAGCATGAAACACTAGTGTTTACAGGTATAAAAATGATTAATTTGGAGCAAAAAACTAGATCCAATATCTGGAACGTTTTTGTTCTTATTTTTTATAAGGGAGGTGACGCTTGATCAATATTGCTGGGGAGCCATGAGATAAAATGTAATGTTTTTAAATTCCTGATATAGTTTTTTGTAGTAAAGAACTGATGATCCCTGCAATTATATTAAGACCAACATGCATTCTTGGAAGATTTTTTTCTTCATATCTTTTTGATGTAAATCTCTCCAGACATGAACCCACTTGATGTAAGGAGCTGAAAAAGATACTAGTTTTAAAGGTTGAAAATATTCGAAGACGACATATATATAGTAATAAATGAACCTAATAAAGATATAATCTTTAACAAAGCAAACCTATCAAGATAGAAACAGCTCTACACGGTTAAGAGGAACAATTCATAAATTAAATAAAAGGTAAATAGAGCTTTATTATGTCATCAGATCAATAAGGAAGAAAGAGGAAAAAAAAAAGAAAAATCTCTTTAGGTCATGGCATTTCAAAGCTAAATGCTTTTCATCAGAAAAGAAGAAAAGCCAGAATTATGCAAAGCCCGTATATTTCGGCGTATAAGGCGACCATCAGATAAAGTGAGGTACAAAATTGGAGCAAGTTTTCATAAATTTATCCTATATTGGTTGTATAAAACGACTGCTAAATCACGAAACCATATTTGTTTAGCCTAAGCTAGAGATTGCAATACCTGGTATCTTATGAAATATTGGTTTTTAAAGATGATTTTTTAAACTTTAAGGGTCGTCTTATACGCCGAAATATATGGCATATTAAATTTTTATATTTTAAAATATTTTTATATGTATTTTTTTCATTTCTAATGTAAATATTCTTAAGCCGTTTTTTGTTTTTATATTTTATTAATTTCATGATATAATAAAGTTCTATGTAACTTTTAATCCTCATATTTATTATAAAATTGTAGGACTTATACTTGAATTCTGTGAAGCAGAAGTAAAAATATAGAATCTTTAGACAAAAAATTTATTTGAGCCATAGAAAAACTTTTAAAAAATATCTTAATGACCCCTGATGATTGAACCTTCTTTATGATCTATGGACACACCCTCAAACAAACGGTTCAAATTCTTGTAATGCAGAGCCAAACCTCTTTTTCCTTAGCCGGAAAAGAAGCATGTTCTCAACACCTGAAGAAAGTTGCAGTGACACAAGCATTCACATCTCATCTCAAAAATTCAGAATTGCATGAAAAAAATTTATTGCTTGAAACAAGGAATACAAGAAATTTAAAGCTATTTTCTTAATCCATGGATTTTCAATTTATGACTCATATCTTCAGAGGAAATGTCTTTAGCAAAATAATCATTATGAATAATATATATATATATATATATATATATATATATATATATATATATATATATATATATATATATATATAAAAAATTAACCTATATTTAAAACAGGTCAAGACACTAGATATCTATGCTATATAGCACACACACAAAGGAATGGGTTAACCGGAGGTCAACTGAGCTTTTGTCCTGTAAGTGCCTGCTTATTGGCTGATTAGGAAGGGTGTGGTGGATACTAGAAAGCTGATTGGTTAACTAAAAACTCAATAGAAGGTGCGTATATAAAAATGCGAGACAACCACAAAATTCTCGCATAAGCCTGAAGAATCCTAGAGTGGATGAAACGCAGAATATTCAGTGTAGCTTAATCACCGCATATATTTTATAACTTACTATATATATATATATATATATAAATATATATATATATATATATATATATATATATATATATATATATATATATACACACACACACACATGCACACACAAGAAATAACTTTTATCAAATGCATTAAAATCTAATTTCTTACTGCTCTGTAAACTTTAAACGTTCTGAAACTGTTTTCATTTTTTTTTTTAATAAATTTAAAAGCTCTTTCATCATACAAGCATCCAAATGGCTGCCTGGCTGTGTTGTTGCAGGTGTTTCATTCATTAAAAATATATATAGTAAAAAGTAAAAAACAAAAGGACTTACCCTATACTTAACCATGTCTGAGTTCCCCCTCCCCTCATTTAGGTTTAATCACAGGGTAAGTTATTTATTTTCTATCATTTTTTAAGTCCGAAATTAAGGACCAAAAAAATTGACGCAATCTTTGATTTTTAATTTTTTTTTTTTTTTTGACAAGTCCATGTATTGATACTAAATTTTACTTTAAAAGTATATATTTTGAAAACAAATTTTTTTTTATTACATTTTCACCCCAAACAAGACACAGTGCCACTTCGTTGTAGAGGGCTTCTATCAGGGGAATAAGTTGCAGGGATACTATGTAGGGAGTTGATCAGCAAGATGTCTGCTCACATAACATTTGAACTTCTGCATGTCAGTACAGTTGGGGAAGCAGGAAACCGGAAGGGAATTCCAAAGTCTAGCAGTTCTGGGGAAGAAACTATTAGAGTAGAAGGCTTTTTTTTACATCTAGGGATCTCTACTGTGTAGGGGTGGGACTTTGCTGCTGGTTGCGTTTGTCGGGGGTATTTATGTTAAGGGGGTACAAGGGTTAGTAGTGTGTCAGAGCATTCACCATTAAAATACTTGTAAAACAGGCAGAGGGATGCAACATTTTGTCGATGGGACAGAGGTTGAAGCTTAGATGACAGCTCAGGATCTATCAGGTTGGCGACTCGTTTTTGAACCCTGTCCAGAGAAAATCGGTAGAAAATGTTAGTAGAAAATCAAATTTTAATGCGTCTGATGAAATTTATTAGCTGTAATCCCTCTTCTCCAGTTTTAGGCTGTTACCTATACTACAAGATTACTGAGGAAGGTAATGCCTGGCAGGATGGCCTACTGAAACCAAGCAGAACCATACTTGTTTGTAGCCTGAAGAATAAATTTTATTTTTATTCTAAATGCTAATGTACATTCTACTTTTATTTTTGTTGTTTTTTGTCTTTTTCCAATTTTTTCAGCGGATTATCAATTGGAGACTAGTCTTTTGATAGTGGGTTATCAAAAAATATGCAAAAAAAGAAATGAAAAAAAAATGCAAAAAAGACATGCAAAAAAAAATTCAATATTTAAATATTTGTAGATGGTGCTCAGTCGCTAATACAACATTTTAGTAACTCCATCCCCCAATGTTCGAAAGCACGCAAATTGTTTTTCTTTTCATCTTTTTTCAATTTTTTTTCAATGGAGTATTATCAATTTTTTTTTTTTTTTTACATAGGAGTCACGACTTATCAAGGCCCAGAGGCCACTCGAGGATAAAGATTAAAGAGTTTACAGTAGTCAATGGGACAATATTGTAGTAATCGTTAGTAATGAAAATTTGGTAAATTGGATTACTTAAGGGGAACAGTTCATCAAGAACTTGTTTACGTTGGACTTGAAAATGACCATATTGTAGTCAGCTGGAAAGCAGGCAAACGGAAGACAGTTCCACAGGTGTGCAGTTCTAAGAAAGGAGCTTTGTTCATAGAATCTACGTTTAGGTTTAGACACAGATAAAGAGTGGGAGAAATTTTTGATAGTGTTTTCAGCTAGACAAGTGATTCTTGTGAAAGTTTGGTGGGGGGGGGGAAACATAGATTGGAGCTCAGACTAGCACTTGCCATGAAAATAACGATAAAGGAGAAACAGGACATTAATCTATCATATTAGTCCCCCCCAAGCACACACACAAAAAAAAAGCAAAAAATTCAATATTAAAATATTTGTAAGCGGTGCTCAGTTTCAAATATGTTTTAGTAAATCGATCCTCCATATTTGAACCACTTGACGAGAACACACACACCTCTCTCATTTATATAAAGGATTTTTCATTCATCAATCTAAGGGCAATGATATTGTAGCGACTGTTACATATGGCCAGAACAAATCTTCGGCAGATACATTTTCGTAGCAATCACTGACTGAATGCCCACAGGTATCAGAATGCGCAAAGACACAACGTCGTGATTTAGCCTCCTGCACACATATTAATTAAGGAACTATGTTGCATTCCACACATAGTGATACAGCAAACAGGCTGGAATGTTCGAGAACCTCTGTATATAAGGATTCGCATGCGAAAATCAAATCAGTTTAATTTTATTTATTTTTTTTTTATTATTCAATTTTCACCCCAAACAAGGCATAGTGCCACTTTGAAGTAGGGGGCTACTATCAAGGACATAAGTTGCAGGAGTATTATGAAGGGAGATGAGTTGCAAGATGTTTGTTCGCATTACACTTGAACTTTCGCATGTCAGTACAGTTGGGAAAGCAGAATCCCGGAAGGGAGTTTCAAAGTCTAACAGTTCTGGTGAAGAAACTATTGGAGTAGAAGGCTTTCTTACACCTAAGGATCTCTACTTTGAAGGGGTGGGATTTAACTGCTTGTCGAGTTTGTCGGGGGTATTCACATCGAAGGGGTACAAGTACTTGCAGTTTGTCAGAGCATTCACCATTAAAGTACTTGTAGAACAGGCAGAGGGATGCAACATTTCATCAATGGGACAGAGGTTGAAGCCTAGATGACAGTTCAGGATCTATCAGGTTGGTGACTCTCTTTTGAACCCTGTCCAGGAGTGAAAGACTAGTAGCAGATGCATCAGCCCAAATGTGACACCAGTACTCCATACATGGGCGAATGGTGGCCTTATAGAGGTACAGGATACTTTCAGGCGTAAGTAGTTTGCTAGCATGGTAGAGAGAGCCCACTTTCTTTGCAGCAGCCTTGACAATGCTCTGAATGTATCTATTCCAGTTCATGTTCCGTGTAAACATTTCAGGTAATGTGTTCTTGGCCATTGCTATTGGTGGTAGAGAAGGTTTCTTGTAATTATTGAAGGAAACAAGCTTAGTCTTGGCAGCATTGAATTTATTCCAACTTTCTCTTGTCTTCTCCGAGACTGGATCTAAAAATAATTCCACCCTTGGGAGGCGTTAAAAATAATCCCGCCCTTGGGAGGCGTTAAAAATAATTCCGCCCTTGAATTGCATACCAAGCACATGATCCTTAAATTCTCATCATGGAAAATTACCACATCGAACGAGAATTAATTCTTCTTTTAACAATGTTATTTCAAACTATTGTTTTCTTATGTGATGAACACACGCACACATGCAATTCGCTTACATGGTTTAATGATTGTTTCCTCTCAGAAAAAAAAAAACACATTCTCTGTTCATAAAAATCAGTAATCTTAAACTTCATGCTGTTCTCACAAAATCCTTATTTAGCTAAGCTTGCATAATGAACATTCATTACAAGAAAACACTTACACTGAAACGCCTTGGGCTAATTTTTCTAAGATGTAAATAAATGCTGTTATTTCATATCAATACAGCGATCTCAAGTTCTTTATCAAGTGTCGTTATTTTCCAGAGTTATTCATATTTTTATGGATGTGAGGATTTGATTTGGTGAGAACCTTCTGCTAATCAGAGTTAAATTTACCTTTAATGGTCCCGCGGATACTCTACTACTTTTTACTTTTAGAGATTCCTGCACCTGCAATTTTGGTCTTGAACATTGATAGATCTCGATTATGAATTGGTGGGCGCTGACTCACACCCTTACTAAATAGTGACTCTAGTGCAGACCCCAGTAAGTGGTGACTCTGCCGAGAGTCCTATAACGTCATATCCTGTAACGTCATCATAAATCTAATCAGTTTTTAACGGAATGTTCCACTATTCTAACCTTCTGCGAAAAAATACCGTTCTCAACATTATTTTACTCACCTTTTACGCTTTGAAAAAAATTGAATATGCTAGGATATAATTTCGCTGATGATTTGTGATTATTAATAGATGGCTTCAAAGACAATACAGCGATCTCGAGTTCTTTGTCAAATGTCGTTATTTTCCGGAGTTATTCATATTTTTATTTTATGTATGTGAGAATGTGATCTGATGACATCTTGCTATTAATCAGCGATCTCGTTAAATTTACCTTTAACGGTCCCATTGATACTCTACAACTTTCAACTTCTAGAGATTCCTGCACCTGCAAGCTCGGTCCTAAAAATTGATAGATCCCGATTATGAATTGGTGAACACCAACTCACACTCTTACAAGTTAGTGACTACCTCCGTTAGCCCTACAACATGAAGACTTTTATTATCTAATGTATTCTGTATGGTTTTCAATAGTAGCTATGTTTGTTTTTGTGCACACACGACGATAAATATTTGTAAAACAAAACAATACGAAATATATTGGATAATAAAGGTATTAATATTATTGTTCTTATATTAAAAAAATGAAGAATTCTTTATATAAGAGGGGTGTGCATGTTCTCGTCAAGTGGTTCCAATACGGGGGATCGATTTATTTGAACGTTGTATGAGAAACTTAGCACACCTTACAAATATTGAATTTAACCGAATTTATTTGCATTTTTTTCTTTTTTTTTTTTTTTTGATGATATGGTAGATCAATGTCCAATCAATAATAATCCGCTAGAAAAATTCAAAGAAAAACAGTATAAGAGGGGATATTTCGTTGTATGGTTCTAATATGGCAGAACGATTTACTAGAACGTTGTATTAGAAATTGAGCACCCCCTAACAAATATTTTAATATTAAATTTTTTTTTTTTTTTGATAATCTTGTAGATTAGTGTCCAATCGATAATAATCTGTTGAAAACAAAAATGAAAAAAGACAAAAAGAAAAATAATGGGGGGGGGGGTCGTATGTTTCCAATATGGGGGATCGATTTACTAGAAACTAAACTGGGCACCCTCTACAAATATTAACATATTGAATTATTTTTGGCATTTTTTAAATATATATATATCTATAATATAAAGCTGAACGTCTGTGTGTGTGTCTGGTCACGAATAGGCTCCTATATAGTTGACTATTATAGAAAACTGATCACATATAATGATAGATGTATCGTGACACAGGAATGGGTATGTCTGATCTGGCATAATGATGATTCATTAAAATTGTGGGGGTCTGCGTACGCGCCTGGTCCACAAAGTATGGAAATAAAAAAATTTAAAATTTAAAAAACCGTTTACAAGTGTTTTTGATATAGATGTACATAATAATACTTTGATTAAGTATGTTTTAATTTAAATAGGGATGGTATAATAAAATTGTGGGGTCTGTGTTCATGCCTGGTCTCCATAGAATGGAAATAGACACAAACTTTAATAAAGACTTTTCATATCTATCTGCGTAAGTATACTTTGATAATTATGTTTCAGTTTGAAGAAATATGGTATAATATAATTATGGGGTGTTCGTTCGCGCCTGACCTCCATAGAATGGAAATATGTCACAAAGTTTAACAAGGTTTTTTAATATAGATCCACAGAATATTGTGATAAGTGTTTCAATGTGAACAGGTATGGTATAATAAATTATGGGTTTTATCTATTTTATTTTTACTTTAATCATATTTTGCTTTGGTTTTGATACCCCTAAATTCGAAGCCATCTCTTTACAACCCTTCCTTTTCATAACCTATCATACTTTCATAAATCAGAGTCCATTTTCTTTAGGCTGTTTTTGAACCCAGTCAACGACGGGTACTTTTGCGAGTAGATTAATTGTCCAATCGACAATAATTCCCTGAAAAAAAATGACAAAAAAAAAACGAAAATTAAAAAATATAGGAGGTGGGTGCGTTCCACTCTTAATACCAAAAAAAAAAAAAAAAAAAAAAAAGTAAGTCTGCGAGAATGCAAGTTCTTGAACGACACTGGCGCATGTGTGCGTGCGTTGTTAGCTGCCGAATTAACTGCCCTTGATTCGTTCAAATCTTCCCACTGACAATATTCTTTTTTTTTTTTTTTTTCTTAAATTCTTAATGGTCAAAAATATTTATTTCGAACGCCCCTGTAGAACTCTCAGGTGTTTGACAGCTAACCCTGACCCTTTTCGGTTAATAGTCGATCTTGATCCCCGAATTTCGATGTAGCGCCCTCGCGTAGACGAAGGATCCTGGTGAACATAACACAACATGTTCCAGGCAGCAGGAATATAATCTCGTATAAAACAACCGAATATTTATGGTATGATTTGGTTATAATGATTATTGTTGTTTAATTAGATTATAATGTTGTTTTCTTGTTATTGTTGTTTAACGTTTATCCATGTATGTCAATCAGTATCGTTTTTTCCTAACGTTATAATATTTGTTTATGTACAAACGACATTGTAGTAAATGTTCTTTGCTCGCTTCATTCATTCATTCACAGAAAGAAATGCGTAATTGTTTATGTGTATTTTTTACACACCAACCAATGAATATTAATGAATGGATTGGATTTCATTAATAGTTAACAACACCGAACTGATAATCAAAGAATACGTAGTAGTAGTAGTAAGTATTATTATTATTATTATTATTATTATTATTTATTAATTAATTAATTATTTGTTTGTTTGTTTATTTTTTTTTGTTTATTTTTTTTGTCATATTTTATACCACAAATAACTAAATAAATACATTTTAATTTATTATTTTTTATATTGGACTTAGAGGGGGCGGACATAAATATAAAAGGTGCTTATTTAGAATAAAACTTGTTTTTAAAACAAATAAATATTTTTAAAACTATATGAACGAAGACGTCATATTCCAAAAATTCCGTAATTTGATCAAGTAGTTATTTATTTTTATTTATTTATTTATTTTAATTCAGAAAATCAAATTTGATGTTTATTCAAACTGGCAATTAAAAATATCTTTAAAAAATACAGAAAAATCTGTATACGTACCTGTTACAGGACGAAAATGCCATATTCCAAAAATCAGATAGATCGATCAAGTATTTTATTTAAAACTAAGAAAATCAAAACTTGCCATGTTTAGCGATTTTACTATTAAACTACATTGAACGTAAGGCTGAGTTTCCACCTCTCAACTTCGATTTAAATTGTTTCCCTATTTTTATTTCATCGAATTTCACCATGGCTGGCGAAAACACTACGACTCGCTTAGTTGTAAAACTTGATTTTCTTGAATAAAAAACAAACTACTTGATCAAATTACGTCATTTTTTGGGAATATTTCATCTTCGTTCCGTGACTGTTATGTATATTATACAGACTTTGATGTATTACTTTAGTTAATGATTGCCGCCATCAAATTTTATTAGAAAACGAGACGCTATTTTTGATTCGCCATGTTTTATAAATAAGGAAAGACAACTCAATTTGAACTATCGAGATCAAAAGCAGCCTTATAATGCATACAATTTACTATTAAAATAGCTAAAAAAAACATGGTTTCGTATATATATATGTATATATATATTTTAACCAAGTAAGATCTGTGACTTACTTGTGGTTTCATTAAATACTTTTACATGCAAAATCCGATCCCGCATTTTGCTAATTCCTGCCCTCTGATGAGAAGGAGAGTATTTCTTCGAAACTCCGCGGATTAAGGACTATCCACTTATCTTGTGCTTCCTTTTTAAAATTAAATATGTTTTTAACTCTTTTTCAAGATGTCTTTTAACATGTTTTATTAATCATTTGTTCATATATATATAATGTTTATTTGTTTTTGTTAGCCATAATTTTTGAATGAATTCAATTATTTATATGAAATTGCATTTTTACCTAAATGCGAGTTGGGAATAATTTTCCCTTTGACCAATTTGGTACCCCTAAATGGAGAGCGGTGTATGTATTGTTTTTAAAATATAATTATCCACTGACACGTGTTTCAGCCATTCTAATCTCGCTAGATTCAGCCACTCTGATGAGTCATAGATGACGAAACACGTGTCAGTGGATAATTATATTTTAAAAACAATATATACATGTGTGTGTGTGTGTGTGTGTGTGTGTGTGTGTGTGTGTGTGTGTGTGTGTGTGGAAATATATTTTTTCAATTATATTTCACCTTTTATTTATACTGATCGTTTAATTCATGAAGCTCAATGTAATTACGGAGCAAATAAATGACAAAAGTCTATATTCCAAATTTCAAGATATTGATCATCAGCATTTTTAAATTTGAAACATAGACTTTTGCCATTTATTTGTTAGATAAATAAACTACTTGAGCAATTGACATGCTTTTTGGAATACATCTGTGTTCTGTGACAGATACATAGATCAAAGATTATTTTGCAATTAATTTTTTTTTAATAGGTTTAATTCTAAATAAGCACCATATAAATAAATAAGAAATATAAATAATTTCGATATTATTAATAAAATTATATGACAACTTCATGTATGTGTCCATGTGACCTATTAAGCACCATATAAATAAGTAAAATACGCTTAAATATGATATTTTAATTCTTGCAGATTTTGTATATATTATTATAGAGTTAATGTTCTATCGATTTTTATATATTATAAAGTTGCAATTTCAAAAATATATCCATAACACTTGGGTGCATCAGCTTGAATCGAAACCGAAACCAAAACTGATGAAGAATTCTTGGTAAAATTATTTATTACAAGAAATGGAAGTCCGTAACAATTAAATGACGGTCACTTGGATGTAATCGTGACACACAAAATAAATAACACACCTGCTATCTTACTAATATACTAATATATAAATAAATAGGTCTAGATACAGTAATTTCATTAGAGAGAATCATGAAGTGGAGAGAAAACAAAGAGGCGCTTGTGTATGTTGGTAATCTTTTAAACCAACACATTTCAGGTGAAAACATTATCATGTATTTAGTGTCATGTCGAAATTAGTAAAAATTCTAAAAATTATGAAAAATGATCTAGTAGAAGATGTGCTGGATGTATTTTTAACAAAAAAATCATCCTTGATTGCATTCTGAGATTCTGTATTATTATTCATCCGACTACTGTTCTCATCTTGAGTGTGATTTTCACAACGTTTCGGTCGATATAACCTCCAACCTTCTTCAGGTGTATCTTGTCGAACTCGGGAATGTTTCTGTCGAACTCGGGAATTTGGACAGAATTTCGAGTGGAACCCTTTATTTACTTCACCGGTGTAGAATTTTTCCAGTTGCCTTGGAAACGGAACTGATGTAAGTCTCCCTAGTACCTAGGATTCTTCATCACATTTTCATTCAAAGACTTCAACATTAGAAAGGGGATGGAATGGTCTGCTTCTAATGATTTGAGCACAATATGGACATCATATCTCAACAAAAACATCAAACTGAAAATTTTTAAATCGATGATACAACCCATCCTCTTCTATGGTTTTTGTTTTCGTTGATAAATAAAACTATTGAAGATAAAGCAATGTATGTGTAAAATTTGCTAGTGAATATTATGAAATCATTGAAAAGTAATTTTTTAGCATTTGAGCACCTCATATAAATTTTAACAAACTGACTCCTTAATTAAATTGGTTATTTGTAATTTTGGTACTTGTACAGTTTAATCAAGACATGCAAAAATGAAAATATCAAAAAAAGTTTAAATTGTACGTATCCATTATGGAATGAAGTTCTCCGGAAAAAAAATTTCACTTAATTTCATCAAGTAGTTTTTGGGTTTTTTTTGATTGTGAAAAAACGATTTGTTATGATACCGAGCAAAAGGTTTGATTTTTAGGAAGTAAAGCTAGTATTAAAGATGGGGAGGGAGTGTCGGCGCTTTAAATTGAGTTATCTCCCTGTGGCATGTTCAACAAATTCAAAGATGTCTACCGCCAACGTGCTGCCACAAAAACATGTTTTTCTGCTGTAAAAAAAAAAAAAAAAAAAAATCTAGTCGATCAAATTCAGTGAAAATTTTTTTCGGAGATCTTCAGTCCAAAACGAATACGTACAATATAACCCTTTTTTTTTTTTTTTCGATATTTTCATTTTTTAATGTCTTGATTAAACTGTACAAGTGCCGTAATTTTAACTGATTATTCAAAAGAAAGTAACTATTTTATTAAAGTAGTTGGAAAAAAAATCGTTTTTTCTTACAATTACTCAATTGTTTTCTTTAAGAAAAATTTCAATATCATCGCATTTTCCTTTTCCTTTTTTTATTATTAATGCCATAATACTTTGTTATTAATGCTAAAAAACTTTGTTACATTACGTTGAAGTAGTAGAAAAAAATTGTATTTAACTATTTCAAACAATTCTTAGTATAATAGTTACCTCCCTTAGAACAAAAGGTTAAAATTTTGAATAACCATTAAATTTTTCAATTTTTGAGATGAGATGTGAATACTTGTGTTATTTTGATTAATTGGACTATTATTCTCATCTTGGGTGTTATTGGCACACCCTGCGACCTTCTTCAGGTGTTGAAAACATGCTTCTTTTTCTCTACTAAGGAAAAGATGGTTGGCTCTGCATTACAAGAATTCCATTAAATTTGTTTAATTTGAAATCACTCTTACTTAATCTTCCAGAATTAAATATTTATAAAATTATAAGCGGGATTTCATGAGATTTTTTATTTCTTTGTATTCATGAGATTTTTTTATGAGCCTACCAAGAAATACTATTTTAATGACATTTTACAAGCAATGAGTATTGCTAGAGTCAGCCATTTTGAAAATATATATTTTGTATATGCTTGAAAAGGTATTAGATATGGTGTCATGTTAAATCAGTTCCTTTCATCAGCATAATTGAGGTATTTAAAATACACTTGATTCCATGTTTGTTCTTGCTAATATAGAACTTCTTTTTTTCTAACAATATTTTTTTAGGAAAGTCTCAAGCAAGTCTGTTGAACCATGATCACGGAATCATCCTCTTTATATGAAAGAGCTCGGATACCAGTTTGTTGCACAAGACGGCTTCTAAAACATGCACAACAGAATTATTTTGGAAGAAATGAATTTTACAGTGTAAATTCTTAAATAACTGGCCATAAAAAAAAAACAGTTGATCTCAGATTAAAGGATCAAACCTTTAATCACGTTGAATTTATCAACTGTTGTTGAATACTGCTGCTCAGTGCTTATAAAACACAAAAAGAAAAAAAACAATGTGACAATAGTTTATGAAAAAAATAATTGTTTCAATTTTATACTCCAGTTATTTTTTAACTCGTTGCCATTAAGTTGATCACAACAGGCACGTTTCAAGAGTGACCGGATGTGTAACCAATTTCATTGGTTATACAAAGTAAAAAGAGTCTTTTAGGTACTCCCACACACCTGCCTCATTTTTTTTCTTTTTCCTTCTCATTTATTTTCAGTATCTTCCACATTCGCAATCATTTTACTTCTGTTTCTCTTTTTGATCTCACCTGTCACCTTTTACGTTCAGTCATACAATAAAAAGCCTTTTTTTTCAATTTTGGCACAAGGTAACTAGCTTAGAACACTCCTCTTTACATATTCCATATATACACATCAACAGCAGTAACATTAAAATCCAACTTTTCCTCACCATATTAGGGGTGGTGAGATATTATAGCATCATATCATAGCTAATGTTGGCTAACAGGGCTCCAATGAAAATCCAGGAGGATTCAACATCAGGATCCTTCATCCTCTGGTCATCTCTGCATGTGGCTTTTCCACAAATTCAAGGAGTAAGGATAATACCATTGCTTCTGCATATGTGCAACCACCATTACTTTTTGTGTGATAGGTCAAACCTTCCCCGACTCTGTATGCAACTGCAGGGCCTTGCTCCTATGATTGTCAGAGATAGAAATCTGCAATCTTAAAGGTATAATAAAAAGCTACAGTCAATCGGAAGGACTTCAGATAATCGTGGTTGCTATATTATTTTGAGAAGCTTAGAACAGAAATTCATTATTTATCTTATCTTGCGTAAATTTTACTCATAAATTTAACTTTGGTTTTCTTAATTTTGAGCACAACTTTTATACCAAATCTCATTTTCTTATTTATGAATCAATTTAGCATAGAAAAATGTAAACCATGACCTTGTTAAATAATAATCCATTCTTTGTAAGAACGCAAAATTAAAGTAATTTTCAAAAAAAGAAATTTTTTATTTTTAATTAATCTTAAAATTAAAAAAAAAAGACATACAAGAACTGTATCAAAATGGACACCCTGCAATCCATATTTACAAATGTTGGGAACAGTTTTACCTACGATATTTGCCCTTCCTCCTCTCTAAGCCCCTTGCCACCACTAGAAACCGTCACAACATGTCTCAGTACTTCTCCAACACCTGCCACGATTCCATTGTCAATCGAGTTACCTACAGCAGCCGCGTCACCAGCTCCTACTCTTGCCACGGATCATGATGACGTCACTGAGGACCCTATGGCAAACATCATTTTAACCAACGCCGATGACAGTAATAATTATACTGACAGCGAATCACAGGGACTTTTTACAATCGCTTCAACCACATTTACCACAACAACAACATTAACAACTCCGACCATTGCAACAATAGTCACAATAAAAAGAACTCGTACTGAAGGTACGGCCGTTGTGGACCCCATCAAGCCATTCCGCTGCGAGGTGTGTCGAAAATCATTCTCACGCAAGTCAAACCTAACAAACCATCAACATGCTGCCGCTGACGAAGCATCCGGAGGTGACGTAAAACATTTTTTTTGTCCGTATTGCGATCGTTGCTTTCCAATCCGGGCACGTCTGCGTGACCATCAACGGGTCCACACTGGGGAAAGACCCCACGGTTGCGTGATCTGCGGCCGGGCTTTCTCGCACCCGTCAAACTTACGAACACATCTGCGAACGCATTCAGGTGAAAAGCCCTACCAATGCCCGGTTTGCACGAAGGCGTTCGGTCACCATAGCAACCTGAAGACCCACCTTAGGATTCATACAGGTGAGCGACCATATGTCTGTGTGATATGTAATAAGGGATTCTCGCACCAAACGAACCTGAAAGACCACGAAAGAACTCATACGGGATCGACACAGAGAAAATCCAGAAAAGTTAAATGACTCTGTCTTATTGTTATTGTATCTTCTGTTTGTTGCACCGAAATGCTTTTTAAACTTATTATTCAACATATATACATACATACACATATATATAAAAATAGTTTTGGTTCTTTTTTGTTTTTGCTATTGATTGGTTGGTTGTTTTTGTTTTACGGCATATCAACCCTTTTCAGGTTATTTAATGCCGAATCCAAAGATTTTGAAGAACATTTTTTAATAGAATATATTTGTTGTTTTCAAGTCGGTTTCTATTTAACCCATAGTTGGGCCCCTAACAGGTACTACCACTCCGGGTCAGAGTGGACCTGGGAGCAATGCCAATTAAAGGGTGGCTCCACACTCCCCAAAGCCCGCAAGCTGGGGCCTCACCACTGGATATAGTTTAAGGTCATATCCAGGACCTTTTGCTATTGAAGTTACATTCTTTGAAACAGAGTTGTCTCCCTTATTGAAATCGTTTATTTTTTTTTTTTTTCAGATTCTCTTACATTTTGACATTTTTCTTTGTCTAACTCGGGAACCTGCACAGAATTTTGAACGGAAATCTTTATCTAATCTACAGGGTTAGTCGTTAGTCCGCTCTCTTTCCGTCAGCCATGACTGGGTAGAAGTTCTAAGTAATTTGCAAGTTTATTTTGAAAAATGTGTGACTTACAACAGAATTTTAAGTTATAGGGCAAATCGGTATTTGTTTACTAATGTAGATAGGCACCTTGTAAAACAGACACAAAGTAAATGATGATCGATACAGAGGGACATAGAGCCATGTTACACACCTCAAACAGATAAGTTTAATGTATAAGGCTATGAGCAATATCTTATATGCAGTGAAAGTGGAAACGTCTACAAATCTATGAGGTGTCAAAATATTTTTGTTAAAAAAAAAAGTCAATAAATGCATTTAGTGGTCATATTTTGACATTTATCTCAAAATGTGTCCACTAAAGAAGAGCATCTTTCACTCTATAATAAAGAGCTAGAGTTGCATCAACCGAAACATTGAGGACAATAGTTGAATTGTTGAATTAAAAAATATAACCACACACACACACACACACACACACACACACAATAACATATTTATGGCAAGTAAATTATACAAACATTTGTTTTATTTATGGGGAAATCATCAGGCTAATTATTCTACTAAGCTCTACTCACAGAGCAGCACTATTAAAATTAATACTATATATATATATATATATATATATATAAGATTTTTATGGGTACTTAATTTTATAAAACATTTGAATAACACTTCTTTTTTTTTTTTTTTTTACTACCCCACTCCTTATTTATCCCCTTTGGTCTAATTTATGTTTTTAAGCATTGAATTAGAGCTAAGGAGAAAAAAAAAAAAAAAAATATTTTGGAAGTGTATTTTGGTTCCTTTTCTTTGTTAATTTTTTCTTCTTTAATAATATATGGTAAAAAAAAAAGCAATAATAATGACACTGCACCCAGTGTTATTCAAATGTTTATATATATATATATATATATATATATATATATATATATACTAGCAGAATGACCTGATGTTGCCCGGGATTGAATGATGTCCAACAAATGTTCCACCCTCTCATATTTTTATTGTCATCGAAATCGGTGAAAACACCCATTTTTCAATCAAACTGATTGATTGCTTGTGCAATCATGGTGCACCAAGTGAAAGCTTCACATGCCTCTCACAGTGACTTAATTCATAATACACACGCACACACACACATATATATATATATATATATATATATATATATATATATATATTATTATAGAAAAATGAATTTTTCTTGTGTGTGTGTTGTTGTGAGTGTTCTTAAGCAGGTTTTGTATGAGAATATCTTCTTTGATATGACAGGGGCATGTTCGAAATTAATGTTTCTGTTAAGAGCACAATTGAACTTAACTTTTGCATTTTAAACTTTAATTAAAACTATTATATATAAAAAATAATTTTATAAAATCAATAGTAGGTTCTCTACAGTGAAGTATATATATATATAGCTACAGCATCGCACTGATTAAGGGCAAGATGAGGAAATGATAGCTTAGATGGTTTGGACATGCATCAAGGACCAACAACAACAACATTGTCACAAAACTTACGTTTGCGTTAGAAGTCATCGGAAAGCAACCAAGAGGAAGGCCGATTATGAGATAGGCAGACACTCTACATAAATATCTCTACTGGCCTTTGTCTGAACCAAGCCTGTGATCGTGTCAAGTAGGGGCAGAAATCCATTACTGTCGACAAATTGACGCATAAAAAAAAAGAATTCATACCATACATAACATCGGTCTAGTTGTTTTGAATCTAGGAGAAAATACAGCCTATTCTGCCAAATAGATTAATCAAATATGCGTTTATTAACATTTCTATGACTACGTGTCCATTGTATTTTAAATATTAAACTGACCCAAATGAGATGGCTTAATAAATAATCACAAAGTAATATTGTGTTACATAGTTCAATACAAATAATAAAATTACATGAGACAATCTTTAATTTACTCTTTCAATTTAACACCTGTTGGCAAACAATGTTCTCCTTTGCTTTGTTTCTTTCAGGTGTTCATATTTTTATGTAATGTTTCACTCACTTCTTTCTTCAGTCAAGAATCACTTCACGTACAAAATTACTATGAGTTCCTTTCTCGCAGCATTACAACAATGATCATGTATTATCATAATGATATTTGAAAACACGGCTAGATCAAAGGGAGGTCACTCTGATGTTCTTGTCTCAAGGTTGTCGGATTGGCCTTTTTAAAGCTGAATTTCGGGAATTTGGTGTTTTTTGAAGTAGTTTAGCCATCAAAAATTGTATTTAGCCTTTTTCAAAGCATAACATATGGACTAACTAAGGAAGAGACAAGCAGAATATTATAAAGATGATCTACATCTAGACAAAACCGTCCACATTGTCTATCATCCAGGTAGCTAAATGCAAGGAAGGTTTATTTATTTTTTTTATTTTTCATTATTCCATTTTCACCCTAAACAAGGCACAGTGCCACTTTGATGTAGGGGATTACTATCTGGGACATAATTTGCAGGGATACTATGTAGGGAGTTGAGCAGAAAGATGTCTGTTGTCATTGCACTTGAACTTCTGCATGTCAGTACAGTTGGGAAAATAGGAACCCGGAAGGAAGTTCCAAAGTCTAGCAGTTCTGAGGAAGAAACTATTAGAGCAGAAGGGCTTCTTACATCTAGGGATCTCTACTGTGTAGAGGTGGGATTTTGCTGATTGTCAGGTTTGTCCAGGGGTATTTACGTCAAGAGGGATACAAGGGCTTGTAGTTTGTCGGAGCATTCACCATTAAAATACTTGTAGTTTGTCGGCAGAGGGATGCAACATTTCATCGATGGGACAGAAGTTGAAGCCTAGATGACAGTTCAGGACCTATCAGGTTGGTGACTCTCTTTTGAACCCTGTTCAGGAGCAAGAGACTAGTAGCACGTACACCAGTACAAATGTGACAACAATACTCCATACATAGACGAATGGTAGCCTTGTAGAGGTACAGATTTCAGGCTTAAGTAACTTTCTAATACAGTAGAGAGAGCCCATCTTCCTCGCAGCAGCCCTGGCAATGCTCTCAATGTATCTGTTCCAACTCATGTTCCCTGTGAACGTTAAGCCGAGGAGTTTGAAAGTAATACTTTCAGGTAATGTATCTTTAGCCATAGCTATTGGTGGGTGAGAAGGTTTCTTGTACTTATTAAAAGGAAACCAGTTTAGCGTTGGCAGCATTGAATGTGACCATCCACTTTTGTCCCCATTCCAATCCCCTGCAAGCTGAACACATCTTGCTTTGACAATAGATGATGCAAATGGAAGTTCGCCATAGATTTGTTGTTTGATCAGATGGGTCTTGTATGAGAGTTTTTTTGGGGTCTCATGAGAAGGCAGGTATAGGCACCATTCCGGTGTGTTTCCAACTTTTTAGAAAGTGTCCATGTTTCTGAACCATAGAGGAGGCTGGGCTGTAATCATAGATTTAAAAAATTTTAATTTGATGTTTTTGTTTAGATGTGATGTCCATATGTTCCTCAAATCATTAGAAGCAAAGCTAAATAATTACAGCCCGCATGCAACCAAGTAAATCAGTTTTGATGGCAGCCACCAAGAGTTAACTTTCAAGCAGATAAACCATATCCTACATACACTTACTGAGTAGATGGATTTGCCATTTGATTTGACTTAATTCATCATCCAGAATTCAGAGATGAGAAATTGTCTTCTGCTGTTGAACACTATATGACTAAGCTTACTGTATATCTCCTGCTGATTAGATATTATATACTGTTTAAATTATCTTCTTTTTTATGCTAATGAGATTGGCCTAAAGGTTGAATATCAGGCTGCAGAATCAAAGGTGACGTTGTAACTGGGTTCAAATTATTCGAATACCCTACACTGAAGATTGCATAAGCATAAAACACTGGTATATCTATGTAATAATAATAATAAATATTTGTACATATATATATATATATGATTACTTCATTTAATCACATAAATCAATATACGAAGATATAATTTTATGTGTAAATTTTCAGAATTTCAACAGTGCTCAATACATAGGTAGAGCTAGGTAGTAAGTTATGAAAATATATATGGAGTTAAGCTACACAGAATATTCCATATATATTTTCATAACTTATGTATATATATATATATATATATATATATATATATATATATATATATATATATATATATATATATATAGGTGTAATGATTAAATAATAGCTTATATCAGAGGAAATGAAATTAGCAAAATTCATGGATTAAGGAAATAAATATAATTCTTCTCTATATATTCCTAGTTACACACATTAAATTCTTAACTTGAATATATTTTTATGTATATTTTAATCTACAGAATTTAACTTTAATCATTAAACTTATATATTGCTCTATTTTTATATATTGAGCTTTACCTTTTTGTCTAGGATCGTCTTGAAAATATTACCTCACTGTAATATCTAATAGGACAATTCACTTAAATTCTAATCTGTGATTTATCCCTTATATATATATAGTAGTAAGTGATGAAAATATATATGGCAATTTAAGCTACACAGAATATTCCGCATTTCAATCTCACGAGAATTTGTCAGGCTTATGCGAAAAGTTGTGGTTATCGTGCATTTTTATATAAAACTCATGGTATTTAATTTTCTAGTAAGCCAATCAGCTTCTTAGTTGTAACTGCACCCATCCTAATCAGCCAATGGTCGGGCACTTACATGGCAAAGGTACAGTTGACCTCAGGCACACCCTTTCCCTTTCTGTGTTTTTATGGGATATCCTTTGTGTGTAGGAAGCTGACTTACTTTCAACTTAGGTATAGTTAGATATGTTATTTTTTATTTTGGTTTATATTTTAGATATTATGTTAGCTTTATTTATAAAATTATTTATTATATGAATACATATGTTTATTGTATTTTTTATTTTATTCATTTATTTATTTTCTATTGTTATTGTCAATATTAAAATTATTTTGTATCGCTATCCTAGAGTAAAGTTTATCCTTTGCACACAGTTGTTCACTATTTCTTTCCTAAAGTTTAATAGATGTTGGGGTTCTTTAAATAATAGGATAGCGACTTTTTATTCAGGCATAATCCACATGGATCGTCTAGATCCCTATATGTACTTGCTTGTCTTACCATTTTTCATTCGACCATCGGCGAACGTCCACTTTCTTTGAGTTCCTAGTATTGGTTTGCTAGTGCTGTTTTCATTCAATGTGTTTTTGTTATTGAACATGCTTTTATGGTCATAATATCTAGTTTTTAAATCTAAGGAAGTTATACCTACGTAATATTTCTTGTTATTCGGGTTTTCTTTGGTAATTATTGTGGCTTGGTAAACTATCCTTTTTTTTGAAGTGGGCAGAGTATGCAGGATCTACAGTTGTATTTATCTTGTTCATCATTAGGACTTTTATTTTTATTAGGGTTGTTGTTGTTGTTTGGGTTTGGTTTATTCTTATTATTTCTAATAATTACATTTTTGTCCTTTCTGTTAGTTTTATTTTTGTCATGTTATTCACTTTTTTAATATTTATTTTGCTATTGTTTTCATTGCTCTTATTTAATATTTTGTTATGTGCTTTAATTATCAACTCTAAATTTTCACAGCAGCTATAGGATAACTTTAGGTCATTTTCATTGAAGATTTTGTGTAGGGGATTGGTTATAGGGAAGTGTTTTCCAATGAGGTTTACAAATTTCTTGCCAAGTTTGGTTTTTAACATTTGATTGTATGGTGGCATATACCAGATTATATTTCTGTTTCTTCTATTTTTAATTTTATTATAGTTATTGGTGTTTTGTTGCTTATATTTAATATCAATATTTTGTACCCACTATTTTTTAAAGCTGTGTCGTAGTTGTTGATGATTGACCTGTTAAATACATTTTCATCACTTGAGTTATTGCTGAGTTTACTTACGATAGAATTAGGAATCTGTTTTATAATTGATGGGGGGGGGGTGATTGGACTTAGGGTTTACATATATTGGATTAGCGTTTTCTTTTAAGTAGGGTTCATATGTATTTTTATCTAAATTTAATGTGACGTTCAGGAAATGTTATTTTTATGTTAGCTAGTACATCTACTTGTAAGTCTAATTTTTCATTTCTTTGTATATGATTTTCTTAAAGTTTTCCCCCTTGACTTTGTTAGAATCTTTTATTATAACTAATCTATCATCTCTATATAGACTGATATCAGTAGTATCAAATATACTTGTGAGGATATATAAAATTAATAATTCCACAAGATCTGATTCCTTGCAGAGTCTAAAGAACCCATTGTCAAATCAAAAGAGTTTGTTATTTTTGTTTTATCCATTGGTTATTGTTATTTATTAAAACTGATTTTCTACATTTTTTAATAAGATGGATTTCTTCTGGGGATATATCGGTATATGCCTCGGCAAACTCCAGGGCAATACTGAAGAGTTCTTCGGATATCAAGGTATAGAAATCCACAATGTCAAACTGTAGAAACGTACATTTATTTTTGTTTTCTATATTTTTAAACTATGTATTTGCCCACTGGTTTAATTCTTGGTCTTGTTTGATTTGTTTGTTTACTCTAGAAAGAATTATCTTACTAATTCTACCTATTTCTGGTTTAGTTGGGTTTATCAAGCCAGAACTAGGGTTATTATTATGTAGTTGCATTCATTTGTATCCAATTTTTTGTAGTTTTTGTAATGTTTTCTTCAATAGAACTTACCGGGGAATGCTGATGGGTCTGCCCAGGCACTTTTTGCAAGTTAGAGTGCCCCTCCTCAAGGTCACTGACTTCTCAATCTCACTTTCCAACCCTGTGTCACAGTTCTTGCAGTGGCAGAGAACTATATACCTTCATTGACACTTATGCAGATGACACAACCATCATCAGTTGTAGCAATTTAAATTAAATTCCTTAAAAATGTGTACAAACCTATTCTCTCAGTAGACTAGTGTCCAGTGCAAACAAAAAGAATGAAGAAAAGAAAATTTCTGCTACTTCTCTTCTTGTTAAGATAGTTTTTTTTAATATGCTGCTGATCTTCTTACTTCATGAGATGTTTCCAGTTTCAATAAAAATCCTGATTTTTCAGAGACTCACTAGATTTAGATTTGGATGTTGGAGTAGCAAGTTTTGACATCAGTGTGTCGAGTTTTGAAATAACGAATTTTAACAGCAGAATGTTGAATTTTTCAGTAACAAGTTTTGACAGCAAATATTAGATTAGTGCAAAAATAATGTCAGTTTTATAAATATATATAGTTGAACGTCAAAAAAAAAAAAAAAAACAACATTATTTTTGCACCAACCTAATAGTAGCAAGTTTTGACAACAATGTCTTGAATTTACCCCTGGAGATTGTAATTTGGAAGTGCAGCATAGTTAACAATCCATCAGGTCAAATGTAGAATAGTTAACACGATTATTTAACCACAGGCAATACATCAAAGAACAATAATGATAAAGATCTTTCTGATTTGTATCACAATCCTGATTATTGAACCAGCATAAAAGTTGAAAAACTAAAAATGCTCAAATTGGACCAAACTAATTTTACTAGACAGCCTCAATCATTCCCAGACATTGTTACAATGGGAAAAGGGGAAGTAATTATGATAATCCTGTAATATTTTTTATAGTATTTGGGTGCTTGTTAAGATAGTTATTTTTTAATATGGCGTTTAAAACAAAAACAATATTACGTACTTGTTATGTCGAAAATAGTAATATATCCAAAAATTACAAAAATTCATTGAGTAAAACAATTGATATTGTGTTTTTAATGATAAAAAAAAGTTTATTGCTATAGACAACAAATATTACAAGTCATGAACAAGTAATCTAAAGTATTTGTTTCAAGTTATGTCTCCTCTTTAATCTACTTTATAATGTCTAGGAAAAATGCAATTTTACCCAATTTTTCGTAAAAATTACTTTTAACTATTAATAACTTTTCTACTTGATGAATTTTCATAATTTGCAGATATATTACCATTTTTGACATGACAACTAAATATGTAATATTGTTTGTGTCCCCTTAGGAAAATTAAAATCAAGATATAATGATACTAAACCTTATGTCCAGAATCCTTATTCTAATTTTGATCAAAACCTATTACACGATTCTAAAAAAATGTCTAAAATTTAAAGCTTAAGGGATCTTAAGAAAGAACTGAAATTCAAGGAATCTTGCCATACTGGTGTTTGAATATCAAATATGAGATTGTGCACATAACTTGAGAAATATTTTTTTATTAATGCCGGACATCTATTTGTTATAATTTCATAAACATCAGAAATACCTAAATTTTTACAAAGGGCTTGCCCCTTTTTTGCCTCTTTTGTGTAAAAGTAAAACTAAATATAACTCACATTATGCATACTTACACCTAGCAGCTATGTTCCAAAATACCTAATGATTGGTTCATTAGTTTTTATCGAGAGACCATTTGTAGGTGATTGCTCGATGCCCACCAAGACTAAAGATTGCTTCACCTATTCTTAATTACATTGTTGAACTGATCATCAGGTTTATAAAACTGGATTCTTATTTAGAATTCAACCTAATTAAAAAAACAAAACTGCAGAAAAGTCTTTATAATGTACGTACCCATGTTGAAACAGAAATGTCATATTCCAAAAGTCATATTGATTGATCAAGTAGTTTTATTTTTATTAAGAAAATCATTTTTAAACGATTTAAAGTGTTTAATGTAAAATCGGTAGCATTACAATGCTAATCTCTCATTTATGAATTATTGTGGACTTATCTGCACTTTTTTTGTCAAGATGGCGATATGAGACAATCGCTTCTTGCTCACTCATAAAATTTGATTTTCTTAGTTAACAATCAAACTATTTGATCAGTTTACGTGATTTTTGGAATATGGCATCTTCGTTCTGTGACAGGAATGTACATCATAAAGATTTTCCTGTTTTTTTTTGTTTGTTTGTTTTTTTTCTTTTTTTAATTAGGTTAAATCCTAAATAAGAGGCCATAACTGATATTGACCAATCAGAGGGTAATCGGTGAAAGGGAGATAACTTCAATTTGACTGATGACTTTTTATGAACATTTTGAGTGCAAAATTTTTCTTTATAAAGAGAAATGTTTATTAACTGATAATTGAGCTCATTTATTTTTTGCAAAAATACACGTGCTGAAAGATTAAGGAAAGTATTTATTATAAGCAGAAATTCTTTGAATTGATTTTAGATTTGGACAATCTGAAAGGCAACAGAATTGTTGGTTATAGTCAGCATAGCACTACCGGAAGCGGTTACAAAGCAAATCAGTTCCTTCATTTTTATTATTCTTCAGTATTTCTATTGTGAAGCGATTTATTGAAATTAAATATAAAAAAAACGGACATTATTGAAGAGTATACAATAAAAATTAACGAAATTAGACAAAAATAACAAAATTAATCTTTATTTTTGTTTGCACTTTCAATAACAAAATTGAAAAAATAAGATTTTATTGGTTATAGTCAGCTAACATACTTCCTAACTTCCGGTGTGTCTGCTACTGAAAGCAGTGACAAGACTAATCAGTTCCTTCACTTTTATTGTTCTTCAGTATTTTTATTGTGAAGCGATTTATTGAAATAAATATAAGAAAAGGTCGTTATTAAAAAAATATACAAGAAAAATTAACAAACTTATAGATAAAAATAATACAATTTATAAAGACTGTGTTTCAATAAATAAAAAAAAAATGATTTTAATAATTCTTAATAATTAAAATAAAACCAAAAAATTTTTACAATTATTATTTTTTAAAAAAATGCAAAAAGTTTTGTCAATAATTCTTTAAAAAATAAAACTGATTTTCAATAATTCTTAATTAAAATAAGGCCGAAAAAAAAAAAAAGACTGGAAAAATGTAATAAAAAGAGTACATGCACACGGGGGATATAGGCATAAGAAAAAAAGCAAAGGAACTGATTTGCCTTGTCACCGCTTCCGGTAATAGCCATGCCGAAAGTTAGGAAGTAAGTTAGCTGACTATAACCGAATTATTCAAAGTTTTCAAACAGTGAACGAGTTTGAACGAGTTTCTTGTAAATGAAATGAAAAACAAATCAATCTTTACCTTTTGGCTAGAAGCAAAGTATCTGTTCTGATACTACACTCCCCTTTTTTCTGTTCTCGATCAGTGGAGAAATCCTTCTAGACTGAGGTAATTTAAATTTTTTGTTCCAATTCGGTGTTTCTTTTTTAAGGAGCTGAATTTTCCCCGCATCAAAAACCAACCCTATACCTAACCCTGCCCTCGTGGGGAGGCAAGTAAATAGGAACAAGTAAGCCACATATTAAAAAAGTATAATTAAAGATTATTTAAAAAGATTAAAAAAGTATCATTCATGGAGACTCACAGAGGAAGAAAAATGTTGCTCTGACATAAAGTTCAATAAATTGAATTGAATGGACCAAAAGGTTGAATCATCATCATCATCATCATTGTCATAATAATAATAAAAATAATATTACTCCTCCTCCCCCTGAAAAATGCATCAGCCAAGGTTGATAACACACAAAATAGTTGTGAATGGTCAAGGAGGATTGGTTAGGGAGAGTACTGGGACCTTGGGGAGGCATAGTGCCACCCAAATTCTAGTGAAGACCAATTTTCATTTTCAGCGAGAAATTAATGGTAAACAGCTGTTGCAATAATACAAATTCATTTACAAAGGTTATCAAAAGAGATGGAAAGCACTGGAAATCTGTTGTCAGTGAATAATCTCCGGTGTTGATTGGTGTGAGAATTCCTAGGAAGTACAAATAAAAAAATAATAATAATAATAATATGTTTTTAACTATTTTACACGTGGCATATTTTCAGTGTCTTTTAAAAATTGACTTCTGTACTAAGCTATCTCTGGCTAGGTCTTTAACTATCCCTCTTTCTATCAAGTCCCTCCTTATCACTCTCTCCCATGTTTTTCGTGGCTTTCCACTGTAAACTGACCCTGCTGGGTGTTAGCTGGTTCTAGTGTGATAGTAAGAGTCTGGATTCTATGGAATATGTTTATGGAACTTTTGATCGTCAGAGTGTAACCATTTTTAACTCACAGAAGACTCTATACGAGAATGGTACAATGGATATGTAATAAGAGCGTTAAAGATTAAATGTGGACATTATAAGGATAATGTGTATAACAGAGGACTTTGTTGGTTTGGTCACATTGAAAGAAATGATGAAAGAAATTGTGTTAGTAGATGTAGAACAGTTGAGGTAGCGGAGTCAGCTGGCAAAGATAGGTTAAGGAAAACATGGGATGGAGGTGACAAGGGTGGATTTAAGAGAAAGAAGGAAAACAAAACCAAAGACCTGGCCAGAAATAGGCTGGTTTGGAAATCAATTTCTAAAGGCAGTCCAACATATGCCAGCATCTACAATGGACATTAAACCAAAGATGATGATGATGATGATGATAGCTGGGAATGGTTGATCCGAATTTCGAATTGATAAACTTGAGACGAGGATGATGATGATGAAAGTATTTAATTTTACAAAAATTAGAGTCACAAACTCTCACTATTCTGAAGAGTTATACTCTCAGATATTTTCTTTGACAATCTCGATGAACGACGTGTGTGGTAATGATGTGTTTTGGGACATTCCATTTCCCTCTCGTGTACTTTTTTGTGCTGCTCGAATTTGGAGCCTGACACAGTCGAAAACTGACACACATCACAAAAAAGGGATTTCTTCTTCTTTTGCACTTCAGAATTCATTTCAAGCGTCACCTCCTTGTTCGGATCGGGATCTGATATCCCAGAACCCGAGATGTTACTTTTCTTCCCATTTATCGTATGCCCGTCAACATGCGTTTTGTAGCGTTTTTCCTGTAAAAATTTCTTCCCACATATTTGACAAACAAGCGATTTATTTTCACATTTCGTCACCAGCGGCTTGACTTTCTTTGCGGCGGATCTTTTAACCATGTCTCGAGTCGATTTCGAACGTTGGTTGAGGTTTCCGTTGGTAAGTTTTGATTGATGCAAGTCGAAGCTGTCTTTGTTTTTATCACAGTTTTTTTTTGAAGAATTTTCAATGTGAGTTGCTGCATGCCTCTTCAGTCGATTGCTGAAAGCAAAAGTAGCGCTGCAGGTTTCACATTTAAATGGTCTTTCTCCAGAATGGATCATCTTGTGTCTTTTTAACCTTACATTGAGTGCAAATGATGCACTACAGGTTTCACATTTGAATGGTTTATCTTCTGTGTGTGTCATCTGATGAATCTTCAATGTGTTTCCGCGTGAAAATGCTGATCCACATATAGCACAACGATAGTTCTTCAATCCAGAATGAGTCAACTTGTGTCGCTTGAGCGTCAGTTTGCGTGCAAAACTATTTTCACAAACATCGCACTTGAAGATCTTTTCACCCACATGTATCCTTTTGTGCTCCTTTAGTTCGTCGCTTGACTGAAAAGCCGTATCACAAACCTTGCACTTAAATGGCGTCCCGTTGACGTGCACGCTCTTTTTGTGTGCTTTCAACGTGCTCTTGTGGCTGAACATTGTTCCACAGAGGTCGCACGGATGAATTTTGGTCTCCCGTTCTGTGTGCGTCTTTTGGTGGACCCTGAGGTCTCGCCGCACAATGAACGTACGGTCACAGATGTCACACCTAAATGGTCGCTCACCTGAATGCGACATTTTGTGCCGCTTTAGTCTGCTGCTAAGAGCAAATGCTGCCCCACACACGTCACAAGGGAATGGCTTTTCATTGCTGTGTCGCATCTTGTGAATTTTGAGTGTGGTGGCGCGGGAAAAACGGTTCTCACACACATCGCATTTGAACTGTTTCACTCCAGTATGTGTCATCTCATGGCGCTTGCGGTCGCCACTTAGAGAAAAGTAAAAATCACAAAAGCTGCATTTAAATTTCTTCTCTTTCTTTGGTTGAGATTCTGGCGCTGGTATCTCGATTGTGTTGGTAAAAATTTCCGTGGTTAATTCTGTGCCCGGAATCAATTTGTCGGAAAGCGTATCTGGAATGATGTTTAGGGTCAAGACGCTGATATTCTGGGCTGTCACCTGCGACAAACTGGAACAGAATTCTGCCACCTCCACGGCGTCTATGATCGTTTGCTCCATTCTTTTACCAATGTTCTTCGAAAGCATTCGATTCTGTAAAACAAAAAAATAAAATGTTTCGTCATTATGTTTTGGAGTTTTTGAGATAAGGATTGATAATTTTTTTTTTTTTTTTTTTTTTTACACAGTGATCACCACTTATCAAGGCCCGGAAGCCACTCAGGGATAAGGGTTATTGCAAGTACATCACGTTAGTGAGGAGATTTTATGAAGTGTTTAATTAGGGGGGCGGTTCATTAGGAATTTGTTAACATTAGACTTGAAGACATCCAAGTTGTAGTCCGGAGGGAAGCAGGCAGACGGAACAGAGTTCCACAGGCGTGCAGTTCTAAGAAAGAAGCTTTGCTCATGAAATCCGCGTTTTGATTTAGGCACAGATATAGAGTGGGGGAAATTTTTCACAGTGGATTCAGCTAGACGGGTGATTTTCGTGAAAGTTTGGCGAGGGGGGACCAGGGATTGGAGTTCAGACGAGCACCTGCCATGAAAATAACGATAAAACAAGGATAGGCTCGCAACGTCTCTTCTGTGGGAGAGGGGTTGCAGGGTAGAGAAAAGGGCATCCCCCACTAAACCACGAAGTCTATTTTGTACTCTGTCAAGGCATGATAGGCTGTTTTTGGCAGCTCCTGCCCAGATATGGCAACAGTAGTCCATCCTTGGCCGTACTTGGCTTTTATATAGATAGAGAATTGAATCAGTAGTGAGATATCTTCTGGAGCGGTAGAAGGATCCCACCATCTTTCCTGCGACCTTGGCAACAGACTTGATGTACGTGTTCCATTTCAGATCAGGAGTAAAGGTCAAACCCAGAAGCTTGTCAAAACACGGGGCCTCACCCAGACGAGAGCCATCCATCACAATTGATGCCAGCTGGGGATCAGAGCGTTGATGATGTAAGGATAGGAGTTTGGTTTTAGATGCATTAAAGGTAACTAGCCACATCTTCCCCCACTGAACCACGCGCTCGAGATCAGAGGAGAGAGAATCCGAGAGAACTTTGTCATTTACAGCCTTTGATGTGTTGCCGTAGATGGTCGTGTCATCAGCATAGATGTCAACGAATGATTTAAGTATGTGTTTAGGGAGGTCATTGATGTAGATCAGGAAGAGAGTTGGGCCGAGGATTGACCCCTGAGGGACTCCAGCATTTATATTGCAGGCCTCCGATTTTTGTTCATCTACCACTACTCTTATGAGCCTATCGGAGAGAAATGATTTAATGATTGAGAAAACATTTCCAGTTATACCGTAGCTGGAAATCTTGTGAAGTAGACCCTTATGCCATACTTTGTCAAAGGCCTTTGATATGTCAAGAGCAATTGCCCTAGAAAGGAAGCCTTTGTCAAGAGATTCACTAATCCTGTGGGATATAACCGTCAGCACATCTGCGGTAGATCTTGCAGAGCGGAAACCATATTGTGTGTCACTAAGAAGGTTGTTTCTGCTGAGGTGGTTGACTATTTCTCTATTTAATATTGATTCCAGTAACTTACTCATAACACAGAGAAGACTTATTGGTCTGTATTGAGAGGGAGATGACTTATCACCTGAATTCTTAAATACAGGGCAAACTGATGAGGTCTTCCAGGGGGTCGGAAAGCACTTCTCCTTAAGGCAGCGCTTAAATAGTTTCGTAAGTATGGGAGCAAGTTCTGGTTGAAGCTTTTTTAACACTATAATTGGGATGCCATCAGGGCCAGTTGCTTTACTGGAATCTAGGTTTTTTCGATCCTTCAAGCTACTATTCTCATCCTGGTTGTTATTTTCAATGTTTCGGTCGATGTAACCTCTGACCTTTTTCTGTTTAACTCATCATCATCATAAACCTCATCATCATAGCGTTTTGCTCCATCTAGGGATCCATCATCGGGCAGAGTCCGAGGCATCTCTCAAGTTTACATTGCAGCATTGTTACATAAGAAGGGCTGTCCCCTTCTCATGTAAGTAAGAAGGCAGACTAGATAAGTGGAAATGATATGAGGAAAAGGCTAGGATCGAACCCTGTAAGCAAGTGTTAATTGAAATCTTAGGAATGCAGTCGATTGTTAATTCTTTTAGAAATAACTAAATATTATTTATGTCAGAAAAAGATTGTCCATTCTTTTAGAAATAACTAAATATTAAATATGTCAGTTAAAAGAATGGACAATGCGAGTTTATAGATAATGATTAAAAATAGATTTGATATTGAACAATTAAAATTGGGAATTCTTTGTTTGTCAAAAGTGTGTTTGGACATACATATGTCAAATCCATGTGAAATTTAGTCACGTTGGTTAAGAGCCACAGTCCGACATCATAAATAAAGGAGATTCTCCATATATTGAAACAGGGTTTGAAGTTAGGATCAAATAATCGGAGATAATCAGAGAGTCACACTCACAGCCAGAGAGAGAGGGGGTCAGAGAGTGAAGCTGATCCCCTTAGAGGCAAAGGGTAGAAGAGAGACCATGTAGTCATACAAGTTTGAATTCCTGACATCATCAATCGGCCGACAGATGAATAAAGAAATCACCATCTATATTTTGTCAACTGTTTGTCTCATCCTTACAACCGAAAAGGTAAGTGTATTTTGTTATCATTGCTAATGAACCTTGCATAAGCTCCCCTCTCAAGTAATGTGTCCCCTCCTGTGCTAACAAGAACTGTATAAATGTTGCAGCTCCGTATTATAATATGATAAAAGAATTATCATCACAGTCGTCATGATGTACTAAAGAATGTAAAAGTCTCTCTCTCAGTCATCATCATTGTTATCCCCGTTCTGAGTCCGTTATATGTGTCTCCAATGTGTACCCCGATATATACAGACTCCGATATGCATCCGCAAAACACTCGGCGAACAATATGTGAGGATGTGTGCAATAGTCTTGCACGTCAGCGGCACAGAGACACCGAGCGTCCTGTACATAGCCCCACTTGTGCAGGTTGTCCTGTGTTTTGGGCTTAGTTGAGTGTTAACTATTCCTTCCAGAGGTCAAAAAAGCGTCTCCAACGTAATAGATCCTGTCCTATCAAACAAACTCCAACCTCTGTACTGTTGCTGAAATGTTGCATCCCTGTGCCTGTTTTATAAGCATTTTTTGTTTTTTACAAAGGAATCACCAATTATCAAGGCCTGGAGGCCACTCGAGAATAAGGGTTAATGGGTATACATTAGTCAATGTGATTATAGCGTAGTAAACATAAGTAGTGGGAATTGTAAATTAGATTACTTAGGGGGACGGTTCATTAAGAACTTGTTTACGTTGGATTTGAAGACAGATTATAGTCACCTGGAAAGCAGGCAATTCGAAGAGAGTTCCATAGGCGTGTAGTTCTAAGAAAGAAGCTTTGTTCATGGAATCTGCATTTAGGTTTAGGCACAGATAAAGAGTGCGGGAAATTATTGATAGTGGTTTTAGCTACATGAGTGTTTTTTGTGAAAGTTTGGCGAGGGAGGACCATAGATTGAAGCTCAGCTGAGCATTTTTCCATGAAAATAACGATAAAGCAGAGACAGGCTCGGAATGTCTCTTCTGTGAAAAAGAGGTTGCAGGGAAGAGAAAAGGGCATCCCCCACTAAGCTATGAAGTCTATTTTGAACTCTGCCAAGATAGGATAAGCTGCTTTTATTTTAATAGAATGTTCTCCAACGAATTAAAAGCATTCATATTCCGTCGATATAATTACCCCGGATTAACCCAACAAGCAGCAAAATCCCACCTCTTAACTGTAAAGCTCTATACTGTAATATTTTCGTCCCCGGAAGTGCTAGACTTTGGAATTCTTTCCTTGTTCCCTATTTCCTTGACTGTACTGACATACAGAAGTTCAAGTATAATGTTAACAAAGATCTCGCTGCTCAACTCCATACGTAGTGTTCATGTAGATTTGTCTTAAATAGTAGCTCCTTATATTCAAAGTTCGGAGTTCAAAGCCTGCTGGAAGAAACAGTGACAGAAGAGCCTCACTGTTGGGGTCTTCAACAGACATATTTCATCGATGCAGATGGAAGGATGCTGGTGTTGTTTATTCATGATTCATCACTTATCAATGGAGAAAATTATTCAAGGTAAATGCGATGGATGGCTCGTCAATTTAATGATGAAGAATATTATGAGAGGATTGAAGATGATGAATGGAACAACTAAGACTTGATTACTTATGAGGAAGGTTTATAACAAATATTGGATCATGTTAACTTGAATATAAAGTCAAGTGCGATCTGTTCCAGGACCAGTCAGTACAATTTGTACTTTTTAATCGTTCTATGAATAAAACGTATTATGTTTAACAGTATAACAATTTAATTTTAGTATTCATTCAGATAAAAGATTGCAGACAGAGCAGAATGTCAAAAAACTTCTGTATAAGCATTAATAATGGTTTAATGTTGTTAATACATGACGAATCATTCTGAGTTAAAATCCATTTAGTATTATGCATGTAACTTAAAAAAAACATGCTTGAAATGTGCCAACATTATTTAAATAAGCGAAATTACATGACATCAGATCAAATTCAGTTGCCATCTTGTTTTGATTTTGTTTATTCGCATAACGTTGATACATTTCAAGCATATTTTTTCTCAATTTTACATGCATAATACTAAATGGATTTTAACACAAAATGATTCCTAATTTAGCACTATTTAACAAAAACAACATGAAATATTTTTTCCATTTATTTTAATTTCTTTTTTTTTTCCTTTCATTTGATTTCTTGTTTCTTTAATTTAGTTTTTTTTTTTCTAAGAAAATCATTTATGCCATTTTTTTTTAGATGCTTCTTTAAAAATTTTGGAATCTTTATGCCAAACTCAGGCACCTGTATGCAATTTATAACTCTAACTCTTTATTTAATCCAGTGTAGATTGTTCCTGTCTTGTCAGCCATAACCGAATAGAAGTTTTCATTATTTTATGTTAATGGCGTTGATTAACAATCAGTTTCAAATCCTAGTTGTCTCAAAGTTTCAGGTTCAATCTTAACTGGAGACGATAATAACTGAGAATAATATAAAATAATATTTCTATTAGGTTATGGCTGAAAGGATGAGAACAATCTGCCACCTTGGATTAAATAAAGGATTCACTTTAAAATTCTTTATATGTAGGTTCCTAAGTTTGAAATGAACATTCCCAAATTTGAAAAGATGCACCTAACGAAGGTCAGAGATTACATCCTCTGAACAATCGTGAAAATAAAAACCCAAATGAGAAGAGTAGGCAAAAAATGAAAAATGCTTCATCATTTTTGTCGAAAATAAAATTCAATCAATATTATATACATTAAATACTTTCTGAAAGATCATGATCAACAAATGTAATAGAGTGCATGCCAAACTGATATAGATGTAAGCAGGATACGAACATAAAGTCACAGAATATACAAGCAAAAGAAGACAAACAGATTTAATAGTCAAATGCTTAACAAAAAATTAGAATCAATTCATTTTCTCTTTTAACCCAAATACAGATTGTAATGCGGTTAAGGTTGGCTAGCAATTAATCAAAATAATTAGCATAGCTGAGCTTTATCACCTATAAGCAACCTGTAGACAATAATCTGGCACTCAGTTAGCGCGTCTGTTAAGTGTACTATGTAGTATATCGAACATCATAACCCAGATCAATGAATATAGACTTTAAGGAACAGTACAATCTTTACTACATTGACATGACAATGTTTCAATATGAATAAATATTAAAATAAATAGCTCTGTTAATTATTAAGCACTATTATATAAATCTGGTGAATATCCTCTGGATTTTTATCCTAGCAATACATTCTTAACTTGGAATACTATTTATATATATATAGTCTTTGAAGTTTTTAACATTTGAAACCACACAAAAAATTATTTTTTATCATTCATTAAAAAAACATCTAGTCAGTAAGTCATTTAATATATATATATATATATATATATATATATATATATTTATTTATTTTCAAAAGGTTTAGATAAGTCATTGGTACTGTCGATTTCAAACTTGATAATAAGGGATCGTTTTTGATGCCCATATCAAGCTCTCTTCAGTATCGGCTGAAGAGAGCTTGATATGAGTATTAGACGGTCCCCTATTATCAGGTTTGAAACCAACGGTACCGATGACTTATCTCATGTAAATTTTCTGAAAATAAAAATGTAAATAATATGCTCTTATTTTCGACATTTTCCCCTTATAATAGAGTACTCAGCTGGAATCCTTTTTTCCAAAAATATAACTAAGTATATATATATATATATATATATATATATATATAGTCAAGGTTGAGAATGCCCTAGTTAGGGACCCTCAACCACAGTGTACCGGAGGAAGCTCCACATACCTCCCCACAGTAATTTAATCCACAATACATCATAGTCTACATTGCACTGTAGAGAATTTACTGATTTTATAAAACTATCAGTAAATAATGGCTTCACTTAAAGTTTAAAATGCAAAAGTCAAGTATCATGTTCAGTTGTGCTCTAAACAGAAACATTCATTTTGAATACACCCCTGCCTTATAAAAGAATCTGCAGTTGATTTTATTGGCTGGGCCATTCTGCTTGTGCTGTGATAAAACTTCTCAAATGACTCATGATGTTAGGTTGTATAAAAGTGTTAACTTTTGTCAAAATCAGACTTTCTTTTTTAATCGGATTTTTTCGATTATCGATTTTCGATACTCATCAGATGCAAAACCTATGTAAGAACACTCCCAGACACATCAAGTATTTTTGCGTGAAATTTTAAAAATCAGCCCAGGTCTTTCAGAGTTTATCGGGAACAAACTCGCACATACACATACAAAGTTCCTTTTATATAATAGTAGGTAGATGGTAGGGGATTAAAAAATATTGAAGGATTCTTTAAATAGAGACTTATCAAGATATAAAATCTTCAACATTGGGGCGGAGCAAAGTATATGAATAAAGTTTTTTTTTTCTTCTTTTACAAAGGAATCACCACTTATCAAGGCTCAGAGAAAAATCTTCTAATCTCTTGGTTCCACCTCATGTCTTTTACCATTTCCTAATGTAACTTAAGCTAGTTGTTACATTTTCCTATATCTGTAACCTACCTTCTGTCTCCTCTTCTGATGAGAAGCATTAGGCTTTGAAATGTCTAGATAGAAATAGCATTTATAGCCCTTTTTCCTAGTGATATTTTCTTTTATTCAAGTGACAAATAAATTCATATACACCCATATTTATTTTATCTTGTCTATAACATTATATATATATATATATATATATATATATATATATATATAGTCATCCACATACAGTACTGTTTCGCTGTATCACAGCTCATCAGTGCGGTTAGACCAGCAACTACCTCAAGCCAGGATTGAAACTCAACCACCCAGGCGATAGCACTTCTCACCATTACGTTATTTGGCTGCTGCTGAGATGAGTATGCAAAATGACAATGTTATAAACATTCTCCAAACGACCTAAGCTCTATTTGTTTATACAAAGAGCATTGCTTTTTATGCTAGTGGCAGTTTCTTATTTTGTTTCCTAATATGCTCAATCCAAGGTAGGAAACATTTATAGTCATTCACATATAGTACTGTTTCACTGTATCACAGCTCATCAATGTGGCTAGACCAGCAACTACCTCAAGCCAGGATTGAAACTCAACCTATATATATATATATATATATATATATATATATATATATATATATGTATATATATATATATAATTACTACTATAATTATTTAATTATTTTTTATACCTACAGACACAAGTGTTTCATCCATTCTGGGAATCATCAGTACAGGGTGTCACGATTACTGCCGGTTGGGAGATTTGAACCCAGCAACGAAGCTATCTCTGACTCAATTAGCAAGGAACAAATCCACACGGCCAATGTTAACTACGAGGAATATAGTTGTAATTTAAACATTTATTTTTAAATGCCAAGACAGTGATAGTGATCTAATGATTATGACACCATGATCTGCACGTGTAAGCTTAAGTGACCGACTTTTAACTTCAACTTAGAATGCTAAACAATAAGAGTCGATTTTTTAAAGGGGCTGACATAATTATTACTATAATTATTTTTTAATACCTACAGACAACAGTGTTTCAGCCTTTCAGGAAGCATCCATGCAGGGTGTCACGATTACCACCGGTCGGGAGATTCAAATCCAACAACAAAGCCATCTCAGACTCCATTAACAAGGAACAAATCCATATATATATTTCTGTAGAAATATTCTTTATTCACTTATATTTCTTTTTTATATATAACAATCCTTAGTTAAGAAGTTCAATGTAATTACAGAGCATATAAGGAATGAATGACAAAAGATTCACTGATTAATGTAATAATTAAGTGATTGGTTTTGTGCTACAAAACAGATACTGTCAAGAATTGTAACTGTCAACTGGATTAAAGGAATAAATTGTAAGATGGTGAACATCATGGAATTTGACATATAGACTTTTGTATTCATTCATTATATATATGTATATATATATATATATAATAAATAATATATATACATATATATATATTATTTATTATATATATACATATATATAATAAATAATATATATATATTATTTATTATATATATACATATATATAATAAATAATATATATATATATATATATATATATATATATATATATATATATATATATTAAGTATAAAGATTAATAATTCTAAATTATGAATCAGTTTAAAAAGGATGAACAATCAAAATCAATTGATTTTGATTTTGTTTGTTCATCCTTGTGAAACTGATTTATAATTCACAATTATTAATTTTTATCCTCAATATTAATATAGCTCTAGGATAAATATACCTATTGCGCTTATTATATATATATATATATATATATATATATATATATATATATATATATATAATTTTTTTTTTTTTTAAAAGCCAAAGACAATGCGGGGAAAGACCGGAATTATGAAAGTAAAGGGCGTTTATGCATGTATGGTAGGTATATATAGTATGTATATATTTACCAAACTTTAGCAAGATAAAAAAAAAAATAAGTAAATAAATAAAAAGAAAGAAAAGATACAAGTAATAAAGCCAAACAGAATTATCTTCCTTACACTATAATTTACCCGGTACTGCATATTTCAATTAAAAAAATATATAAATAAGTGCCTATATACGTAAACAAAGACAGAGTATTATAGCTACAAAATAAAACAAATAAATAACATAAATGCTCAAGATTAAGCCCGAATCACCTCCTTAACACACGAATACAGATACATAAAAGATAAAACAAAACAAAAACGTAAAAAAAAAAAAACAACTATAAACAAAAGAACACAAAATAAAAGCATCAACAACAGCATCGGAAAAATGGGAGAAAAAAAAAATATATATATGTATATTTAATATTTAATAGAAACAAATATAAAACATATATATATATATATATATATATATATATATAATAATAATAATAATAATAATAATAATACACCTAATAGAGATAAAATAAGGTCTTAAACTTTTATCTTCTACCTCCCCACACAACAGGTCACGTGAATCTTCACTGTGATACTATTATTGTAAAGAATGAAGCCCCTTGTCCACATAATAATAACAACAATAACAATCATAATGATAATAATAATGATAACAATGGCAATAGCAGTAATAATAATAATAATAATAATAATAATAATAATAATAATAATAATAATAAATTATACAATATTGTATAAAATAAAGGAAAAATAATATATATATCTATATATATATATATATATATATATATATAACCAAAGCTTAAAACAGAGATAATAAAAAAAATAAATAAGTAAAATAAAATTGCCCCCAACTGACCCTGCCCTGTTTCTGCAGTCCGGCTGCGTTCTTTTCTGCCATCTTGAATCCACTTTTGTCTTTTGAAAAAGAAAGGTCCCTTTCTCTCAAAATTAATCAAAGTTCCATACCACCCACGGACTTTACATACACCGGACATACCAGCAACTCGGTTATAAATAACTATACATTGAAGTATAAAATAATTATACATTGAGGTGAGGAAAGATAGACGAATAAAGGTTAAATACTCCTCTACTCAAGCACACCTGTCTACATTTGTTTGTTTTTCTTTCTTTACTTTCATAATTCCGGTCTTTCCCCGCATTGTCTTTGGCTTTTAAAAAAAAATTCTCTATATTTCTTTACCAACAATGCTTCAAGCAAAATACTACCTACTCACATATATATATATATATATATATATATATATATTACACACGTCCGTTCGTTTTCGTGACTCAAAATCGTCTCTCTTCCCGCTTTCCTGTCCTCGTTATTTATGGAATCAGGGTACGAGATATTCCGAGATTCCACGAGACTTTTTTCCACATAAACGCATGCGGGCACCATCTTGATTCGTAGTTTGTGCTCTGCAAGCACAAACGCGCAGTCTCTTTAACGCTAAGCCACTTTCTCCACACTCCCCCCTGATCTCATGATCACAGAGACGACAGGGGGGTGGTGATCACCGCCGTCGGGTGCTTCTACGAAGGGGGACAGTGCTGCTCTCGTCTTTGCGTGCGCTCTCATCCACCGCCTGATGGTCGGGGAAGGCTTCATCTCCGAGGAGGGTACTGATATCAGAGTCACTGCTTGATAGGGATGGTGCAAACCAAAGCGATGGCCCACTCGTCTCAGAGTCAGAATCACTCTCATCGTCCACTGGAGGTGGTACATGTGTCGCCGGCCGTAGGTCCCTAAAGTGACGGGGTACGCGATCAACCTGGACACACTGCTGACTCACCACATCGGTCACTGTGCCTCGTTTATACTTGTCAGTACACCGGTTTCCTGATGGCTTCACCCAGACAGCATCCTCTTTGGCATATCGATTCCGTTCTATCTCAGTGGCCACAGTTGTATCGGGGTGGATTCCTTTTTCTCGGACACGGTACTGATAGATTGCGTTTGCAGGCGCCGTTCCTGGAGAGACACCATCCTTTGGCATGAGATTATACCAGTACACAGCTTCTGCGATGGTGCACTGCTTCCTGGCTGCAATTGTTTTGATGCTGCGATGGCTTCTCTCAGCTATACCATTGCCAGAAGGCACATAAGCACATCTAAGCCGCAGCCGCACACCCCATTCTTGTAAGAACTGCCTCATCTGATGGCTGCAAAAGGCTGGGTCGTTGTCCGTCAGCACTTCATCGGGAGCACCTCTTTCACAGAACACGGATGACAGCTGGCGAATAATGTTGCAAGAGTCCTGGCGCCCAAGGAGTCTCCAGACTGCGAAACGTGTAGGCCCGCAATCGATGAGGGTAAGGAAGTGGTTGCCACCGTAGTGTGTGATGTCCATACCCACTCTCTGCCACTTACCACTCACTCCTAACTCCCCTTTCTTCCATCGTGCTGGAGCTGGGTCGATGGATTGGCAGGCCTCGCAACTTTCCACCACTCTTCGGATATCTTTTTTTCCTACTCCTGGATCAATCATCTTGACAAAGTACAGTGTTCGCTTGATGCCAGGATGTCCACACTGTCGATGAATGTCCATGATGCGCGCTGCATCCACATTACACACAACTGCTACACATGTGTTTTGCAGATTATCAGCATCTCTCCGAGCACCAGCCAGAAGCCATCGTTGAGGGACTCTTGTCAAAGCATCTGCTCTGTTGAGCGCAGACCTGATCAACACTACGTCCACGGTCAGGTCGTACTCTGTGATGGTGTCGACCAAGGTGGCAAGCCATCTTCGAATTAACATCTCACTCGATGCTCGTGTCATCAGCCGTGCTCTTCTACTTAATGCATCGGTTATCCACCGATGAGTGCATGCCGAGTCAGTCATGATATGTAGAACCTTGGCGTGCCATTGAAGCGCCAAGTTAACGCCCTTCAATGTGGCATCAAGTTCGGCCAGGTTTATGTGCCTTGAATCATTCTCTGGCCGAAGCCAACAGGCATCTTCAATAATGGAATCATTAACTGCAAGGGCAACTCCAAGGGCCAGTAAACTAGCATCCACCCAGACCGTGAACTCATTCCCGCTGACGCACCACTTTCCCTGAACGGGGTCATCACTGGTCACTCTGGACACAGTCTCTGTCAACATGCTCCTTAGGGTGACATCGTGTACTGCATCATCCCATCCCGACGACACGGCTGTTGCACGGCTCTTTATGGCTGTCACGGCCACCCTGAGCCAACCGCACACAGGGAAATGGCCTACCATTTTTCCACAAAGCAAAAACACTGTTCGTCGAGTGATGTCTGCTGGGACCTTGGGAACGTGACTTCCTCTTCTCCAGCAAAGTCCATCCTTGCTATTGCGCACGTGCAGGCCGAGAAGTTTTGCTCTATCGCACAGACGCTCTGCTTCCTTACATGTCAGTTCAAAGCTTTCAAAGTGCGTTCTAACCGATTGTGCTGACATAAGGTTCTCATTGACGAATATAGCTTGTGTTCGTTACAACTCTACTTTCAACCGAGTCGTTGTTTGCTTCATTCACCACACTCTTTTCTTCTACCTCTTCTTTTACACATGTCCGTTCGTTTTCGTGACTCAAAATCGTCTCTCTTCCCACTTTCCTGTCCTCGTTATTTATGGAATCAGGGTATGAGATTCTCCGAGATTCTCCGAGATTCCACGAGACTTTTTTCCACATAAATGCATGCGGGCGCCATCTTGATTCTTAGTTTGTGCTCTGCAGGCACAAACGTGCAGTCTCTTTAATGCTAAGCCACTTTCTCCACATATATATATATATATATATACAGTACTATAAGCACTGTTCTTTTAAAGTATTAATACATCAAAATAAACCTTGCTCTTTAGACTCCAGGTCTAATTCCCTCTCTCTCTCTCATATATATATATATATATATATATATATATATATATATATATATATATATATATATATATATATATGGGTAACTCTCCAGAGTTGGGGCCACTGATGCGGTTTCTGATTTTTTACATTTTTTGCATGTTTTATAGCTTTTAACATGGTACGTTGATTGGCTATTCAGTTCAAAGTGATGTTTAAATAAACTGTATAAATATTGGAGTGATGTGTGTTTGTTTCAGTGACTTTGATGTGTTTTTGTGTGACTTTTTGGCGAAAATGGCGAGCGAAAAAGTTGACATGAGTGCACGGGGATTTTTACCAGTCTACTAAAGTTCAAATAAAGGCAGCCAATCTAAATATACCCACACTGATGCTTTCGAACTAGTTCAAATTATTAACTAATAGCATAATTTCACACACAAATAAAGTTTCTTTTATTATTAGCCTCAAAATGATTTACTGTCCAAAAGTACCTACAAATTTTCTCTACTGGTTTCGGTTGAAGTCAGGCAAGAATACAAAATGACCGTTACTGGGTCAAAGTGTACACATATGTGTACACATTGAGTGCCTTTCTTTTACCGAAAACGATCAATTAAAAGCAAATGATGAAATAGCCTTCATGTTTATCTTTCGTGTCCACTTTTCAGCGTTACGTAGGACAAAACAATTGTAAATAAATCTCGATCAAAAAGAAAATTTTCGGAACTATTTTCTCATCAGGCACTGACACAAAGCACCGGAAAGGGATTTCCCCTGCAGTTTTCTCAGTGTCTACACATTTAAGGCTGAAAATTCGTCGAGAAGTTGACGTGTCCTGAAAGTGTCATTGTGTTACGTTGGACTGTGTTTCATCACCTATGCCATCCAGGGTGAGTTTTTGCTATCAAAACGTTCTTAATATGCATTTGAAAGTATATGTGTATAAAATTAGATAAAAATATTGTGATTTGAAATTGGTTTCGAGTGTGGAATGTATGTCCTGTATACAGATAGACGTAAACCTGTTCGACTACCTATGTGAAAGCGTGAAGAAACGTGGGTGGAAAAAAGCTAATTCGTAAAAATTTGCTTTGTTTTAGTCAAATTTTTGTTCAAAGTAAAGTTGTAGAATATTAAAGTAATCTTCAAACCGATTTTTGCTGTGAAATTTATAGGAGTTGGCGAAAAAAATGGGATTGTTTAAATATTCCTGTCCTATGTAACAAGACACCCGGTGAATCAATCCAGCTCCTGACTGTTGGTGTCTTGTTGCAGAGCTGAAAGAAGAACTCCGTTTCCTGATTGGACACCTTTTCCGTGCCGACTGGCAGTTTTCCCAGTTTGACAGACTGTGCCACCAAAAGCCTTTCCCTCGCCGCAAGATTGTGATGGTGCTTGACTTTGCAGAAAATTATGTCTGCAAGTATCAAAATGAGGTGCAGGCTGCTCACTGGTACTACGAAGAAGCAACAGTGCACCCAATTGTGTGTTACTATGCCTGCACTCGGTGCACCTAAACAGTAACAGAGTCACTTATATTCATGAGCAACGATAAAACTCACAACTATCATGCTGTGCATAGATTAACCCAACAAGCTGTTCAGCATTTGAAAACCACAAGAGGGCTACATATTGACCACAATGTTCAGTGGACAGATGGCTGCGCAGCACAGTATAAGTTGAAGGGTCCCTTTGCTGATGTGTCGTGTGCATTGAAGGATCTCGATTGCGCACTGGAACGAAACTTTTTTGGCTCCCGTCACGGCAAAAATCCATCAGACGGTGAAAGAGCTATTGTGAAAAGTGGGGCAGAAAGGGCTGTGCGCATGAGGGACAATTTGGTCATTTCAAATGCTAGAGAACTTTATAAATATTGTGATGAAAGCCATCTCAAAAAACAACCACAGGACAGCAGTTGCAACAAAGATGAAAACTACTTCAGATCGTTCTTTATTGTCACATCTGAAGATATAGACCGCAAGAGGAATAGGCCAGCAAAAACAATTAAAGACACACAAAAAGTGCATGGTATTAGATGTGAAGGAAATAAGGGGATGACTAGAGAACTGTTTTGTTTTTGTGAGCCTTGTGTCAGTGGCACTGGGTTGTGTTTGAATATTTCAATTGCAGGCCTTTGGACAGAGGGAGATCTGCACCCAAACCGCGTTCGGCAAAGGTTCAAAACTGAAAAGTAACCTGTAATGAGCAATATAAGTTCATAATAATGCTAAAATAAAAGAAATAACCTCGTTAAGATGTCTTTTGTCTATTTTGCTAATCATTTGGTGGCCATGTTACACGGGACAGTTGTGTCCTTGGTAAACTTTGACATCATATATAACAAGCACACTCTTTTATTTTATAAAATTTCCAATAGCACAACATGCAATAGATGTCTATCAGAAAACGCCACTAAAAACATTTTATCCACATTTTAATTTTTTGGTATGCATGTCAACCAATGGCCTCTAACTTTGGAGAGTTACCCATATATATATATATATATATATATATATATATATATATATATATATCAAAAAAAGAAAAACTAAAAGATTCATCTGCCTTACTTTTAATGCTAGGTTTATTTTTGGTGTCTTTACAATTCAATAGAAATCCTCCTAAGTTTGCTGATGAGGAGACCGTGCTTACCAAAAAAACTATGTATAATTGTTCTACGTGACTTCATGTATACCACAAATAAAAAGCACGGATTTCCGAAACGATCGTACAGATAATTGACTTTGTTGTTGTTCCTTCTTATGAAACTGATTTTTAATTTAATTAAAATTTGATTTTTAAATTTAAAAATTTTTTTTTTAATTTTTAAATTATAAATCACATTACTTAATATTGAATTAGCTCTAGGACATTTAACTATCGAGCTTATTATATATCTAAATTACAACGAGCATTTCCTGTATTTTAATTAAACTAGTAATTTCACTATTACATTAAAATACACTTAGCTCTTTAGACTATTATTCTAATCTCCTTTAAATTATATATATATATATATATATATATATATATATATATATATATATATATATCAGTTTATTTTCATAATACAGAGTTTGAGCAATTTATTCACCAGATACAGAGAGGTGGTATTCAAAACAAAGCCTATCTTGTTGTAACTCTAAGAGTCAGACCTTATATCGACTCTGCAATTCAGGTAAACAGTCTAGCAAGCAGAACAAGTAAGCCAATGATAAGTTCAATATAATGTCAACTTAGTGCTCACAGAGTCCAAGGGCAAAGTGGTTATAAACAGTCTTGCAAGACAAATCACAATTAATCATAAATATAACCTGAAAATGAAAAAAAAAAAGTTTTTAGTTGTAAGATGATTGGTTATCAAACATTAAGACGAACAAAGTCACTTGGTAGAGTTAGCCGAGCCTGGATGCATCTGACTGGAATTGAATATTGAATGAGAAAAGGGTGACTATTTTCCAATGAAAACACTAACATCTCCACTGAAATATGAATCAGCTTTTTTCAAAGGGAATAAAAAAGATATTTGTATTATTATTATTCATCGGACTAATGTTTTGATCTTGAGTGTGATTTTCACGTTTCGGTCGATGTAACCTCCGATCTTCTTCAGGTGTATCTTATCGAACTCGGAAATGTTTCTATCGAACTTGGGAATTTGGACAGAATTTTGAGCGGAACCTGTGGTGCAGTGGTTAGAGCACTGGAAAAAATCAATTGTAAAAGTGATATTCTCCTGAAGGTTGAAGGTTCAATCCTCAGTGTCGGCGACCAAAAAAAAAAATACAATTGTGAATTACTTAGGACATCTATCCAGTCATGGCTGACGGAACAAGAGCATGCTACCCCTGTGAAGTAAATAAAGGGTTCCACTCGAAATTCTGGCCAAACTCCCAAATTCGACAGAAACATTCCCGAGTTCAAAAAGATACACCTAAAGAAGGTCAGAGGTTAGATCGACCGAAACATTGTGAAAATCACACTCAAGATGAGAACAGTAGTCCGATCATGAATACATATACCCAATCCTCATCTTAAAAATTCAGAAACGTCATAAAAAAAAAAAAAAGAGTTGTTTTTGTTAGGCTGGCTTTGTTGATAGCAGATGTGGCATCCTGGAGTTCCATTTCACCTGGCCGCTTCAAAAAATTGTAGAGAACTGGATAATACGTCTTAACGTGATGAGATCCGTGTTATTTACAGCAGCTTAGCTGATGCCATCTTGGATCATTTTTAAGTGCAAAGCTGAGGAAGATTTGAAGTTACATCGGCTGAAACCAATGAGTCACTAATGACAAAAAAATCTGTAATTGAGATGGAATTTTCAACCGGGGAGGTGGGGGGGGGGGACCTCATTAACCAGAGTGTTCACTTATTATCGGCTAAAAAAAAAGTTGGGAGGGAGGGGGTGATATGTTTTATACTGAAATCATTGACTGATATGTTTTAAAGGAGGCAGGAAGGCATTCATTAATGAAACAAAAGTATTCTAACTTTCAAATTATTTGGATTATTCGAACTGTTTTCATCTTGAGTGTTATTCTTACAACGTTTTGAACGATGTAACCTCCGACTTTCTTCAAGTTTTATTGAACTAAAGAATCTACGGCATTTATGATGTACTCCATTATTTAATCCACGGAGATAACTTGCTCTCGTTCCATCAGCCATGACTGGATAGAAGTCGGTGCTTATTCATATTGGCACTTATGGCAGCAATCAAAAGTAAAGAAAATACAGAAAAGTCTGTATGATGTATGTACCAGTTAGGGAAGGAAGATGAAATATTCCAAAAATCACGTAATTTGATCAAGTAGTTTTTGTTTATATTAAACGAGTCATAGTGTTTTCGTCGGCCATGATTAAATCCAATGAAATAAATAAGGGGGACAAAACTCAAATAGAAGTGTCGAGATGAAAAATAAGCCTTAAGTTCAATGCAGTTTAGTAATAAAATAGTTAAAAATCTTAAATTTCAATTTTCTTAGTTTTAAATAAAAGTACTTAATTTTTGGAATATGATATTTTCGTTCTGTAACGAGTACGTACACCATACAGACTTGTCTGTATTTTCTTTACTTTTAATTGCCGCCATAAGTGCCAATTTGAATAAGCACCTAGAAGTCTTAAGTAATCTGTAATTGTATTCTTAGTATCGTCTGTACTGAGGATCGACAGAAAGAGTCCAGAGGTCTACAAGAAACGCCCGAAGAAGGTCGGGGGGGGGGGGTTCATAGGCCGAAACGTTGTAAGAATAGCATTCAAGATGAGAACACTAGCCCGAATAATGCAAATTATCAATCCTCATCTCAAAAATGCAGAAATATTGTATCTTCTACTTTCTCAGTGTGTGTGTGTGTGTGTGTGTGTGTGTTTTGTTGTTTTTTTATCACATGGTTTAAGTAATGCCGAAACCCACTCTATATAATTTGTGACGGAAAAAGGAATTAACCATTATTTTTTGAATACGGTCGAAGGAATCAATTTTTAAGAGTATAATTTCGTTTTTTAGCGCTTTCAAAATAAGACTTGTAAAAAATCTAGGCAATAATATGGTTTGAAGTAGATAAGTTAGTATTTTTTACGACCTACCACAGCAAGCACAGCATAGTATAAACACCCCCAATCTACCCATGTTAAGAACGGCTTTCGGAATAAACACCTGCAACCTTTCCATGTTAAGAACGTTTTCGAGGTTGGGGGTATTTTTTATTTGAGAAAGACGTTCTTAATATGGGGAGGTTGGGGTAGAGCAGGTCTTAAAAAAATTACCGATAAATTTAATTTATATTATTTTTAATTTGGTCATGTGGTATTATTATACAAACACCGTGACAGCGTTAGGGTTAGGGTTAGGGTTTAGGGTTAGGGTTTAGGGTTAGGGTTAGGGTTAGGGTTAATTCGCTGTCACGGTGTTTGTATAAATTTACCGGTCAGGTATGGTCCATACCATGCGATCACTCAAGATTTTTAGTTTGAAGTTTCGGTACTTGTACAGTAAAATGAAAATATCGAAAAAAGTTATATTGTACGTATCCGTTTTGGACTGAAGATCTCCGACAAAAATTTCATTTAATTTGATCGAGTAGTTTTTTTATAACACGTTCTTATGAGAGCGCGTTGAAATCAACCATTGTGAAATTTGCTGAACATGCCACAGGGAGATAACTCCATGTAAAGCGCCGGTCCCTCCCCATCTTTAATTCTAACTTTTCTTCCTAAAAATCGAACCTTTTGCTCGGTATCATAACAAATTGTTTTTTCGCTGTAAAACAAAAACTACTTTATAAAATTAAGTGAAACCGCTTTTTTTTTTCGGGAACTTCGTTCCATAACGGGTACGTGCAATATAACCTCTTTTTTTTTTTTTCGATATTTTCATTTTTTAATGTCTTGATTGTACAAATACCGAAGTTTCAAATAAAATCCGTAATTTTAAGTAAAAATCAAAATTTTAAGCAAAAAATAAACATTTTTGTCGAATTTAAACGAAAAAAAAAGTGATCAGATGAAGTTACCAATAAATTATGAATACTTTTAAAAATATTTTCTCACCTTGAAAAGTCGATTTCTTTGGCTTTCGCTTTTTTTTTTCTTTTTCCTTTTTTTTTTTTTTTTTTTTTTTTTTTTTTTCAAAAAGGAAAATTAATTAAAAAGAAAGAAAAAAAATGGAGAAATAAAGTAAAATAAAATATGAAATGAATTTATCGACATCCGGTAAAACAAGCAACTTGATCAGTGCGATTTTTTAATCACCTAAAGAAACATATGATTCTGATTTTCTATATATAATTGTATTGTTTAAAGATAACAAAAACTATGTGGCTTTAAGTTTCTTTCTTTTTTTTTAACGTTACTACGAAAAAATATACAATAAACGTGGTGCATTGAATGGAAACATATATAAGGGAGATAACTCTACTTTATTTACTTCCTCCATACGACAGATAGATACCCTCCCATTATTTTTAATGTTGCAGGGTTGGTCTCCTTGCTGCTTCGGTTGTTTGGAGACTTGGGTAGAAAGTACCAATCCCGACATGTGCGAGGCCAGGAACTGGCTCACTACCTGTCGGACGGAGATATACTGCTTAAGTATTACCTGTGACCTAGCAAGTCAATTCTCCCAGGCCTTGCTACCCGGCAGGGAGAGTGGGGCAAATTTATTGCTTGTTGCCTGAGGTGTCCCTATTGGGGAATACCAATGGAGATGCTCAAGCAATTTTTGATAGGCCAGAGTGCCCCTCTTTTAGGGACGCTGGCTTGACATACCCACCTTCTAACCTTGTGTCATATCTTGCTGTGCAAGGCAGCAAGTAAATATCTGTGATGGATTCCATCACTGATGGAAAGATGTGGCATTGGGTAACGATCTCATCTCTCCTCACTGCCCAAGTGTATATCTATCTAAATTCTTTCTTTCTTTCGTTCTCTGACGTCATCAATAATAAATCTATGTACCTATTTACAATGCCTACCCACGGGACAGAGTTAGACACCAGGGTCATTTTTTAACGTGGAGAAAAGGTACAAAAATTAAAAATTGTCTCAGTCGAGAAGGATTTCTCCTCCACTGACAGAGAACAAGAAATGGAAGTGCAGCATCTGAAGAACAGATACTACACTTATGTAGTACAAAAAGAAAAATCACCTCATCTCTATCACATAATTTTGTTTATGTTAGTTATGAAAACTAAAATTCCTTTTCACCGAGTCAACATTCCTGGTACATATTTTACCATTAATATTTTATCTTGAAATACCTAACCAGCTTCAATAACATTCTTTCTGTCATTCAAACATTCCTTTTTGTTATTGAAATATTTCTACTAACTAAACACTGACAATCGAGACTAAAGGCGCTTTCAGGACTGCCAGCAACCACTGTAAAAAAGTAATAAAGAATGTAAGAGAGTTGTATGCTCAGTCCGTCAAGTCCAAAGTAGCTGAGCAGCGGCTTGGTACCCACCAGTTTTGGCAAATAGCAAACAGAATCCTGAACAGAAGCGTGTGCTCTATCCCAACTATTATCAATGGACCTGAGGTAATCTCGTCAGCATCAGACAAAGCCAAACTCTTTGCCAAGAACTTTGCAGCTAATTCTACCCTTTGCGACCAAAACCGCCAACCCCCAATATTTCTTCCTGTATCAGAAAACATGGTATGTGAGATACAAATATCTGTACATGATGTTGCCAAGCTAATCAAAAACCTTGATTCCAGTAAAGCAACCAGCCCTGACGGTATTCCAATCATGGTACTCAAAAAACTTCAACCAGAAATAGCGCCCATAATTACAAAACTGTTTAAACGCTGTCTTAAGGAGAATTGCTTCTCATCACCCTGGAAAATCTCATCAGTATGCCCTGTATTTAAGAATTCAGGTGATCGTTCATCCCCCTCTCAGTACAGGCCAATAAGTCTCCTGTGCGTCATGAGTAAGTTGCTGGAATCTGTGTTAAATAGAGTAGTAATCGACCATCTCAGCAAAAATAACCTTCTTAGTGACACACAATATGGTTTCCATTCTGCTAGATCTACAGCAGATGTACTTACAGTTATATCTCATAGGATTAGCGAATCTCTGAACGGAGGATAACTTTCTATGGCAATTGCTCTTGACATATCAAAGGCCTTTGATAGAGCATGGCATAAAGGTTTACGTCACAAGATCTCCAGCTACATTATAGCTTCCAAATCACATCCTTACATCATTCATAGACATTTATGCTGATGACACTACTATCTATGGTAGCACATCTAAGACTGTAAACGACCAAGTTTTCTCCGATTCTCTCTCTTCTGATCTTGAGCACGTGGTACAATGGGAGAAGAGGTGGCTGGTTACTTTTAATGCATCTAAAACCAAGCTCTTATCTTTACATCATCAACGCTCTGATCTCCATCTGGCATCAATTGAAATAAATGGCTCTTGTCTTCGGGAGGCCTTATGTTTTGACAAGCTTCTGGGCTTGATCTTTACTCCTGATCTGAAATGGATCACATACATTAAATCCATTGCCAAGGCTGCTGGAAAAATGGTGTGATCCTTCTATCGATCCAGTAGATATCTCACTGCTGATGCAATTCTCTATCTATATAAGAGCCAGGTACGTCCAAGGATGGAGTACTGTTGCCACATCTGGGCTGGAGCTGCTAGAAAGGACTTATTCTGCCTTGATAGAGTTCAAAATAAACTTCGTAGCATCGTAGGTGATGCTCTTTTCTCTTCCCTGCAACCTCTTTCTCACAGAGGAGATGTTGCAAGTTTGTCTCTGATGTATCGTTATTTTCATGGCAAGTGCTCGACTAAGCTCTAATCTATGGTCTTCCCTCACCAAACTTTCACAAGAAACACCCATCTAGCAGAAAACACTATCAATAATTTACCCCACTCTTTATCTGTGCCTAAACCTAAACATAGATTCTATAAACAAAGCTTCTTTCTTAGAACTGCACGCCTATGGAATTGTCTTTTTCCTGCTTTTCAGCTGACTACAATATGGTTGTCTTCAAGTCGAACGTAAACAAGTTTTTGATGAGCCGTTCCATATAAGTTAGCAAATTTACCGAATTTCCATTATTAACGATTACTATATTGTCCAATTGTCTACTGTACACTCTTTAACCCTTATCCTCGAGTGGTCTCTTGATAAGAGGTGATGCCTATACAAAAAAAAAAAAAAAGCGCCCATGATCACTACCCAGCATTTTCTGGGACCAACAACACAACACTCTGCACACATTTTGGCAGCCATATTTGTTGCTTCCTGACGCATTCTTTTTATAATGCAGCCCAACTACTTAAGTCTGGTTTATAGTCAAAGAAGCCAGCTTTGTTTTTAATTATAGTAACATTAGTGCCACCCTTACCTCCACCACCAAATCTAATCTATATTCTAGTGTTGCTTTAGTTGCCTTAGATTCTAGGTTGAATCGTCGGCTAAAGTCGGCAGAAAAGGACATAATGACTTTCTTCAGATGAACCCACCACTTATTCCAAATCAGAGTGAACATCATTTCCTGCATTATGCTTAGCATTAGTTGTTTCTGGTAGCTCTTCATATCAAACAACAACAATGTGTTGAGCTTCCAGTATGTAGCCATACTAGGATTGGGTTTAAATGGACCATGAGTCTATGATCCAAGTAAACTGTATGATGGAAACTTGGAAATTCTTCTTTTTTTCCTTTTTCTTTTTTTCTTCCTTTTTTTCCTTTTTTTTTTTTCTTCTTTGCGTGTGTCTTTGAATCATGTGATTATACGACAGTTTTCCACGATTTAATGCAGCCCTTTACAATATTGTTGTACTCTACCAGTTCTTTCATGCTGCACCGGTTGAGCAGTAGCAGACAGACAATGCACCGTTGCATTGCATGATCTCCCCCCTCCCCGTATTTGCAGATGGTTGGTTCAGTTTTGTAGCATCATTTGATCATTACAGTTTTTGATCACCATCTTCCTGTTCTTAAGTGGCTGGGTATTTTCTACTGGAGGTAGAGTGCTTCTTAACCAAGAGGGAGGATCTCAGTAGGAGAGATTCTCATTTTAGTAGGAGGGGCCATTCTTTAGTACACAGCTGTACTCCAGTCTCTTCCTGAGTTCAACATAGCTGAGGAAGCTTCTCTTTGACCAGTTATTGAATTGCTGGTTTAAGTTCATAAACGGGCTGGCGTTCATCACTGATAGCTTTTATGATTTTTACTCGATTAGCAACTTCCTGTCTCAAATCTGAAGAGACAAAGTTTGTTAGAAGGTGCTGGCTGTTTAGGTTTAACATCATCAAGGATCAAAAATTACTTCTCTAATTTTCACTATTTTTCCTATCGAATAGCAATTTCAAAAATCTCCCTAGTAAAATACTGAGGAATAGACCTGTTCCTAAATCAAGAGTTCAATAAAACTGTTAACAAGTGAACAAAATGTGTGACTGCCTCAAGTACATCAGAGTGAACTATTGATCCCTGGAGAACTATTCAGGCTGACCTGCCTCAGGACTTCTTCTTTGAAGCATATAATCATACAACAGCATATAATCATACAACAGCATATAATCATACAACAGTTTCCTAATTTTTTACACAGCCATTTGCATGATCTCTACTCAGCTGATAACTTCCCGTCTCACATCTGAACAGACAATACTAGTGAGGAGGTGCAGGCTGTTCAGGTTGGTAGACTTCAGAAAGCCAGTGATCAAGAAGCAGATGTTGTTCAAAGCTGAGTTTAGTTTGATTTTTTTTTTATGCATTGATCTCTCCTTTTTTTTTTTTTTTTACATAGGCATCACCACTTATCAAGCCCAAGAGGCCACTCGAGGATAAGGGTTAAAGAGTGTACAGCAGACAATTGGACAATATAATAATCATTAGTAATGGAAATTTGGTAAGTTTGTTAACTTATATGGAACGGCTCATCAAAAACTTGTTTACGTTAGACTTGAAGACAACCATATTGTAGTCAGCTGGAAAGCAGGAAAACGGAAGACAATTCCATAGGTGTGCAGTTCTAAGAAAGTAGCTTTGCTCATGGAATCTACGTTTAGGTTTAGGCACAGATAAAGAGTGGGGTAAATTATTGATAGTGTTTTCTGCTAGACATGTGTTTCTTGTGAAAGTTTGGCGAGGGAGGACCATAGATTGGAGCTCAGCCGAGCCCTTGCCATGAAAATAACGATAAAGCAGAGACAAACTCGCAACATCTCTTCTGTGAGAAAGAGGTTGCAGGAAAGAGAAAAGGACATCCCCTACGAGGCTACAAAGTCTATTTTGAACTCTATCAAGGCAGAATAAGTCCTATTAATAGAACAAACATATGCCTCAATGAAACTAAAAGTTAAAACGTTTAAAATGTTCATCCAAACTCTTTCTTGGCCACTCCTAACTACAACTGTAATCTTCACCGACTGTTCTCTCTCTCTCTCTCTCTCTCTCTCTCTCTCTCTCTCTCTCTCTCTCTCTCTCAGCTATCCAAAAAAGAAGACTGCCCTATGTTTTCCCCTTTATTCTTTTTCACAGCGGTCATTGTCCTCATATGCACATTAATGTTATATCTATATTAATAACCCGTCTATAGACGAAAGTCTTTCTTTTCTCTTTCCTTTTTTAATTCTGTCACCTGACAGGATAGAAAGAGGTGCTGTCACTTGTGTAAGTCATGGTGTGCATTACTTTTGCCACAATGCCAAAACCAAGGCAGCACATTTGAATGCATGTGTTGTGGCTCCCCACTTGGAGTTTATCAGTTTCTGTAGGATATTGTCCCAAGAGCCGATTTTTGTTTTAATCTTCTTTACATGCCTTGAGGGAGAGAATGTGCTCTATAATTATGTCAAAGTAGACAGGATTGTTGTTGTTCTCAATTTGTATTCTAGACCATGTGATATTTAGGGGTCAGTTGAACATCCTAATTATCCTATATCGATTCTCTTAAGAATCAGTCAATATAACTCAAATGTTGTACTGAACCAGAGTCTCAAATCTAATTGGTCCCGCACTATCAAACAAGCACTAACCTCTGTCTCATCGCCGCAATGTTGCATACTTGCACCTCTAAAAAAAAAAAAAAAAAACTTTAATGGAATATGCTCTGATGAACTCATAGGAATTATGTCCTTCAATAAACATGACACTTAGCAAAATCTCATCCCTTCACTGTAGATATCCCTAGATACCAGAAAGCATTTTACTGTAATAGTTTCTCGCTTGAACTCACTATTTCCTGCTTTGGTCACTGTACCAACATGCAAAATTTAAATGTAATATGAACAGATATCTCACTGCTCACCTCTCTATGTAAACTTCATGTAGTTATGGTCCAAAATAGTAAACCTCTATGTCCAAGTGGCAATATGCGTTGTTTGGTTTGAAGAAATATGTTTTAAAAAAATTAATTAACAAAAAATAATAAACTAATAATTTTAAAAAGAAAATAAGGTGTGTCTTCAGAATAAGAACGAAAATCAAAAGCCACAAAATTTTCATTAAAAACTAGTGCTATCTACTTGATTTTTATATCAATTTCAACTTTATTGTCAGGTCGCAATTAGTAACATATTACTATATTTATACATAAAACATGTACTTTCATGATTTCATGATTGACTGATCCGCCATTGAAATATAACAAAACAGACTGCAGTTACCTCCCTTACTAGCATATGAACTTGTTCGTTAATTATATAACTATAACTTACAAATATTTTCAAAAATATTTTTGTTGAAATAACTTCAGTTGCCGATCTTTCCTTTCAAAAAAAAAAAAAAAAAAAAAAAATTGTTCTTCCAACAGTTGCTTACTGGTAGTGGTGGTAGTTAAACAAAATGCCTGTTGACTTCATTTCCTTCCTTCTCCCCTCTTCCACTCCTCACACCGTTGTTATCCCCCCCCCATCACATGACCTGTAAACATGTGACTTGGGTTTGCTCAGTCAATCAATAAATCTTCATGGCGTCTCTCTTTCAGATTCCACCTGAAGGTAAGTTAATTATTGTTGCCGTTTTTATGTACAGCCACACAAGGCACAAACACGTGGGCGCTTGCTTCTTTGATGACTATCACACACCTCTCTGATCTCATGATCACATATTGCGAGGTTGGTCTTTTATTCCACTCGCTTCTATGAAGGGGCACATTCATCATCTCTGGTTCTGGTTCATCAGATGAACTATAGCCAATACTCTCTGGCGGAGAGGGTTCGCTGATCGCATTTATCAGCAATTCATCACTTGATGATTCATCACTCTCCTCTATAGTTGTGTAATGTATCTCAGCAGCTGGGCGAAGATCGCGTACATGGCATGGGGTTCCATCAATGAGAATAAAGATATTCGTCCCCATTTGAACTTGGTCTATCCATCCATCCATAGCCTTGAGCCCCTGGAGGGGCATAGGCCATCTACAACTTTGTAGATGCTTTTGTAGCGAGGAGTTCTTTTTTCGGGGTGAGGGTGCTGGCCTCACGCCCAACCTTCCCAGAAGGTACATACAGCGCCTCGCCTTCCCAAATGGTCACCCATCTGGTACTGGCTAGGCTCAATGTTGCTTGACTTTGGTGATCTGACGAGAATTTGTGGGTCAACATGATTGTGCCATACATTTGAACTTGGTGGTGCACGAGTTTCCTGGAGGTTTCACCCAGACTGGATCCCCTATCCCATATCTGTCGCATGTTTCCTCGCCGGTTGGCTGTGTAATGTCAATTTCCTTTACTCTGACATGGTATGTGTGTATAGCATTGGCAGGCGCTGTTGTAGGTGACTTCCTGTCCTTTGGCGTGATGTTATACAAATACGTGGCCTCTGTTAATGCTGCAATAGCTCCTCTCAGCAATGTCATTTCTTGGTGGCACATGAGCACATCACAATCGGAGTCGGGTGCCCTATTCGTCTAACAACTGCTGGACGTTGGCTGCAAAAAGCGCCATCATTGTCATTCCAGATCACTTCTGATGCACCTCACTCAGAAAAGATGGATAAGAATTGGTGAACCACATTTGCCGAGTCCTGAATGGTCATTTGTCACCACACCACAAAACGCATAGGTACGCAATCAATAAGAGTTAAAAAGGGCTTCCCACTATAATGGGTAGTATCCATCGCCACCCATTATCATATATCTTAACTTCCAGTCGCCCTTTCTGCCATTGCTCTGGTGCAGGATCAATAGACTGGCATGCCTCACAGTGCTTGATGATCTGCCTGACATCTGCCCTTATCACTGCTGGGTCCACACACCTTGCAAAATGCAGGATTCTTTTGATACCTAGATGTCCACTCTGTGCATGAAGCTCCTTTATTTGACATGGGCTAATCGCACCAACTGCAACTGCACAAGATCAAACAGTGCACTCCATGCTCATTTTCATGGTTTCATACCATTTGTGAAGCACACGGGTTAATTGGTCAGCACGATTACAGTGTGATGCTGCCAGTGTTACACTCACCGATAGCCCGTACTCAGAGACCAGACTCTTCAGTGTGTCTAGTCTTCACCAGATTAACATTTCACTGGCCGCCTTAGTACGGATTCTTGTTCATCCCGAAAGTGTGTCAGACACCCAGTGGTAGACGCAGAGATAATCTGTGTACAGGTGCAATTTTTCAACTGCCATTGCAGCGCCAGATTTATATCTTTTACGACAGCATCCAATTCCGCCAGGTTATTGTGCTGAACATCACTTACGGGTCACAGCGAACGTGCATCTTCAAACACATTTCCTCTTTGCTCTAATGAGACTCCCAACACCAATGAACTGGCGTTGACCCACACATTTACATCATCACCATCAACGCACCACTCCCAACAGGCAGGGTCCTTCTCATTCACTCTCTCCAGAGTTTCATTAGAGTTAGGAGGGTGTCATCCGGTACATCATCCCAACCTGTGGTCACCAAATTCACTCTATATTTAATAACACTCACAGCTGCACAGAGCCAGCCACAGGCTGGTAGGTGACCAACAAGTTTCCCACACAAGGAAAAAAAAACGGTCCGTTGTGTAATAATGTCAGGGATGCCTGGAATCCCACTGTTCCAACAGTTGCTTCCTGGTATTGGTTAAACAAAATGCTTGTTGACTTCATTCCCTTCCTTCTCCCCTCTTCCACCTCTCACACCATTGTTATCCATTTTCCCCCCTATCACATGATCTGTAAACATGTGACTCAGTCAATCTTCATGGCGTCTCTCTTTCAGATTCCACCTTCATTATTGTTGTCATGGAAGTGACAAAACCATTACAAAATTTACTTACCTTGAAGTTGTAACTAAAAAATTTATATAAAATTAATATTATTATATTTTAAAAAATCAACATTTTTCCCCAATATATATAATAATTAGTTAAATTACAACAACAAAAAAAAAAACAGAATTCTAAAAAATAATTCATTTTTAAAAAATTTAAATAGAATAAAATTCCAATATTCTGCGATATAAAGTTTTAAATATAGATTTTTGAGTAAAATTTTCCAATTTAAAAGAAATATAATTTCATATAATATTAAAAAAAAAAAAAAATGATTACTGGCAATTATAAAATAGCAAATTTAACTAAAGCCTGAAATTATTTTAATTGTTAAAAGATGTTTATTTCTAGAGGGGAGGGACTTGATTTTAGCACCTATTTTTTAAAAAATGTAGGGGGGGGCTCTAATTAATAAAATTAACACAAACAATAGCAAAAAAAAAAAAAAAAAAAAAAAAACTAACAGCATCCGTAAAAAGTATGTGCAATTATAGGTAAATAATGACGATGTGGCCTATAATGTGTAAAAATTTCGTGATTGTACACAAAAATTTGGGCATAATAATTCATTTTCTACTTTATCGTTTTTCGTAATTTTGGGATATTTTAATAATTTCAACATGCCAATTAAGTAGATAACATTGCTTTTATTTGAAATTCAATGCTTCGATTTCCATTCTTATTCCTAAATTTAATTGAAAATATGCGACTATTTTAGAAATACATGAAAAAAATGCTTATTACGCTATGTGGTACAAAACTCGGTGATTAACCATGCATTTCCAAATAATTACGGAGTGTTTAGTGGAAAATCTTACGTGAAAAAATTAAATTAATATTTTCGCATACAGTGTGGGGGCAAAGAGTAAAAATTACAAAATCTGGACCTTCTGCCAAGACATCTAAAGGAGAATGATTTCCCGCCAAAAATGGACAATCAGCAGCAGCAACGATTGTTTATGTCATACGCCAGCGATGACCCAGAGTATGAGAGGTGGGTACGCCGACTACTTTAGCTTATTTAATTTATCCATTGTCGCGACTTTCAAAAAAAAGTACATAAAAATCCTTGTATTTTAAACGATAAAAGTTATTTTTAAATTAAAACCGACCGACACTGTTGTTAATAATCCTAATTATCGCTGTCAGTCATTGGATTTCTTCAATGTCAGAATTTCGTTTTTCTTTGTGTTTACTGCTTTAGTTCTATTTTGTCTACATTGTTAAATAAGTTTAAGTTAAACATTTATTTAAAAAAAAATATTCTCGCTTTAATTAATCGTAAAACTATTATTGCACCTAGTGGCTGCTGAGTCGTCGATTTCTATATTTTTTTTTAATGAAAATTAAATAGCTTTAAATATTTTTACTTGATTACCATCAAATAAGTCTAATAAAATATTTTACTGATTTTATTTATTTATTTATTTTAGCGGTTTAAATTAAACTTTAAATGTTGTTTATGATCGTTTGGTTACAGAGAAACAGTGTTGACGGATTACGATTGTGACTTCGAAATAGTGGCCACTAAGTGTATTTTACCGAATTAGTCATATATATATATATATATATATATATATATATATATATATATATAGTATACAAAGTTTTCATGATTGAAAGATATATTTTATTTTTGATAATCACTAATTATTAGGTTTTTTTCCTGTGTATATAATTGCTACAATATATATATATATATATATATATATATATATATATATATATATATATATATATATATATATATATACACTTACTTTTTTAAATTCATCAGAATATAAAAATAAAACAAAATATTCTTTTCTATTAACTGTTTAAAAAAATCATTGACTTTTTTTTTTTTAACGTTATATCAATATATAAAAACAAGTGTCAAGGAAGAATCCCAGACTGAACTTAGAATTGACAACTTTATAACAATAAACATGTGCGCGTGACGTCATCATGTGACGTGATGATCCGTTTCCACTAGTAAAACAAAGTAACTATAAATTTAACGCCGAGAATTGAAACTTAAATACCATTAAATAATAGTAAAACTCAGTTAAACAGTAAAAAAAAAAAAAAAAAATGAAAAGAATATATATAGAAATTAAAATTCAGACTTCTTTTTATAAATTTCTTTCCTTGTGTTTTTTTTTTTTTTTTAATAAAAGCCAAAATATTTGCCATTAAAATTCGTTGTCGTATTCAGCGTCCCAAATTCAAAATCCATCACATTCCATTTTTGATTTGCGATTTTAACATCACATTGCAACATGTAGTTAAAAAAAAACAAAAAAAAGTAAAAACATCTATAAAGTTTTAATTCAATATTTGATTCTGTTTTTCTGGTTTTAGAGAATGAGGTTTTTTGTTATCAAATTAGAACATATCGTTCTTCGGTTCTTCTCCGTACCTATATTTTTTTTTATCTTTCTTGGTGTTGTACAAAGAAAAACCACAGATCGATTTGGATTTTAAGGGTGCTTCTTGTTGAGATAGTCGATCGACAGATCAATTTTTTTTTAAATGTAATTTGAAGCAAAATTAATATTACATAAGTAATTGTCATGTCGAAAATAGTAATGTATCCAAAATTTACGAAAATTCATCGAGTAGAAAGTTATTTATAGTTAAAAGTAATTTTTACGGAAAATTGGGTAAAATTACACTTTTCTTAGATTTTATAAAGGGTAACGTTAGAATTGGCGACCAAAACAGGTGTCAGTTGAAAACTGCTTACGTATAAAATTGTTCTACCTCCCACACCGGACTTGTTAGTTTTATTTCGCGAGCAACTATGTTTATAAGAGTTTTTGTTTTGTTTTTAGTTACACCAAAAGTATTATTGCTTAAAAAAATATTTCGGTACTTGTACAGTTTAATCAAGACATTAAAAAATATCGAAAAAAAAAAAAAGGTTATATTGTACGTGTCCGTTTTGGACTGAAGATCTCCGGAAAAAAATTTCACTTAATTTGATTGAGTAGTTTTTTTTTGTTGTTGTTGTTTTGTTTTTTGGTTGTTTTTTTTTATTTTTTTTTTACAGCGGAAAAACACGTTTTTATGACAGCACGTTGAAGGTAACCATCTTGGAATGTTTTGAACGCGACACGGGGAGATAACTTAGTTTTAAGCGCCGGCACTCCCTCCCCATCTTTAATAGTAGCTTTTCTTCCTAAAAATCGAACCTTTTGCTCGGTATCATAACAAAGTGTTATGTACAAGTACCAATATTTCAATAAATAGAGAAATGTTTACACACACACACACACACACATAAATAAATAAAATAAATTATCGGATAACAGAACACCCTAAAAGTATTTTTGAATTTTGTGGTGGAGAACGAATTAAAATTTAATGTAAAATGCCCCCCCCCTTTCTGACTCATTCTTTTTTTTTAGTTGCATTTTCACCCCAAACAAGATACAGTGCCACTTTGATGTAGGGAGCTACAATCTGGGGTATAATTGTAGGGATACTATGTAGGGAGTTTAACAGCAAGATGTCTGTTCACATTGCACTTGAACTTCAGCATGTCAGTACAGTTAGGAAAGCAGGAACCTGAAAGTCTAGATATCCTAGGAAAGAAAGTATTAGAATAGAAGGCTTTCTGGCATCTGGAGATATCTACTGTGTAGGGGAGGAATTTTGCTGCTTGTCTGGGAGGTATTTATGTAGAGAGTGTGCAAGGACTCGTAGTTTGTTGGAGCACCTACCATTAAAATACTTGTAAAACAGGCAGAGGAATGGATGCAACATTTCGTCGGTGGGACAGAGGTTAAAGCCTACCGGACAGTGCAGGACCTATAAGGTTGGTGACTCTCTTTTGAACCTTGTCTAAGAGTGAGAGATTAGTAACAGATGCACCAGCCTAAATGTGGTAACAGTACTCCATACATGGCCGAATGGTGGCCTTGTAGAGGTACAGGATACTCTCAGGCATAAGTAACTTTCTAGCATGGTATAGAGAGCCCACCTTCTTTACAGCAATCTTGGCAATGTCCTCTATGTATTTGTTCCAACTCATGTTCTCTGTAAGTGTTATGCCGAGGAGTTTGAACAAAGTACTTTCATGTAATGTGTCATTAACCATGGCTATTAATGGTTGATAAGGTTTCTTGTAATTCTTAAAAGAAAGAAGCTTAGTCTTAGCAGCATTAAATGGAACAACCCATTTTTGTCCCCATTCTACTACAGACTGGCGGTCTTCCTCTAGAGTTTCCATCATTACCTTGCATATGTGTTCATTTGTTTTTCCCCCCATGTCTGTTATAGAGCGTTGTGTCGTCAGCAAATATACTCATCTCACAGATTATTTTATCAGGAAGGCCAGACAGTATTCGAGCTGTGAGACTTTCTTTTACTCAGTCTCCTAAACGTTCAGCTCACAAACATGCTTTGACCTTGGGATTGTCTGATCAAACAGGCAGAAGAATTCTACACACTGATATGCAGTTCCATCCATACAAATCAATGATTGTTCAGAAACTGCAAGAGTCTGACTGGGAAGATCACATCTCAAAATGTGGGAGATATTTTTGCTGCGCCTTATAGAAATGGTTTTCCGCCATTACCTTGCATATGTGTTCATTTGTTTTTCCTCTCATGTCTGTTATAAAGCATGGTGTCGTCAGCAAATATACTCATCTCACAGATTATTTTATCTGGGAGGTCATTTATGAACATCAGAAATAATAAAAGTCCAAAGATCGATCCCTGAGGTACACCTGCATTTATATCATAATGTTTTGACGTACGACCATCAACGAGTATACCTGCCATGAAAATACTCTAAAAGGACTGCGGGAAATACACAAAACTTTTCATGATAGAAAACTAGAAGAATGAACCAACCAACAACGTGTGAAATATTTTCTGGAAAATTATCCAAAGAAATATAGAGATAAAAAAAAAAAGTCGCTGTAGACGATTTCAAAAGAGGATCGCTCCATTATGATCTGTATAGAATGATAATGGCTGCCTAATATTAATTGGCTTATGACTAATGATTTTAAGAAGACGAAGGGTCTGCGTAATAAAAAATGCAGGTTCTATTACACAGGAGTGAAGAGTGTGAGTCATCTGGTGTTCAGTTGTCACGTTATTCCGGGGGGGGGGTAGCTACGATATGTTTATAAATATCAGCCGTGGACTATTGGTATAGAAACTGAATATCCAATGCACCAGCAGGTCATGTGAACATGCACAAGAAAAAAATTATTGGCCAGTGATGGAACTTTTTCAGAGCCGGTGCTCAAGTGAAAAAAAAAAAAAAAACGGCAAAAATATAGTAAGGAATATTTTAATGGGATACAGGCTTATAATACATTCCTCTGTAAAGGTCACTTTTAAAACAGGAGTAAAAGGGGCAGGTACTTGGGCACCCCTAGCACTCTTCTCTGCACGTCCCTGCTGTTGGCAATAAATCACAGATCATCCACCATATACAAGTAATCCCTACAATTATTCTGTTTTTTGGGGATTTTTGTCGTATTGGGAAACATGTGATTGCCAGAAACACTTACTTTTTCTTTTGGTGAGAAATCAAATTCTGGCTTGCCAAATCCTAAATCAGAGAGATTTCTAGTTTCTTGCATGTCCTTTCCAGCTAAACACCAGCACCACCCAGTGCTCCAATTAATCAAGCAAATGCAAAATACAAACTTTTTCCGCTTTTTAATACTTACCCTTATATCATACTAGCGAGGGGTACCCGGCGTTGCCCGGGTGTTTTTCAGGGTATGCGAAAAAACCCGAAGCGTTGACGAAGCTCAGTTGGAAAATAGTAAAGTGTTTAAAAAAAAACAGGTGCGCGTTTTTGATTGACGTGACGGCGATAGGTATTCAGCAGTTATTTTGTGCGGGACAGTTTTGAATAAATCGGTTTGTTTGTTTTTAAAAATCCGCTCCCTGTTTATTAGGAGGAGCGAAATGAAAGCTACAGTCTCATATAACTAAGTCGACATTGACCAAACTGGCTCTGGGCCTGTGATTTTTATACCGAAAACCGAATGTAACGCGTGCCGATGCGGGGAAATGTGGAATAATTAACATTTGAAAGTCAATAAAATTAAATAGAGAGGCGAGCTCCGTGGATAATTCGTAGATATTACAATTTATAGATGATATAAAAAGTTTTAAAAAGTTGTGAAGCGAGCAAGCGCTTCTTTGAAAGAAGCCTTTCGTGGACATTGAGGAAAAGCGAACATACATACACACATACATTTTCGCTTTTATATATATAGACGTGAAATACAATCCGTATTGTGCCGATAATTCCAAGATCAATGATTGTAAACTCGTTAAACATTTTGCTGAATCCCGGAAGAGCCAGTTCGTATTTATTCATGTAGTGGGCCTAGAACGAGAAAGGTTTTAAAGGAGTGGTCTCATTAATGACAAGTGCAAGTTCTTTCTCATAGAAGTGAAGAGTGTGAGCCATTTCTCAAGTTTGCATTTTGAGTTGTTTTATTTTTTTTGTCCTTGTGGACCAGTGCGCGCTCCCTCGGCAGCTGATAATGTGAAAGATGACAACATGGCTAGAACTGGAAGAATAGAGAAAACCGCGGAAACATAAGTGGGGTCAGCAATTGTTGTCAGGTGGAGGAGTGCACGGTTCCACATTTTGAGCTTTAGTGTTTTCTCTTGTTGATCTAATATTTCTGTTTTTAAAAATTTGTTTTTCAGATTTTAATGTAAGAAGAAAACAGGATGTCGGCAACTGATCTCCAGAACTCCATGAATTCACCAAAAGACACGCATTTCTCTCTGGAGAAGCCAGCAGCCTGCAATATTGGAAGGACAACATTTCCGATCGCAAGTAGCATCCAACAAATTGACCGTCGCCCACACCAACAGCCCACCCATCAACATAATCATCATCAACAGCAACAGAATCTCAATCATCGACATCATCATCTTCATACTCATCCTGGTAATGGTGCAGAAGATAGTGTCATCGGGAAAAGCGATCATCAAAAGTTGTTGTCAATCGAGCCCCCTACTCATCCTCCTACTCCGACCACTGTCAGCCTGGGTAGCCAGGATCTCCATCATCATCATCAACAGGACCATCAGGATTACCAACATCATCAGCAGCATCCGTATCAACCTCCACTTCCTCCCCCACTTCCACAACAGCAACAAACTACCAAATCGTTTACATGCAACATTTGTGGCAAAACATTATCGCGTCGAGATCACCTGAAGTTACACACAACCATCCACACTGGCATCCGACCATACCGATGCATGACGTGCGGTGTAAGTTTTTCTCGCAACCACCATCTCGTGCGCCACATGGGGTCGCACATGAGTGAGAAACGCTACAAATGTGATATTTGCGGTAAAGGTCTTTCACGCAGCGATCACCTCAAAGTGCATCGTAGGATTCATACAGGAGAACGTCCATTTAAATGTCAAATCTGCGGGTTTGCCTTCAGCCGTCGAGACCGGCTCGTCAAACATAATCAGCTAAATAAAGGCCGTCGAAAGCTGAGCTGTGTACCGCCCAGCTTTGCCTCCTCAGTTAGCAACAGTGAAGATAGAAACAGTCTTCAGCTGTCGTCCCAAGAGCAGCTGAACATCAACCTTACAAACGAGTCCAATTTTACTTCCCATCAGATCCATCGTCCCAATCCAAGCATTATTGAGGACGTGAAAGTTCAACTGTCTCCAAAGCCTCAGAAAAGAGATGCTAATGAAAACGAAAAACCAGACAACAGTCAAGTGGCCGAACAGAACCAAGAACTGAATTCTGATCTTAATATATCATCTGTGTCACATCCAAATGCAACGTCATCACAAATAGACCAGGTGGTCAGTCCTGATGACCTCAGCGTAAAAATGTCACAGTTTCCTAGCCTTATTGCAGCCGGTAACGGACACCAGATGCAACATATGATGCCTGTCTTTCCAACCACAATCCAAATGTCTCCCGCTACGGCTCATGTATTTCCCACGTTACAAATGTATGCTAATACGCCACAAATCTCCCTTCCGCTCATATATACGTCACAAAATAAGTAAAAACAATTGCAAAGTCCCATTAAAAAAAAGTGCCTTTTTTTTTTTTTAGGCCAAATTTAATATGTATTTCAATCTGGTACATGGAGTTCAAAGCTGAGCATTTAGCCTAACGACTGTAAATTCCTGTTTTCATAACATATCGACCTTTTTATTTTATTAAATTCTTTAGATTTTGGTCATTATTAAAAAAACAAACAAAAAAACGTTGAGTTCACAAAATTTCTTTTTAAATGCCGTAAATATTCATTTTCATTAATTCTTTTTTAATTTTTTGTCATCTTGTCTCTTGCTAAGATTAGATATTTTTTCAGCTTCTCCTGTCTTGCCATCTCGCTTGTGCCACCCACCAGTATCATCAACTGATACCCTTCATATCTTAAGCGGTCTACCATGTAGATTTGAGTCATCGATATCAATGTGGGACTCCGTTTGAAGGGTGCTTCTCCAGTATAATGGAATTTTAAACAAGTGTATTTCAGGTAATAACTTGCCCTACATGTGAATACACTTTATGTAAGATTTCAAATGTTTAGACCAAAATTTTTCTAAGTAATTTCGTAGAGACCGCAGAGGTCAATTTTTTTTTAAATTTGACCCCTTAACATTTATTATTTTGGTCTCAAATCAAAATACAAAGTTTTACCCGTGTCTAACATTTTTTTTTTTTTTTTTTTTTTATTACATTTTCACCCCAAACAAGGCAAATTGCCACTTTGGTGTAGGGGGCTACTATCAGGGGCAACAACTACTGGGGTACTATGTAGGGATTTGGGCAGCAAGGTGTCGGTTCACGTTACACTTGAACTTCTGCACGTCAGTACTGTTGGGGAAGCAGGGACCTGGAATGGAATTCCAGAGTCTTGCGGTTCTGGGGAAGAAACTATTGGAGTAAAAAGATCTTTTACATCTAGGGACCTCTACAGTGTGGGGGTGGGATCTAGTAGCCTGTCGGGTTTGTCGAGGGTGCTCGCGTCGTGGGGGCACAAGTGATTGCAGTTCATCAGAGCATTCACCACTAAAATACTTGTAGAACAGGCAGAGGGATGCAACATTTCGTCGATGGGACAGAGGCTGAAGCTTAGATGCCAGTTCAGGGCCTATCAGATTTGCGACTCTCTTTTGAACCTTGTCAAGGAGCGAGAGACTAGTAGCAGATGCACCAGCCCAGATGTGGCAGCAATACTCCATACATGGGCGAATGGTGGCCTTATAGAGGTACAGGATACTTTTGGGTGTTAGTAGTTTTCTAGCACGGTAGAGAGAGCCTACCTTTCTTGCAGCGGCCCTGGCAATGCCTTCAATGTAATTGTTCCAACTCATGTTTCCTGTGAACGTTAGGCCAAGGAGTTTGAAAGATGGACTCTCAGATAAAGGGTCGTTGGCCATTGCTATTGGTGGTAGAGAGGGTTTCTTGTAATTATTGAATGAAACTAGTTTAGTCTTGGCAGCATTGAACGCGACCAACCACTTTTGTCCCCATTCCACTACAGATTGGAGGTCTTCCTCTAGTGTTTCTGCCATTTCTTTAGAAATGTGTTCATTCGTCTTCCTGTCGTGTCTGCCATAGAGTGTAGTGTCATCAGCATATATACCCATCTCAGAGGCAATGTTGTCAGGGAGGTCATTTATGAATATCAGGAACAATAGAGGTCCAAGGATAGAATCCTGGGGCACTCCCGCATTTATATCATATTGTTTAGATGTGCGACCGTCGAGGACTACCTGGATTTTTCTCTTATCTAAGAAGGATTTAATTATGTTAAGTATTCTACCAGTGATACCGTAAGATCTAATCTTCCTGAGGAGACCCTCATGCCATACCCTGTCAAAAGCCTTAGATATATCTAGAGCTACCGCTCTGCCTTCCCCCGCTTTGTCCAGTGATTGGTATATACGTTCAGAGATCACGGTGAGGATGTCTGCTGTGGAACGGGCTTGTCTAAATCCATATTGTTTGTCAGTCAGTAGTTTAGCATCTGTAAGATGATGGACTAGAGCATGGTTAATTATGGTCTCAAATATTTTGGCAAAAAGTGGGAGGAGGCTAATGGGGCGATAATTTGATGGGTCTGTCCTTTCGCCAGAATTCTTGAATACTGGTACAACAGAAGCAGTTTTCCAACAGCCCGGAAAGCAAGCTTCATTAAGACATTTGTTGTAGAGTTTGGAGAGAACTGGAGCTACTTCGGCTGAGCACTTTTTTAATAGCACAGCTGGGATAAGATCGGGTCCACATGCTTTTGAGGTGTCAAGGTTTTTTATGATAGCATGCACCTGAGCAGGGGTGGTTTTCAGATCGTCTAGTGTGGCGTCTGTCCGCATAGGAAAGTCAGGTAGGGGGTGGTTGGAAGGGTCCAGTGTGGAGTTTGAGGCAAACCGACTGGCAAGCATGTTAGCCTTGTCAGTTGCTGAGGAGACAACCTCGTGATTGTTGGTTAGTGGGGGAATTGTTGATTGCCCATTATTTACTACACTGTTGTAGATTTTCCAGAAGTCTCGAGTTCCTAGTTTTTGTGCTTCGATGCGCTTTTTAGTGGTTTCCGTAAATTCTCTCTGTCAAGTCTTTAGACCCGAAATTGGGGGAGGAATTTGGTAGAATCTGCAAAGGTGAACTCTTTCAACTTTGACCTTTTGGCAGTCAAATTTTCGCCCCCAAACTGATTAAAATGCTTTCCACATGTCTGAATACCCATTATGTATAAATTTCAAATGTTTAGACCCAAAATTGGCTGAGTAGTTTGCTAGATATTGCAAAGGTCAAATCTTTTGTATTTTGACACCTTGGCAGCTCAAATTTTGGACCCAAACCGATTAAAAAGCTTGCCCTATCTCTGAATACACTTTATGTAAAATTTCAAATGTCTAGACCAGAAATTGGCTGAGTAATTTGGTAGAGACCGCAATGGTAAAATTTTTAAAAACTTTGACCCCAATTTTGACTCCTTAACATTTATTTTTTTGTGCTCAAATCAAATTAAAAAGTTTGATCCATCTCCAAGTAACCTACATTTAAAATTTCAAGTATTTAGACCTTGAAATGCATTTTTTTAAAAATTCCATTATGCTACAGAAGCCCCCTTTGTAATATTTTGGATGACTGATGGCAAGTAACATAACCGTACCAATCGAGACATCATTGTATGACGTACTTGCAATAAGATTGGCGGTACTTGTACAGTTTAATCAAAACATTAAAAAATGAAAATATTGAAAAAAGTTATATTGTACGTATCCGTTATGGAATGAAGTTCTTCAGAAAAAAATTTCACTTAATTTGATCAAGTAGTTTTTTTTTTTTTTTACAGAGAAAAATCAAATTTTAACGAGATCGAGCGTATCCTGCCATCTTGTTTATTTCGTGCATGAAGAGGGGGCTGCACCAAGGGAGATAATTCCATCACCACTTCAAGTTTGTCAAAAACATGGGCAGAAAAAATACCAGCATAAATATTTTAGATTTTTCCACTTAATCTCATATCTTTTCATGTTGTCCTTTGTTAATCCCTTTTTCTTTAAAGGCACCCCATTCATGCATAAAATAGGCAAAATGGTACAATACGATCGATCTCATTAAAATTTGATTTTCCTCTATAAAAAAAAAATACTCCTTGATCAAAATAAGTGAAATTTTTTTTTTTCAGATAACTTCATTCCATAACAGGTACGTACAATATAACTTTTTCAATATTTTCATTTTTTAATGTCTTGATTAAACTGTACAAGTACCAGATTGGCAATTTTCTTCATCCCATGCTTCGCAGATCATCCACCATATCCAAGTAATCGCTACAATTGTTTTGTCGACGCTGTCTTGCAGTAACACAGGTTGAATATGTGTGTTATGCACTGCCATTCTCTCATGCCACTTTGTAAATCTGTTGATAGCTGCCTGAAAACTCTTCACATAACAGTTGTACATTATCTTATCTCTACTACTATATAAAAGAAACTCTGTGTGAGAGAGAAAAAGAGAGTTCCCTATGGACTTAAAAATGGCTGGGCTGATTTTTATGAAATTTCACATGAAATTTTCTTACATAGGTCTTTATATCGAAATGTCTTTGATAAGTATCGATAATCAAAATAATCTGATGAAGGAAGGCACAGGCGATTTTGATCAAAGTTAACACCTTACACAGCCTAATATCACAAGTGCATTTGAGAAGTTTTATTACCACACAAGCTAAAAAGCCCAGGCATATAAAATCAACAGTAAATTCTTTGATATGACAGTGGTGCATTTGAAATAAATGTTTCTGTTTAGAGCACAATTACCCCATGATACTTGACTTTTGCATTTTAAACTTAAATTCAAGCCATCAATAATATAGATCTTACCTGCCTGTTTAAATGTATGTTTTTATATCTTGCAAAAACTTTCGACAGAGGTGATGGATCCTGACAAGATCAGAATCATTTTGAAGCTCGGCATCTCTGACGACAAATATCAAAAACTTGGCCAAAAACATTAATTCCTTCACCTTAAACTCGGACATTTTGTACAAGGGGGGGGTGATCTTTTTCACCAACATTTTAGCAAATCATTGTCACCGTTCGATTGACTTTAGTTAATTTGAATTTCTGGTTATGTCATGGCGACATTGGCTGAGACGTCAGATTTTCTTTCACTTTCTTTTCCATCTTCACGGCACTGGTTTGAGCCTGCCTGCATACCAACACTTTATTTTTTTTTTTAAACACCTCTCTTCACCCTGGCTGCCTACTGTTGTTTTGATTCCCCTCCCACGCGACAACCATTTTTTTTTTTTTTTTAAACACCTCTCTCCACATTTACGGGTTCGAGCCTGTCTGCCTACTACCACTTTTCTTTCTTTCTTTTTTTTTACTCAACACAAACACTCAGGCAACACCGGGCACCCAGGCTAGTTTAATATATAAAAGGCAAAATGGGCGTGCGTGTTTGTGTATGTCCACGAAAGGCTTTTTGCGTCAGGCTTTTTTTATTATATATATTTTTTTATTACATTTTCACCCAAAACAAGGCACATTGTCACTTTGATGTAGGGGGATACTATCAGGGACCTAAGTTGTAGGGGTACTATGTAAGGAGTTTAGCAGCAAGGTGTCTGTTCACATTACACTTGAACTTCTGCAAGTCAGTACAGTTGAGGAAGCAAGAAACTGGAAGAGAATTCTAAATTCCTGCAGTTCTGGGGAAGAAGCTATTAGAGTAAAAGGCTTTCTTACATCTAGGGATCTCAACTGTGTAGGGGTTAGGGTTAGGGATCTCAACTTTGCTGCTTGTCGCGTTTGTCGGGGGTATTTTCGTTGGGGGGTGGGGGTACAAGGACTTGTAGTTCGTTAGAGCATCCACCATTAAAATACTTGTAAAACAGGCAAAGGAATGCAACATTTCCTCGATGGGACAGGGGCTGAAGATTAGATGACAGCTCAGGACCTATCAGGTTGGCGACTCTCTTCTGAACCCTGTCCAGGAGTGAGTGACTAGTAACAGATGCACCAGCCCAAATATGACAGCAATACTCAATACATGAGCGAATGGTGGCTTTGTAGAGGTACAGGATACTTTCAGGCATAAGTAACTTTCTAGCACGGTATAGAGAGCCCACCTTTTTTGCAGCAGCCTTGGCATGGCAATGATTTTGATGTATCTCTTCCAACTCATGTTTCCTGTGAACGTTTGGCCAAGGAGCTTGAACGAAGTGCTTTCAAGTAAAGTATCTCTATCCATAACTATTGGTGGTTGGTAAGGTTTCATGTAATTATTAAAGTAAATGAGCTTTGTCTTGGCAGTGTTGAACGTTACCATCCATTTTTGACCTGATTCCACTACAGACTAGGGTTTCAGCCATTATGTGCTCATTAGTTTTCCACACGTGTCTGCTATAGAGCGTGGTGTCGTCGGCAAATATACCCATCTCAGAGACAATTTTATCAGGTAAGCCATTTATGAATATCAGAAATAATAAAGATTCAAGGATCGATCCCTGAGGTACACCCGCATTTATATCAAATATTTTGGACATATCCCCATCAAGGACAACCTGGATTCTTCTCTCATTTAAGAAGGATCTAATTATGCTAAGCATTCGTCCAGTAATATCATAGAATTTTATTTTCATGAGAAGACCATCATGCCATACCCTGTCAAAAGCCTTAGATATATCTAGGGCTACACCCCTCCCCTCTCCTGCCTTATCCAGTGCTTGGTATAATCGTTCAGAGATTACAGTTAGAATATCTGCAGTAGAACGGGCTTGCCTAAATCCATATGGGTGGTCAGACAGAAGTTTAGCAGCTGTAAGGTGGTGGACTAAAGCTTGATTAATTAAGGACTCAAATATTTTGGTGAAAAGAGGGAGGAGGCTAATTGGGCGATAGTTTAATGGGTCAGTTCTTTCGCCAGAGTTTTTGTAAACTGGCACCACAAAAGCAGTTTTCCAGCAGCCAGTAAAGTATGATTCGTTAAGGCATTTGTTAAAGAGTGTAGAGAGAACTGGAGCAACCTCAGCGGAGCATTTTTTAACAAACACCCGGGCAACGCTGGGCACCCAAGCTAGTTATATATAAAAAATAATCTTATAACATCAACAGTATTTCTCTAGATGTAGACTACAATGTATTGTGAACTAAGATGCTGCGAGAGGCATGTGAAGCTTCCTCCCAGTGCTCTGTGATAGATTTCCAACTAGAGCAGACATAGGTGATTTCATTGATTTCAATGACAATAAAAATATGGGAATGTGAAACATTCGTTGATCATAATTCAATCCCTGGCAACGTCGGGTCACCCTACCAGTAGTATGTATAAATTTGGATCTTGTCTAGAATTCTCTGTATATTAAGAAACAAAAAGAAAGAAAAATTTATATTGTTTGACACGACAAAAGTGTCATATTTCAAAAATCATGTAAATTAGTCAAGTAGTTTTTGTTTAACTAAGAAAATCAAATTTTACTAGCAGAACCTGTAGAAATTCTACAGCAGACTCTTTGAGTTTTTATATATATATATATGGCATTCTGAAGATGTTCAGCGTAAATGGAGACACCCTGATATTATTGTAGCTCTTTTATTAAAACTGCAAATGTATGTATCTAAGCTAGCAGGGACGCCTAGTGCACACTTCAATATGATATTTTAATTCTTGCAGATTTCATATATATTATTATAGAGTTAATGTTCTATCGATTTTTATATATTATAAAGTTGCGATTTCAAAAATAAAAAGTTTTATCTATATGACTTGGGTTCATCAGCTTGAATCGAAACCAAAACCAGAACTTATGAAAAAAATATATGTGTATATATATAACTTGAGTTCTTATGAAGAATTCTTGATAAAATTATTTTTAAAAAAAAATAGATGACTGGAGGGCAATCAGCTATAATCGAAACCAAAGCCAAAATTCATGAAGAATTTTTGGTAAAATTATTTATTAAAAAAATAAACGACTTAAGTGCTATTAAAACTGAAACCAAAACTTATGAAGAATTCTTGATAAAATTATTTATAAAAAAAATAGATGACTGGAGTGCAATCAGCTATAATCAAAACCAAAGCCAAAATTCATGAAGAATTCTTGGTAAAATTATTTATAAAAAAAATAAACGACTTAAGTGCTATTAAAACTGAAACCAAAACTTATGAAGAATTCTTGATAAAATTATTTATAAAAAATAAATGACTTGAGTGCCATCAGCTATAACCAAAACTGAAATTATTTATTACAAGAAATGGAAGTCCATAACAAGTAAACGACAGTCATTCGAATGTAAGCATGACACACAAAATAAATAACACACGCTATCCTATTAATATATGGATGAGGGTGCAACAATGTCTCTGTACACCATCTTAAATAAACGAAGGGAGATAACTTAATTCAAACTTTCAAGATTTTCTTTTTTTTTTTTTCTTTTTTTTTTTAGCCATTTAATGCTATAATTTATAATTAATCGCTAAATATAATTTTCTATTTTTGTTGTCTGGGTTTATTTTTCTCCAAAATAAATTATTTATTTATATTAAAGAAGAAACAAATTTTCGACTTATAAAAAAGTCTTCATCAGGTTATGTCATTTTTTCTGTTTTTTTTTTTTTTGTGAATAATCTTTTCCGTTGGAGATATAAATCCCTTTGGAATATAAAGCTCTGTTTAGATGTCATTTACGGTTGGCTTTTAATGTGGCACAAAACAGAACTACTTCATCAATTTTTGTGATTTTTGGAATATGATCTTTTTTTTTTCTGTTACCGGTAAATACATCAGATTTTTCTGTATTTTTGTTTTGTAACATAGGGATAATTCTGGACAACCACCATAAATTTTGGAGAGTGGGGGGGGGGGGTCAGATATGTTGTAGCCATCTTGTTTCTCTCTGTATTAGACTATATCAATAAATACAACATAATTTTGTTGACACACCGGTTCCTGCTGGATCACCGAAGTTAAGCAACAGTAAACCTGGTTAGCATTAAATGATTAACCATTTGGAATTTCCGGGTGTTCTATGTGCTCTCCGCTTATCTCGGCATTGTTTCCAGTCGTCCTGGATTTCGCCTTGCCATTAGGCTAAACAAAGTGCCAATTCAGGAGAGGTGTGGTTGGGATTGCACAACCCCTGCCTCACAATTACACGCACAGCTGCACTCTACAGGGGGTCTCCTTTGTTTTTCGAGACTGGATACTATTGTTATATTATGAAGATGTCTGTTGCGTAATTATTTGTTTGCATATTTCTTTTAGTTATTTACTGTTTATTTAACTCTTTTTAACGGTCCGTTATCGTCTAGTCTTTAAATGTCTGTCTTAACAGCTGCGCCCATCTTGTCTCTGAGTATGCATGCATGTGTGTCAGAACAGAGAATATATGAACATGAAGCACGACATAGCGGCATACCTGTTCCTGCTGGGCCTCTGGGAAGTTCGTTGCTCATTCTTAGGGGAGCTGGAATCTGTTTTAACAAAGACGCTTTCAAGACAGGAACCCAAGACAAGTGAAGTTTTATATATTTTTTATTCACTCCCAAGTGTTTTGTTACAGTAGACTGAAGTGAATAATGGTCTTTGCTTGTGGTTCCATTTGGAAATTGTTGCCCCTTATGGGGAGCCTGTTTAACACATCTTGTCTCTTCGACATCTTAGAACGAATTCACAAAAATTACCTTGGCTTCTTCAAACTGGAACCCTTGACATGTCAGATCTGGTCCCCCGTTTGAATAGCTTCCAGTGCAATTTGATCGGTTGCAGAGTTTGATTCATGTCACGGCATGACCCTTTGACACTTTCTGCCCCTGCATCTTGCTCAACTTGTTTCCCATAATTGGATCTATTGTTTACTTCACTAGACAGATAAACAATTAGATAGATAAATAAACCGATAACTGAAGAAATGCTTTCTATCTGGTGTTTGCCAGCGATTACATAACACTATATCAGTACAAAATACAACCTATTTTGACTTTTTCAGGCTTTGTGAATGCTTTTTGGTGTAATTGTATAGTTACCAAGACACGTGACTTCCTGTTTTAAAAGTCATCCACACTAAACAGTGTAGCCTAATTTGAAAACTATGACAAAAACATAAGTTAACGCATAAGAATATTTAAAGCTGAATATTTTCATTGAAGTAATGTTTATTTGCAGAATTTTTTTTTTAATAAATATATCTTAAAAATATGCTTATGGGGAAATATGCTTATTCAATTATATTTCACCTTTTATTCATGCCAATCCTTTAATTTATGAAGCTCAATGTAACCACAAAGCATATACGATAAATGGTTAAAAAAATCTATATTCCAAATTCATAAAGCAGTTGCGAACTACTCTTCCGATTTTTTTTTCAGATTTATGTAATCATGTTCGTATTCTTTTTATTTTCTTTAAAAGTTGATCAGTTCCTATTCTTTTGATGAGTCAGAGTAGAAAAGATTCAAAAACTGACATAATTATATGAATGTTTCTGCACTACGAAACAGGTGCCGTCAAGAATTGGACATTTTCATATGCTGAAAGAAATAAACGGTAAGATGGACAACATCTTGGAATTTGGAATATAGACTTATTGTCATTTATTTGTATATTTTATAATTAAATATGGCTATTTACAGAAATAATTAATACTGGAAGTAAAAAAATTTTTTAAATTAATAAATATGATAAATTAAAAATAAAATGAATGTTTACTTAACATTATTTAAAAAATATGAATTTTTCACAGTATAATAAAATGAATTCAACACAATGGAAAAGAAAATGTGTATTTGTCCTAAAATGATAAAACTACATGATAAACACAGATCCAGTTGATGATATTGCTACAAAAATTATTTAAATTCAGCTACACTGTTTAGTGTGGATGACTTTTAAAACAGAAAGTCGTTTATCTCAGTAAATATGCAATTAAACAGGTTCTTTTATTTCAAACATCAAAACAGCAGAAGTTTTCTCCAAATCGGTTAAACACAGAATTGTCTGCTCTGTCTGAGTTCCACTTTCCGGTGACAACCAAAATAAGGTTTGTAGTGGACCAGGGTATAATACCCTAGCTTGCCACAAGAAAATAATGAAACGAATGGAATTGAAGGAAACAAAGACTCAATTGATGGATAAGATAAACGTCGTTTATTTGCTGTTGAAAGAATAGATAGGATAGAGGTTAAGCTGTACGCCATGTTAGCAGTCAGCTACACGGTGGTGTTCCAGGGACCAGTGGTAGATAGAGAGAGAAAGAGTGAGAATGCGTACCTACGGTCTGTTAGCTCGTGTCCCATACATAGTAGTAAGTGGGCATGACGCGCGCGCGCCTCCCGAAAGGGAGGCGGCTGGTTAGCCCAACGTCTCTGGTCGAGAGTTGGTCCTAAAAAGGTTAGAAACAGCTTGTCTCTTTGTTTTATACTCGTTTCCGGTGGTCATTTGCGCATGTGTATTTTTCCTTAGAAAGCGGAAGTGACGTCGTCCATGTGTGCGCGTTAGCGTGTGTGTCTATACACGTGAATGTGGGTGTATGTACGCGAACGTAAATATGTGGACATGTGTGGACATGGGCGCATATGTTTGTGTGCGCGTATGTATATGACATAGCTTGAAATGTGGATGTGTGTTTTTGTGTGAGACTTGAAAAAGGCTCGTACAGGTTTCTTTCTGATTACTGTGTCCTTAATGTTTTCCATTTTTCTTATAATTCAAAACGTAAGAAGATTTTTTTTAAATTTCGTATGTGTGTATATTTAAGAAAATATTAAAATGAATTTGTCCATTTTTCAGAATGGTTTTTGTATATAATATATAAATGGTAGTTGTCTATGCGTATGTTTGGATAAAACTTTTTAAAAAATGGCAAAACAAACACTCACAAAGTTGTATTTTCTTGATCGGCATTGAGACAACAATAATTAGCGGTGGAAATGGGCATAAATGGATTATTTAGGGGGTGCGATTCAGCAAGAACTTGTTTACATTGGACTTGAAAACGACCATCTTGAAATCAACTGGAAAGCAGGCCAGTGGAATGGACAGTTCTAGGAAAGAAGCTTTGTTTATGGAATTTGCGTTTAGATTTAGTCACAGATAGAGAGTGGGGAAAATTGTTGATAGTGGTTTTAGTTAGACGAGTGTTTTTTTTTTGTTTTGAAGATGTTCGTTTGGCCATAAATTTGAATTTTCTTATCTTCTATATATATAAAAGGCAAAATAGGCGCGTGCATTTGTGTATGTCCACGAAAGTCTTTTTGGGTTGAGGGTTCTCACATCGGTTAGATTCCGGGAGTTTTTGCATACTTCCTAGATTGTAATATCTCACATTCGCAAACGGATATTATCTCCATCATGTTTTTTTGATCAAGTTTTAAAAAGTTCCCGCCGTCCCGTCGCGGTCTACATGTTTATCAACTATTTAGCTGACTCTCCCCGCTTCAAGTGGTTAGTTGCGAGGGTCGGGTGACGAAGCAGGAGGTCTTTACTGTGCTGAAGCAGGTCAGCTGTGACAGATCACTGGGACTCAATGGTTTGCCATACAAATTATATTTAAGGCTGTCGCCCATGTTTCTGCCTCTTCTGATGGATGTGTTCAACCATTGGTTTGCGCAGGGATCCATCCCGGGGAAAGTCACAAAAGGAGTGATCACATTGCTGAGGAAAGCCGACGGGCATGCCAGGGAAGAACTAGATGACTACAGGCCCATAACTCTGCTGAACACAGAGTTGAAGATTTTGGCCAAGATCCTGTTGAATCGGCTGCAGGTTGTTATTGGCGAATTAGTTGAACCGGAACAGGACTACGCTGTGAAAGGGAGATCAATTCAGAACAACTTGCAACTGATCCGCACGATCCTAGAGGGATAGAAGACATGGAAGCTGTGCTGATCAATTTATATCAGTCCAAAGCGTTGAATAAGGTTTTAAACCGGACTTCTTCAAGTGGATCTTCGTGATGTATTGACAGTCCACCACTGTCGTGCAAGTCAACGGAAAGCACTCGAAACCCTTTGTTACCTGTCGATCAGTTCGTCAAGATTGTCCGCTGTTGCCCCTGCTTTACGCCCTGGCTTTGGAGCCACTGCTTCGCAAACTGAGATGTGGGGAGGCAAATTTAGCTCTGCATGGAATGGCTCTGCCAGGTGACTCAGCTTCCAAGGTATCCGCGTTCACGGATGATGTCACGGTCTTTGTATCGAGTTTCAAAGACATCGAGATCGTGTCGGAGATGCTCGCTCAGTACGAAAGAATCATGGGGGCCGAGATAAACCACAGCAAGTTAGTTGGACTGCAGTTGGGCACCTGGAGTGACAACACAAACTTCTTGGCACCTTTCAGCTGGACGGATGGCTCGGTTTGGATCCTCGACGTGTAGTTCAGACTGGGTCTCCAACGTCGTGGACAACGGGAGGCCGCTATGAGACTGGGAAAGACAAATGGTATACATTGCAATCCTGGATGTGGTGAGAATGGTGATTTGGGTGTCATGACTGCAAGATGGCCAGAGAGTGCTGTATTTTTCTGATCAGAATCTGATCACTTTCTTTAAACACCAACTATGGGTGAAGATCAGATGTGATAGAAGAAGGCTGCATCACGCAGTTTTTGAAAGAAGATGGATACATGTAGCAAGTCTGTGGTTATGAAGAGGGGCGAAATTTGAATACATGTTTCTCACCTAGGTGTGGCGCACTCAGCTTTGGGGGTCCATACGACCTTTCTTCTGGTGTAACTTTTTCTAGACACTTAGCTAGCCAAGTAAATCTCCCCCCCACCCCCACCCGTTTAGAAAGCCTCCAAGACCCCCCCCCCAACCACAATCTTTTCTTTTGCCCCCACTCGAAATTTCACCCATCTTGGAGGAGAAATCAAACACTAATATTCCCCACCCCGTTACCCACCAATTTTTTCTTTTCTCCCCTGTCTTTTTTTCCCCATATTGAGGACACTCCCCCACTCACAGGCTGCCCGCAAAACCCTGGTTCCTTTACAATCCAGAGTGAAACGGGCAGTCTATCAATTTAGATGGGGTAGGGAGGGTCTTACTAACCACATTTTTATTTTTTCTTCCCCCACACCCTCGACACAAATGAAATATTATGATTTTTTTGTATTTTCATGCAAATAAAAAATGTTTTAAAAATTGGATTTAAGTAGGAACAACCCCCTCCACATTACGAAAGGGTAAACACAGTAAAAGATGCTAGCTAAGAGAAATCCTTTTTGTTTTAGTTCCAAAGAGACGAAATTGACCGACCAACCTCACCTCGCTCCTTTTTGGAGTTGGGCTTGTGCCTAAATTTTTTGTTCATTTGTTTTTTGTATTTTATATATTTTTCATGTGAATAAAAGATTTGATACCTCAAAGTGTAGTATCTGTTCTGCTACTTCATTTGGCACTTAAGTAATTAGGTTTGGTCAGTGTGAGGAAAACCCTTCATATCAGACAATTGCTATTTATTTGGATACTGTCAGAGTGCCTCCTTTTTTTGGGGGGGGGAGGCTAGTTCTTCCCCACATTAAAAAACGACCTTGTGTCTAATTTGCTTTCATGGGGAAACAAATAAATAAAACTGCAGCAAGCAGGAAGCTTTACTGGCCCATGGCCAGATTTAAAAGCAACATTCATTTCTGTGCATGCGTGATGACTCTTATGATTCTTAAGTTAATTACCAACTCATTGAGTTCACTGTCCACAATGGCCTAATGGTTAGTGAGGAAAACTAATTAGCCTACGTTTTCAAGTTCAATCCCACTTCTCTTTCTATCTTTTTTTTTTTAAATTTTTTATTTCGTCCTCATGCCAATATCCTCCACCCGGGAAAAAGTTAATTACCAACTCATTTAATTCACTATCTGCTTTTTTTCACATTCTTTTCCTCCTTTGTGGTACGGGTTCAAGTCTGCCTGCCTACTACCATTTTTAAATTTTTTTTTTCTTTGCTCAACACACATCTCCAGCCACTCGGGCAACGCCGGGCACCCAGGCTTGTTTAAAAATAAAACTACTTGATCAACATAGATTTTTCTTTATTTTTGTTTTTAATATGGCAAGGGTGGCGGTCAATTTTTTTTTTTTTTTTATAATTATTTCTCCCCAAATAAGGCACAGTACCACTTGAACATAAGGGACTACTTTTCGGGACCAAATTTTCATTGAGACTATGTAGGGGGTTGAGCAATGAGATGTCTGCTTACATTATACTTGAACTTCTGCATGTCAGTAAAATCAAGAAAGCAATTTAATGAAGGAAACTATTAGAGTAGAAGGTTTTCCCACATCTAGGTATCTCTACAATGTAGGGAGGAATTTTGCTGCTTGTTGGGTTAGTAGTAGTTGATTTTTTTCTTTTTAGATAATTGTTACTTTATTAACTTGCATTAAAAGAGCTATGTAAAAGATGCTTAAAACCGTTTGAATTATGCAAATACCATCAGTAGTTCAAAAGTTATGAGAATTTTAAGTGCCAAAATTTAGGCTTTTCCGTGGACATTTTTCTTTATAAAAAGTGGGCTAAATTACGAACCTCAACGTTTCAAGAAATTCGGTAATTTCGCCACCATTTATTTATTTTTCAAGCTATTCTCATGAAACTTGGCACTCTTATGTAAAATTGTGTGCTTTTTCTGATTATGCAGTCAAATTTGATGTATCTCTTTACTATAAACCATGAATTATAAATTCAGATGTACAAATTTCAATATTTTTTAAACCGGCGCATGGTATCATACAATAGGTGTCTATTTATGAACAAAACTAAGTATTATAGTGGTATTTAAATATAGCTTTATTGAGAATAGGCATTTTCCTGCCTCCTCGCCAAAGGAGAGCTTAATCTTGGGTGTAGCCATTGAATGCCTAAAGAGCATTCATGGCCGGTATTTACTACTCCCCTCAAAGAAAAAAAAAATTGAGTAGATATGAATTAATCTCAGAAATAAATTGAAGAAAATTTTTCATATAGATTTTGGATTTCTGTAAAAGATGGAAATTCCCATAGTCAACTAAAACTTACGTATTTTGGACCAGTCCAATTTTCAATTTTGTAAATCCTTTGTATCTGGCCCAAAATATACCTCTATTTTCTGAGATGCAACCATAAATCGTACTCTACATAAATCCTCGATGTAACTTTCACAGTACCAGGATACCAGGAATCCTGATAAGCAACAACTATATATTTACCAGTTGATGGTAATTTGTCATTTCTATTGTTCCTTTACTGAAAATTCAATTATGTAAACAAAGAAATAAAACGGTAATTTTTTTTACCTTGTTTCCACCTTAACATTTAAAATGATTTTACTTGTCCAGGTTTTAGTATATGCTGAAAACGAATATCGCATTTAAATTTTCTGCAAATAAGTAGTTTTCGGGATATTAAGCAATGTCATTTCTTATGTTATTGCTAGTGGCCATCTTGGTATGCACAAGCGTGCAAACGCAACCCCAAGAAACTATGCACAAACGCGCATACCAAGCTGGCCACCAGCAATAATGTAAGAAATGACATTGCTTAATATCCGGAAAGCTACTTATTTGCGGAAAATTTAAATGCGATATTCGTTTTCAGCATACTCGAAAACCTTAAAAGGTAGTCATTTTAAAGAAAATGTTAAGGTGGAAACAAGGTCAAAATTTACAAAATGTATCATAACGAAATTCTTTATCGAACCGCCTATTAAAAATTATTAATCTTATTGTTGTTATTATTATTATTATTATTATTATTATTATTATTATTATTTAGATATCCTCAGTAAAAAAAAAAACAGGCTTGTTTTACAGATTCGAAAAAATGGTCTTGACAATGAGTTAAAAATAGATTAAAGTTTCCTGATATCTTTTTTTTATTTAATTGTTAGGTGAAAGTACAGAATAATTAACAAAACACCCTTCCTTCCTCATGTTAAGAATGGGTTTCTAAATAATAACGTTATTATTTCAGCATGGTAGCATAAGTGCAAAAGTACCTTTTATTTGTTACTAGTGGGGGTACCCGGCATTGCCCGGGTGCTTAGAGGTGTGTGTGTGTGTTGGGGGGGGGATAAATCCAAATAAAAGAATAAGCGAAGTAATAACCCTATTTAAATATTATATATAAAAAAAAATGTTAAAACTTCTTAAAAAAATCGGGGGGGGGGGGACGAAAAAATCCAACGTTGTGCAAACGAACAATGTTAAAATTATTTAAAATCGGAAAAGCAAAAAAAGAAAACGTGAACAAGATGAAAAAAAAAACAAAAAAAATTAATAACGTTGAAATTCTTATTTTATTCTCTTTCCATCAATGTAATTCTTTTAAAAATTGACCCACAAATACAAAAGATATGACATCTTGAAGCACATTAGGTATGTAATATTGCTGATATCCACAAAAATACAGCATACGCTTGTAATGCTAAGGTTAGTCAAGAGTATTTCTTTTTTTTACTTGCTTTCTCACGAGGGAAGAGTTAGACACAAGGTCGGTTTTTAATGTGGGGAGGAAACCAGCTCCCCAAAAAGGGGCACTCTAATTAGTAACAAAAATATAAAATGTATCAGTCATGAAGGATTTCTCCTCCATTAACTGAGACCAAAAAAGTGTAGTGCAGCATAAGAAAAGATACTACACTTTGATCTTTGCCCAAAAGCTAAGAAAGAAAAAAGGCACCCTAGAAGGTATGTGCTTCAAGTTCCTAGGAGCACGTTCCATTAAAACACTTGTAAAAAAGGCACAGGAGTGCAACATTTCGGCAATAGGACAGAGGTTGGAGTTTGGTTGATAGTGCGCGACCTATTAGGTTGGTGACTCCTTTGTCTAAAAGTGAGAGGCTAGTGGCAGATACACCAGTCCAGATGTGGCAACAACATGCCATGCATTGGCAAATGGTAGCTTTGTAAAGATATAGGATATTCTCGGATGTGAGTAATTTTCTAACACAGTAGAGGGAGCCCACCTTTGCAGCAATCTTGGCAATGTCCTCAATGTAATTGTGGGCAAGTATCGAATTTGGTTTAATTAATGGCCAAAGCGATGCCATAATGATTAAATTAAGTTCTCTATTTTTTAATTTAGTAAAATTAAAATGACATAGTTGGAGGAAAAAAGTGGATGGAAAAACGATTCCCCGATAATGCTGATGAAATTTACTTCGAACTATATTTGCACAATGACGTCATTTTACAAGTTAAATAGAATTACTACAACATCCTATATCAACTTAAAAAAAATAAGGAAATACCGGTTGATGCTCGTCTACCAATAAAAAAAAATTGTTCAAATACTAATTTTATTTATTTATTTTTTTTATTACATTTTCACCCCAAACAAGACACATTGCCACTTTGTTGTAGGGGGCTACTATCAGAAACATAGGCATCAGAGGTGCTGTGTAGGGAGTTGGGCAGCAAGCTGTCAGTTCACGTTACACTTGAACTTCTGCATGTCAGTACAGTTGGGGAAGCAGGGAGCCGAAAGGGAATTCCAAAGTCTAGCTGTCCTGGGGAAGAAACTTTTTTTTTATTTTTTTTTTTATTACATTTTCACCCCAAACAAGGCACATTGCCACTTTGGTGTAGGGGGCTACTATCAGGGGAAATAACTACTGGGGTACTATGTAGGGATTTGGGCAGCAAGATGTTGGTTCACGTTGCACTTGAACTTATGCATGTCAGTACAATTGGGGAAGCAGTGACCTGGAATGGAATTCCAAAGTCTAGCGGTTCTGGGGAAGAAACTACTGGAGGAGAAAAATCTTTTACATCTAGGGATCTCTACAGTGTGGGGGTGGGATTTTGCAGCTTGTCGGGTCTGTCGAGGGTGTTCACGTTGTGGGGGCACAAGTGCTTGCAGTTCATCAGAGCATTCACCATTAAAATACTTGTAGAACAAGCAGAGGGATGCAACGTTTCGTCGATGGGAAAGAGGCTGAAGCTTTGATGCCAGTTTAGGGCCTATCAGATTTGCGACTCTCTTTTGAACCTTGTCAAGGAGCGAGAGACTAGTAGCCGATGCACCAGCCCAAATATGACAGCAATACTCCATACATGGGCGGATGGTTGCCTTATAGAGGTACAGGATACTTTCGGGTGTTAGTAGTTTTCTAGCACGGTAGAGAGAGCCCACCTTCCTTGCAGCGGCCCTGGCAATGCCCTCGATGTAATTGTTCCAACTCATGTTTCCTGTGAACATTAGGCCAAGGAACTTGAAAGACGTACTCTCAGATAAAGAGTCGTTGGCCATTGCTATAGGTGGTAGAGAAGGTTTCTTGTAATTATTGAATGAAACTAGTTTAGTCTTGGCGGCATTGAACGTGACCATCCATTTTTGTCCCCATTCCACTACTGATTGGAGGTCATCCTCTAGTGTTTCTGCCATTTCTTTAGATATATGTTCATTTGTTTTCCTGTCATGCCTGTTATAGAGTGTGGTGTCATCAGCATATATACCCATCTCAGAGGCAATTTTGTCGGGGAGGTCATTTATGAATATCAGGAACAGTAGAGGTCCAAGGATAGACCCCTGAGGCACTCCCGCATTTATATCATATTGTTTAGATGTACGACCGTTGAGGGCAACCTGGATTTTTCTCTTATCTAAGAAGGATTTAATTATGTTAAGTATTCTACCAGTGATACCGTATGATCTAATCTTCCTGAGGAGACCCTCATGCCATACCCTGTCAAAAGCCTTAGATATATCTAGAGCTACCGCTCTGCCCTCTCCCGCTTTGTCCAGTGAATGGTATATACGTTCAGAGATTACAGTTAGGATGTCTGCTGTGGAACGGGCTTGTCTAAATCCATATTGTTGGTCAGTCAGAAGTTTAGCATCCGTAAGGTGATGGACTAGAGCATGGTTAATTAAGGTCTCAAATATTTTGGCAAAAAGTGGGAGGAGGCTAATGGGGCGATAATTTAATGGGTCAGTTCTTTCGCCAGAATTCTTGAATACTGGTACCACAGAAGCAGTTTTCCAACAGCCTGGAAAGCAAGATTCATTAAGGCATTTGTTGTAGAGTTTGGAGAGAACTGGAGCTACTTCGGCTGAGCTCTTTTTTAATAGCACAGCTGGGATGAGATCGGGTCCACATGCTTTTGAAGTGTCAAGGTTTTTTATGATAGCAGAAGGCTCTCTTACATCTACTGTGTAGGGGGGGGATGTAGCTGCTTGTCGGTTTTGTCAGAGGTATTTACGTCGAAGGGGCACAAGTGTTTGCAGTTCGTCAGAGCATTCACCGTTAAAGTACTTGTAGAACAGGCAAAGGGATGCAACGTTGAAACTTTTTTTTAATATATATTCACTTTTTCAAGTTTTCTTCTGCAGACGAGTACAATTTTATTACTTTGAAATGTTCGTATATAAGGACCTCTTCTAATAAACTTCTAAAATATACAAGTCTGTGTTCAAACTTGAATAATATGTTTGTTTTTTATATATTTCTTAATTATATGAGGGTCGTTCCAAAAGTAATGCCTCCTATCTTTTATTCCGTCTGAATTGATCAGAGGGGATTGCAAGTGGTATTGTTATGATGACTGGAATTATGCATTCATGACCTGAAAGTTTCACCTCTTTGTTGCAGATATCAATGATGTGAGACTCTAAGAAAACAACACCTGTCATGAGCATGCCTCAGAAGCAGAGGCACATCATTAAATTCCTTCTTGCATATAAAAGTGAACTGATTAATATTTGCCAACGCCTGTTGAATGTTTACGAATCGGTACAGTTGATGTCAGAACAGTTAGGAGATGGGTTTCCCAATTTTAGAGTGTCGACATAGATATGAGTGACAAAGTGCGATATGGATGCCCATGCATAGCTACCATCACATCATTAACATTTCTTTCTTTTTATTACTAAAAAAGTTGAAGAGCTACAAAGACGAAAGTGATACCTCTAAAACAAGTGACCTTTTGTGTATCAGAATTTATTTTTCTACATAGCAACCAGCCTTCTCAATGCAATTTTGCCAGTGATGAACAACGGCTGTGCATAGGTGTCCAAAACGTGCTTTCCCATAGGAGAGTCATTCCAAAAGTAAAGCCTTCTATTTTTTTTTTTTTTTACTAAAACGTTGAAGAGCTACGAAAATGGGAATGATCCCATTAAAACGAGTGACCTTTTCTGCTCCAGAATTTATTTTTCTACAAAGTCACCATCATTCTCAATGCACATTTTCCTGGAATTCCTAACGCATCTTTGCTTCTGATACCCGTCCTTGACATGTAGCAACCCATCATAGATGGGCATCAGAAGATAGTCTCAAACCATCAATATTTGCAACAGAGAAATGAAAGTTTCAAATCATGAATGCATGAGTTCAGTCATCATAACAATGCAACTTGCAATCTCCTCTGATGCATTCAGGTAGAATAAAAAACAGGAGGCATTTCTTCTAAACACCTTCGCATGTTTATTTTTTTTATATATTTCTTCATTATACAGTAGAACCAAAGGGTACGGCATTAAAAATTAGTGACAAACTACAGTACATTATATAATACACATGTATATAATCAAATAACATTATAAATAGCACCATAAGGCAGGGCAAATACTGTAACCAGGGACCGGAAAAACATTGTATTCCACATCGTCACCTGAAAAAAACGTATCCTGGGGGTCTACTGTACTTAGATTCTATTTTTTATATCGAGCACCCTTAATCTTGTTAGGATCCTCTTCAGTATCTGCAAAACTGTTTTTTCCTTGCATAATAATTTATAACTTTATTTTTCTTTTAAAAGTAGATAAATTTCTAACATACTAATCATATTTGATCAAAGTTATAAGATTAACTAATTTCCATAATGGTTTGAAAAAGGACATTTCATTAATAAACTATCTGCGTCTTTTACTTTCAATTTCAATGATGATTTTATAGTTTAATAGAACATTTTGTTCTATTTACAAATCTTTTTTATATCATAGATAAAGGTTGGACACTTTTGATGAAAACACCATTTCCTGTTAATTTACTTCTGGGTAGATCTACTGGAATTTCTTAGTTTCCTCAAGTTTTTTTATGGGTAAATGAGTTGTCACTGGTGTTTCCCTTTTCTCTTTCTATGAGGTGACTGCAACGAGGGTTTAGCTGCTACTGCCTCAACATGTTTTTCCTTGACGTCAGACCTTCACTGTAAGTTTTTTCCTTTCTTTCATTTTCTCATTGGGACTTTGATTTCTTTTTTTACTTTTCTATTTCGTTGATATTTTATTCTCTGGACTTATTCAATTCTGCCATATTTTTAAGCATTTACTGCATTCTCTTCCACTCCAAGCTTCACGCTAATTCTGTTTTATTCTTTCTTTCTGTTTTCAGTTTTTAACTTCTTCAATTTCAATAAATCTGTCTTCAGAATTTTGCTTTTGGAGAGGTGTTTATACTTTCCGTCGTAAGACTTCAAATACACTCTAGGCAACAGGGCACATGGTCTTTATGAGACGTAACACTACCTATGACACAAAATGTCATTATAGATCATACCTTTTGTGATGTTATGGCTAGAAGATCTAATGCTCATAACTATTTGTCAGTATAGCTTTTCTCTTTTGTGATACTTTAAACATCGAATTGCCGATGACTATGATTAAAATAGTGAAGAGATCTAAGACTTGCAATTACCAATTTTTAGCATTAATTGTCATTTATAGTTTATGTCTTTTACACTGACTGGAATCTCTGGTATTTTTTTTTTTTTTTTACATGGGACTTATCAAAGCCCAAAAGCCACTCAAAGATAAGGGCTAATGAATGTGCGGTAGTCACTGACACAACAGCATATTAATAGTGGTGGAAATGGAGCAGAAATGGATTTTTTAGGGGGCGGATAGAGGCTCAACAAGAACTTTTCTACACTGGACTTAAGGACGACCATATCGTAGTCAGCTGGAAAGCAAACCAGCGGAACAGAGTTCCACAGATGGGCAGTTTTAGGAAATAAGCTCTGTTCATGGAACTTTGACACAGATAAAGAGTGGGTGAAACTGTTGGTAGTTGTTGGAGCTAGACGAGTGTTTTTTGTGAAAGTTTAGTAAGGGGAGGACCATAAGTTGAAGCTCAGACAAGCACTTGCCATGAAAATAACAATAGAGTAGAGACAGGCTCGTAACGTCTCTTCTGTGGGGAAAAGGCTAAAAGGAAGAAAAAAGGGCATTACCTACTAGGTTTCAAAGCCAGTTTTGAACTTTGTCAAGGCAAGATAGGATGCTCTGAGCAGGGCCAGCCCAAATATGGCCTCATTACTCCATTTTAGGACTATCTGGCTCTTATACAAGTACAGAATTGTGTCACGAGTCAGATACCTCTTGGAGCGCTAAAATGATGCAACCATTTTTCCAGCGACATTGGCAACAGATTTGATGTAAGTCTTCCATTTCAGGTCAGGAGTAAAAGTCAGTCGTAGAAGCTTGTCAAAACAGTAAGCCTCTTTTAGACGAGAGCAATTTATATCAGTTGGAGCCAAGTAGGAATCAGAGTATTTATGGTGAAAAGCTAAAAGCTTAGTTTTGGGTGCATTAAAATTAAGTAGTCATTTTTTGCCCCATTGCACCACATACTCAAGGTTGGAGGAGAGAGAGATCTTGGTTGTTGTTGGCCTTTGAAATGTTGCCATAGATCGTAGTGTCATATGTGTATATGTTGACAAATGAATTTAGAATGTGATTTGGGAGATTACTGATGAAGATAAAGAAGAGAGTTGGGCCCAGGATGGTTTCTTGAAGCACGCCAATGTTGATACTTTGAGCTTCACACTTTTACTCATCGACGACTACTTGTATAGTCCACCGGAGAAAAATATTTTATGGTTTGGTTGAGAAGACATTTCCAGATATTCCGTAACTAGAAATCTTGTGAAATAGACCTTTATGTCAAACCTTATCAAATGCCTTTGATATGTCGAGCTATTGCTCTTGAGAGGAAAGCCCTGTCAGTAGATTCACTGATCCTAAGTGAAATTACAGTCTGTACAGGAGCTGTAGATTTCACTGGAGGGAAACTATATTGATTGCTGCTGAGTAGATTGTTTTTGCTGAGGTGGTTGACAATTTCTCTATTTAACACCAATTCAAGCAACTTTCTCATGACACACACAAGACTAATTGGTCTGTATTGAGATGCAGAAGACCAATCTCCACTATTTTTAAATATTGGACAAACTAATGAGGTGTTGGTTGGGAAGCATTTCTACTTTATGTATCGATTGAACAGCTTTGTAAGTGCTAGTTCGGGTTACGGCTTTTTGAGTACTATAACTGGAATATTGTCAGGACTAATTGCTTTGTTGGCATCAAAGTTCTTGAGTGTGGCAATATCACAAACAGATATGTGGATGTCGCTCAGATTATTTTCAGTTTTGGGGGGAAATTCAGGAGGTAAGAGACCCTGATTGCATAGGATTGAGTTCTCTGCAAAGTTCTTGGCAAAGAATTTGGCTTTGTCAGATGCTAACGAAATCGCCTTGGGCCTGTTGATGACGGTCAGGATAGAAGAGACGCATCTATTTAGGACCTTGTTTGTTATTCGCCAAAACTCATGCGAATCAATCCTCTGTTTTTTTTACTTTGGACTTGATAGATTGAATAATATATTACAAGACATTTACATAGCAAAACAGAACCCCTAATTGCATAAAAACAATTTTCCCATAATTTTATTCTTCTTACAATCATTTAGTTTAATATTTAATATTTAGTAATCAAAGAAATTTTTTAGATAAATCTTAAAAGTACAGATTTTAGAGATAGGGAGGCAGGTATACTTTAGTTCACTCTGATACAAATTGAAAATCTTTTTGTTTAAAAAATTTGAACTTTTGGTGCTTAATAGAAATTTGAAAAGCAAAATTGTGAGGGGGGGCACGTTGTTGCAGGCATCAAATACTAAAACTATTTAAGCTTTCAGTTTTAAAATTTGATGCCATTTATAAATTTATTTGGTTATCTTTACGGTTATAGCTTCCATTTCATTTCCGGTTGTCCCTCCCCATCTACAGAATTTTTCTTATTTCTAAATAATATCGTCATTATTTAGAAAAAAAAAAAAAAAAAAAAAAAACCTGTTAAGTTGGGGAGGGAGGTGCTTTCTTTACCTATTCCGTACTTTCACCTAACAATTTATTAAACAAAAGATACCGTAAAAACAATCAATCAAAAACGAAGGAGCAACCGAAAATCAAATTGAAACCGTAATGGTCAAGATAATCATGTATTTATGTCAAATGTAAATTGTAATTAAAATTTTCTAAAAATAGTATCTACAATAACTTTTCAATTTGTTGGAATACGAATTCCAGTTGTCTTTGTACTTTTTTCTAAATAAAAATATTTTCGTTTTAACCTTTTAAATTTGTAATCTCTAATTTTGATAGGAGGATAATTGATTTTAATCCTTTTTATATAAAAAAAAATTTCTAAGTATCATTTTCTGTTTCAGGCTTATTGAAGGTCTATTATGATATTTTTTTTCTTTGTTTAAACAAGAACAATGACTAAACCGGTGTCGACGGTGATCATGTCCCCCGTTTTAAAATATTCTACCTTTGCCTCCAGACATCATAAAGAAAAGTTATGTTGTTCCTATCGTTTTGTTTACAGTTTTAAATATTTAATTTCTAGTATTTCGAAATTCGATGGAACTTCTTTTATATTTAGAGTTCGAAAATTAATAGAATTTTATAAAACAAAAAACATTTTTTTTATTTAAAGTTTTAATCTGTTAATAGTGGATTACCTCCCTTTGAACATTTTTATCTGTCGTTTTAAAATCCCGGCCAGTTTGTACATTCTTCCTCTCTTTCCTTCTCGATTGTTTAAAAAAAAAAAAAAAGGTAAGCTTAATTACTTTACATATTAAATTACATAAAAATACCATGTTTTAGAAAATGTAGAATATTAAAAAAATCTTTTTAGTTTTTTTTATTATTATTATTATTGAGTGTACTTTTAAAAAAGAAAAAGGCCCGAAAAACCCTTTTTAGAAATTCTTATCAGCATCAACGACATTACAATCATCGTCATCGCGCCTCTTTTTTTTTTTAATTCCTTTTATTATTAATCACCTTTCTTTTCTCTGTCGCTCTCTCTTTTATTTTTTTTTATTTTAGTTTTCAGATATCCACGATTTTACAAGATAATGTATACATATTAAATTCTTCTGAATCCATAACTTTTTCTTAGCAAAAGCTTTTTGTTTTAGTATATATAACACGGCCTTTTTTAAAAAAAATATAAAACGAAGGAGCAAGACAGCCAAGACACATATGAAAAAAAGATGAAAGGAAACCGTTGTATTTCATTTTTCGATTCCAATTCAATTAAAAAGAAACATTAACTTATTTTCGTTTTTTAAATTATTATTATTTCCTAAAATAAAAATACGTTTTTTCACCATAAAGAAATGGTCCAATGTTTTTCTAGATAAATTTATATTTTTTGTTGTTCCATAGATGAACGATCCAATCGTATAAAAAGTAAGTTTGTGTATATTTTTGCTCACCGAATCTGTCCGTACAAAAGAAAAACTATTTAAAATATTTCTTTTTTTTTCTTCTGAATTTTAATTTTATTTTCTAAAATAAAAATAAAAAATAGAAACATTGAATAAGATTTCGCATGAAGTAATTAGTTTTAATATAAAAATAAAATGAAACCTTTTTTTATATATAGAAACATAATCGGGAGCGACTGAAATTGATTTTATTTTTAATGTCGCGACTTAATTTCGTTTATTTTATTTGTTATATATATTTTTAATTAAACATTAATTTAAAATCTACTAATATTCATTTATTCAAGTTTTTCTTTAAACTAAAAGGTTATAAAAAGAATCAAATAGTTTGTCAAATCCACAAACAATATTATTAAAAAAAAATCCCACATGGACACAGAAATGCCAGTAAGAAAAACACTGAGGATTTAATTAAAATAAATTCTCAGTGTTTTTCTAAATAAATGTTCACTAACCTTGAAATATCTACTTTTTATCAAATTTTATGTTTATTTTTAATTATAAATATTTCATTTTTTACACAGATAACATTTTACACCTTATATATTTATTTTAACTGATACATAATTCAATTTTGGCTGTAAAAATGTATTAAAAAAAAAAAGGTAAAACTATACAAACACCGTGACAGCGAATTAACCCTACCCCTAACCCTAACCCCTAACCCTAAACCTAACCCTAACCCTAACCCTAAACCCTAACCCTAATCCTAACCCTAACCCTAACGCTGTCACGGTGTTTGTATAATAATACCAAAAAAAAATGAGCACGTATTTTAAATGAGGTACTTGTGTTTTTAAATAGCATTTTCAAGTTAAATTCAATTTTTACGGTATTTTCTGTTTATTTAATTGTTGGGTGAAAGTACAGAATACTTATTAAATGCTCCTCTCCGAATATTAAGAATGGCTTTCTAAACGTTATTTAGAAAGCCAGCACGGTCCATATTCTGCCTAAGTACCAAATGTTATTTTTAAATCTATGACTTGATTTTTTAACTCTAAATTCTGAACAATCTGGTTTTTATAATAAACTTATAAATAAATAAATAAAGTTATATTTTCCTTATTGTTTACTGTTTAAAAGTTTTTTTTTAAATGTCGAAAAGATATTTTATTCATGTAATTATAACTTTAATTGGTGGAAAAAAAAAGTGGGTTTGTATTTGTACACATAGATTCGAAAAAGTTGTCAAAAAACAAATATATAACAAATAAATGTTATCAAAGGCAAGATAAGTTATTTTTCTACCTAACTGGATATCTTTTCAGTGTTTTTATTTAATGTAACATGTTTATTCAGCTCGAAGAACATACTGTGCTTACCGATACATTGGAAAATTCAAAATGGCACCCGACTCTCCTTTTAACACGGTAAGTTTGGGAAAAGGTGTTATAAATATAAAACTAGACAAAATACTGTTAGAAACTCGCTCAATATGTGTTACCGTGACATAGGTTGACATATATTCGGTGGGTTTTTAATAGTATTTTGTCTAGTTTATTATTTATAACACCTTTTCCCACACTTACCGTGTTAAAGAGAACGTCAGGCGCGATTTTGAATTTTCCAATACATCGGTAAACACTTTATGCTTTTCCAGCTGAATAAACATGTTACATTAAATAAAAACACGAAAAATATATCCAATTTGGAAGAAAAGTATCTTATCTTTGATAACATTTATTTGTTATATATTTGTTTTTTGACAACTTTTTCGAGTGTACAGTAATACAAACCCAATTACTAACCTGTTTCGATTTAAACTTTCAGGAATATATAAATTACAATTTTTTTTATTTATATCATCAAAACAATAAATCATTTTTTTTTTTTTTTTTAACTATTACCTACATATATATTACCCATCCTATTTACCATTTTTGTACTATTACCTACATATATATTACCCGTCCTATTTACCATTTTTGTACTATTACCTACATATATATTACCTGTCCTGTTTACCATTTTTGTACTATTACCTACATATATATTACCCGTCCTATTTACCATTTTTGTACTATTACCTACATATATATTACCTGTCCTATTTACCATTTTTGTACTATTACCTACATATATATTACCCATCCTATTTACCATTTTTGTACTATTACCTACATATATATTACCCATCCTATTTACCATTTTTGTACTATTACCTACATATATATTACCTGTCCTATTTACCATTTTTGTACTATTACCTACATATATATTACCTGTCATATTTACCATTTTTGTACTATTACCTACATATATATTGCCCATCCTATTTACCATTTTTGTACTATTACCTACATATATATTACCCATCCTATTTACCATTTTTTTACTATTACCTACATATATATTACCCATCCTATTTACCATTTTTGTACTATTACCTACATATATATTACCCGTCCTATTTACCATTTTTGTACTATTACCTACATATATATTACCCGTCCTATTTACCATTTTTGTACTATTACCTACATATATATTACCCATCCTATTTACCATTTTTGTACTATTACCTACATATATGTATTACCCATCCTATTTACCATTTTTGTACTATTACCTACATATATATTACCTGTCATATTTACCATTTTTGTACTATTACCTACATATATATTACCCATCCTATTTACCATTTTTGTACTATTACCTACATATATATTACCCGTCCTATTTACCATTTTTGTACTATTACCTACATATATATTACCCATCCTATTTACCATTTATGTACTATTACCTATATATATATTACCTGTCATATTTACCATTTTTGTACTATTACCTACGTATATATTACCCATCCTATTTACCATTTTTGTACTATTACCTACGTATATATTACCCATCCTATTTACCATTTTTGTACTATTACCTACATATATATTACCTGTCATATTTACCATTTTTGTACTATTACCTACATATATATTTCCCATCCTATTTACCATTTTTGTACTATTACCTACATATATATTACCCGTCCTATTTACCATTTTTGTACTATTACCTACATATATATTACCCGTCCTATTTACCATTTTTGTACTATTACCTACATATATATTACCCATCCTATTTACCATTTTTGTACTATTACCTACATATATATTACCCGTCCTATTTACCATTTCTTTACTATTACCTACATATATATTACCCGTCTTATTTACCATTTTTGTACTATTACCTACATATATATTACCGGTCCTATTTACCATTTTTGTACTATTACCTACATATATATTACCCGTCCTATTTACCATTTTTGTACTATTACCTACATATATATTACCCATCCTATTTACCATTTTTGTACTATTACCTACATATATATTACCCGTCCTATTTACCATTTTTTTACTATTACCTACATATATATTACCCGTCCTATTTACCATTTTTGTACTATTACCTACATATATATTACCCGTCCTATTTACCATTTTTGTACTATTACCTACATATATATTACCCGTCCTATTTACCATTTTTGTACTATTACCTACATATATATTACCCGTCCTATTTACCATTTTTGTACTATTACCTACATATATATTACCCATCCTATTTACCATTTTTGTACTATTACCTACATATATATTACCCGTCCTATTTACCATTTTTTTACTATTACCTACATATATATTACCCGTCCTATTTACCATTTTTTTACTATTACCTACATATATATTACCCGTCCTATTTACCATTTTTGTACTATTACCTACATATATATTACCCATCCTATTTACCATTTTTGTACTATTACCTACATATATGTATTACCCATCCTATTTACCCATATATATTGTATCTATTTTTAATTACTAGTTATCATTATTATCCTATTCCTTCATTCCCATTTCATATCTAAATGTCATTAAGCCAGTTTTTTCTATATTTGCGTCTTGTATAATTTTGGCCCTTCTCCTCTTGTGATGAGAAGCATTTAGCTTCAAAATACCGTGGTCTAAAGAGTTTTTGTTTTTTTCTTAATTTTCCTTTTAAGTTTTTCTTATTGTTCTGACGAGATAAAATTTTTATTTCTCATCTTTTATTTAATATATATATATATATAAACATATCGACCCATAACTTCAGTTACATAATTTATTTTCACACATTTTGTTTTACCATAAGTAATGATTTTTGATTGCTTTAAAGAAAGCTTGAATGCTTCATAATGTGTCTTAGATTTTTACACTTAAAAAAAAATATATATATTTTTGTTGTTGGAGATGGGGCATCCTACTGGATGCTAGACATTCACTTGTTATTTCAGAAACTCCATCTGAGAGATTTTTAAAAAAAATTCTAATTGTCTCTTTAATTGCAATTGTTTGTGTGTGTCTCTCTCTCTCTCTCTCTTGCACATGGTTCACTGGATATATTTACCAGGTAGATTTTGACATTCTTTGTCATGATTTCCATCGCTCCTATAATTACTAGTATGATGGAGATATTAAGATTTCATTTTTTTCCCCCCTTTATGTCATGCATAATGACATTGGTATTTTGTCATTTTCTCTTTCTCTGCTCTGTTTAAATCAGCATCATTAAGGACACTGACTTCAACTAGGGTTACTGTTTTCTCCTTGTCCCATATCACTATGTCAGGTTTCACAGCTTCATTTTCCAGGTATGTAACTGTAGGAATTGCATAGTCATAGTGGATGGTGTATGACTTATTTCCAACTGTTATTTCTGGTAAACATGTTCCCAGGACTTGCTGCTGCATTAGATATTCAACTTTTTACAGATGGTCCAATGGAGATATTTACATGCTTCATTATGTTGCATTGTAGCCAGAACACTCGTTTGGCTAAAACCACTATCAATAATTTCCCCCACTCTTTATCTGTGCCTAAACCTAAACATAGATTCCATGAACAAAGCTTCATTCTTAGAACTGCATGCCTGTGGAACTCTCTTCCGTTTACCTGCTTTCCAGATGACTACAATATGGCTATCTTCAAGTCCAATGTAAACAAGTTCTTGATGAGCCGTTCCCCTTAAGTAATCCAATTTTACCAAATTTGTACTTCTAACGATTACTATGATATTGTCCTTTTGACCACTGTACAGTCTTTAACCCTTATCCTCGAGCGGCCTCTGGGCCTTGATAAGTGGTGATTCCCTTGTAAACAAACAAAAAAAAAAAGCCTAACTGGATGTTCGGTGGCTCTGCATTTGCCATATAATGATTCTAGCTCGGATTTATCTAAAATTATTCAGTAATTTGTCAGATGTGATAAAAAAAAAAAAAAGAAAGAAAAACACCTGCCCTCTGATATTCTTTTTGCTGAAGATAGTGAAACCGGTTTAATATAAAAGCAAAAAATTCTGATTTAAAACGCTAACCTGTTAGTGCACATTTAATTTAAAATAGTGCTTGTTCAGAATTCCCTGTATATTAAAAAAATAAATAAAGGAAAATCTGTATGATGTATGTACTTGTTACAGAAAGAAAATGTTATATTCCAAAAATCATGTAAATTGATCAAGTAGTTTTATTTTTATAAAGAAAATCATTTTAAAGCAAATTTTTATTTTTATTTTGCTATGGCTTTCTAAAATCTAGTCAGTTTGAATTATTTGGAGTTATCTCCCTTGTTTTCAAGATTGCTATGCTATATAGTTGCTTTTAGCTTTGTCACCAAAATTTGATTTTCTTATTTAAAAATAAAACTACTTGAATAATTTACAAAATTTTTGGTGCCATGGATACATACATCATACAGATTTTTGTTTTGTTTTGTTTTTTAATATCAGGGCAAATTTCGACACGTGCTTCAAAAAATTATTAAACTTGAGATCTATCTAGCAATTCTAATATGACTGAAATTTTTCTATATACATTTTCTGCTGCTATTGTCTACTAGCAGGAGGTGCCCAGCCTTGCCAGATCCTATCATAAAATATGCTTAAATATAATGAATTTTATGCATATTTTATTCATTATTACAGAGCTAATTCTAAAGTTTAAAAAAAAAAAAATATTTGGGTGCCATCAGGTAGAATCAAACTCAAATCATTTAGCGCACCAGCCATGTTTCCTACCATTTGAGCTATCGACAGATAAATATAAATAAAAAAGATTGAAAATTAGACCAATTCTAGCTATGAATGAATTTGCACATGCACAAAACTAACAGAAATATATATGCAAGTTGAAACGAACATTTTGCATTTCAAATTGCAGACATATTTCTGTATGCTTTATTCACCAACCTAAACAAAGATTTTACTCGTTATAAATCATCCTTGGTGTAAGATTACTATTTCCTGTTAATTTCAGTGTTATTTGACGAGTAGTTTAAGAGTTTATTGGTTATGGCCGTTTTATTTATATAGATGTAAAACGTTGATACCCTTCACCTGCTTCACCCAGTAATTTTTGTTTCACTTGAAGCGACTGGTTTTTATCTGGCTTTGGTTAGTTTTTCCCATCAGTTAGAATACAAACCGAACTGCTTGAGGGAGACTTTCAGATGGTCCTAGAACCATTTCCGTTGTCCTCCTGTGGGTCTTTTTTTTTTTTTTCTTTGGACACTGTAAAGGAGCTGTTTTTGGGAGCCTTGAATCAGGCATGGGGCATATATGACCTGCTCAACGATCCTGGCACTGGTATGTACTGATGGAAGGTTTGACCGAGCTAAAACTTTTATGCCTTGCATCTTGTCTTGCCACTTGGTTTTCAACAGTCTACAGAGGCAGGTCATATGGAAATGGTTCAGCTTCTATATGTAATATTCGTTCTGTCTAACATGAAGGGGTGTATATTATGTATGTGTGTCTAAACTCTTGCATCGTCTTGTAGTATAAAACTTACAACAACAGATACATCTTAACAACGGACATGTAACATGTACAACAGAAAAATCAAATAAGAGTTCTTTAAGGTTATAATATCAGGCCAATTAGAGAAACATACCTGGTCTGTCACTGATTTTGTTTGATGGATTCTTAGGAAAAGCTGCAAAGAAGGTTCAATCCCAATGAATCAACAAATTTTGGGTTGTCTTTCCAGCAACTTTATTACGGATGTTCCCCATTGGCACGTTGCAGCACTGGTCCTAGATTAATGCATTTTGATCCCCTCTACTGGGAGACATCACTGTCCACGAACCGTTTTTCTCTCTCACTCGCTCCTGATCTCTGACTGATCAAATCATGCGTGTCTTTTCCAAATTCTACTTAAAATCCACGTCACTTTAAAGACTACGTGAAGCTATCAACCTATTTTTAAATTATTGTTTGTTCTAGCATCCTTTTCTAGTAAACATCTTAACGTAAATATTTTTCTCTGTAAATATTGATTTTGCTATGATAACATTCTATTTTTACAAATATTACAACAATCGGTGACAAGCAGTGTTGCCCTGTTAACATCTAACACTTGTTTTCTCTCTCTCTCTATCTATCTATCTCTCATATATACATATTAGCAAAAGTACCCATCGTTGACTGGGTTTAAAAACAGCCTACAGAAAATGGACTCTGATTTATGAAAGTATGATAGATTATGAAAAGGAAGGGTTGTAAAGAGATAGCTTCGAATTTGGGGGTATCAAAACCAAAGCAAAATATGATGAAAGTAAAAATAAAATAGATAAATCCCATAATTTATTATACCATACCTGTTCACACTGAAACACTTATCACAATATTCTGTGGATCTATATTAAAAAACCTTGTTAAACTTTGTGACATATTTCCATTCTATGGAGGTCAGGCGCGAACAAACACCCCATAATTTTATTATACCATATTTCTTCAAGCTGAAACATAATTATCAAAGTATACTTACGCAGATAGATATGAAAAGTCTTTATTAAAGTTTGTGTCTATTTCCATTCTATGGAGGCCAGGCGCGAATGCAGACCCCACAATTTTATTATACCATCCCTATTTAAGTTAAAACATACTTATCCAAGTATTATAATGTACATCTATATAAAAAACACTTGTAAACGTTTTTTTTTTTTAAATTTTTAAACTTTTTATTTCCATAGTTTGTGGACCCAAGCGCATATGCAGACCCCATGATTTTAATGAATCATCATTATGCCAGATCAAACATACCCATTCCTGTGTCTCGATACATCTATCATTATATGTGATCAGTTTTCTATAATAGTCAACCATATAGGAGCCTATTCGTGACCAGACACACACACAGACATTCAGCTTTATATTGTAGATATATATATATATAATATACACACACAAAATAATTGGATAATCCAGAATAGGTTTGTGATGCTGCAAAACAAATCACATGTTAATTTATTCTTATCTCTTTCAGATCCTTCTTCATCTTTTGAGAGATTGCAGCCATCTTTATGGAATCTACAAATCTCATCTTTTTTGTTGCCTTACATTGACGATCGGTCACATGGCACTGTTTTTAACAACTTTGCCTCTGAAAATATGTAAGTAATCTCTCGGTGACCAACTGATCTTGTGTCTGGGATCATTTGTTTATTTTGTTTCCTCCTTCTTTTTGGACTCTCTAGTTGAGATATCGCTAATGCAATCCAGAGTTGCTGATTTAAAGGTTGCTGAGAAGAATCACTTCATGAGCCCCTCAATGTTTTTTCTTTCTATTAAATTTTAAAAGGTTTCAATTATATACTTGAAATTTTTGTCTGGAAAAAAAAAAAAAAAAAAATATTGTGACTCTGAAGTCTGGTGAGAAAAAAAAAAGAAAATTTGAAAGCATATTTCTCCAGACAATTGTTTTATTTGTTATATCTGATTCTTAAAGAACATTGAAAAAACAAAAAATTACCATTTGACATAAAAAACAAAAAAGTTGAAGCTTAACCAAAAAATGGCCGATGACTGTCGTCTGAAAATGCACTTTTAACATAAAATTTTATGTATTTTGAAGAGATTTTTTTTTTTTTTTTTTTAATGGCATTTTCAATTTAAAAATACAAAAAATAAACATTTTTATATAAATTGAACACCTGTTATAAGTCAAAATATTGAAATGAACATTGGTGGAAACATTTACAAAGAATTATCTTTTTGAAAACGTTAATGAAAATTCCTTCAAATAAAAATGGAAGGAAAAGAAGAAATGCTATCCTAAATAACTTGAATTGTTTGGGTTTGGGCAGAAACAAAACAAAAAAAAATTGTAAAATAATTTTAAAACAAATGCAACTTTTGCTAAAGAAGCAAATTGTCAAAAATTAGAAACTAAAAAAAAAAAAAAAAATTTCTTAAATTTTTGTCGGATACTTTTTTTTTTCTATTTTATGAATTTGCTGTCTGTGCTCATTTAAAAATCATCACCCATGCAGGTTTTCTGTAGCTTGTAGCCCATTCAACCTGCAACAATGTACCCTTCACAATCCGGTGTCTATCAATCGGTAGGTACTGCTGCTCAGCAACCATTCCAGTACAACAATTGTAGCAAGATGTACTCTGAGAGCCCCGTCCACAACGGACCTTCTCCTGGCCGGCCGAAACTTGGCTCTGATAATGGAGATAATGGCCCCACTGGTCATGGTCACCAGAGCATGCAATCTGTCGGCGGGAATAGCAACGGTAGTGATGACCCTGTTGGGAACAACCACGGTGGGGACGGCAGCAATAGCAGCAACCCTGATACGGATCACCTCCAGCCACGTATGGCCACGCCCTTGGGGGGTGCGGTTAGTTATGGGATCTATACAGGCTACAGCAGCCGCAAGCCGTATCGCTGTAATGTGTGCCGGAAAGGCTTCTCGGTGAAGGCGAACTTACACAAGCACGAGTTAATGGCGGACGAAGAGAAACACTTTTACTGCACAATGTGCCACAAGGCATTTAGCCAACGCGAGAAACTGACCAACCATCTTCGTACGCACTCGGGGGTCAGGCCGTACACATGTAATGTTTGTGGGAAGTCGTTTGGCCAGCGCACTCACCTTACGACCCATTCGCGTATTCATACTGGAATCCGCCCATATGCTTGCAGCCAGTGCCCCAAGCGATTTAGTCAGAAGGATCACCTGGTCAACCACAGCCGTACCCACAGCGGCGAGAAGCCGTTTCTCTGCATGATTTGCCAGAAGTCGTTTTCGCAGCGTGCTCACCTGAAGAAGCACAGCCAGGCCCACCTGTCGTCCCCAGGGGGTGGTATCTCGGCCATCGGGAACACCAACAATAGTGGGGCTTGCCACCAAGAGTCCTGCAAATCTGGTAATCCCGGCCACCATCATAATCATCATCACCACCACGGCCATAATCATAATCACAGTCATGGTCATAATCACAACCACGGCCACGGTCACCATAACCATGGTCACAATCACCATCACCATGGCCACAATCACCATCATCATCATGACCAGCAACCACATCACCACCATCAACATCACCACCACCAGCAGCCGTGTCATAGCCAGAATGCACCGGCGGCCACCTCACCTAACTGCGGTCATGGAAATACCCACCACAAAACTACTCCATGCAAATCTAGTGGAACACCATCTCACCACCATCATCAACACCATGGCCACCACCACCAACATCATCAGCATCATAACAGTGGCAACCATCACCACCATCATCATCAGGATCATGATCATCAGCAACATGATCACCATCAAACTCACGATCATCACCAACAACATGACCACCACCAATCACATGATCACCACGAGCATCACCGTCAGCATGACCATCACCATCAGCACCAGCAACAACCCCAGTCACAACCACCTCCACCGCAGCAGCCTCAGCAACAACAACAACAACAACAACAACAGCAACAGCAGCAGCAACATAATACTTCGACTGCATCAGTGCCACCCCCACCACAACAGCCCTCCCCTGTGCCAGCAAATCTTGCAACCTGGCGACCGGCGGCAGCCACGAGTTCCAACTACGGTGACTGGACATCCGGTTCTGCAGCTGCGTCAGCTCTGACGACTCCCTGGACCCCTGGATGGACTGATGTCAGTGCCCAGGGAAGACAGCGAGAGTGAATTCGAGCTTTGACCACCACCCGGCCACTTTTTTTTTACAAATTGTGGGTAAAAAAAAGAAGGAAAAAAAGGCTTAAAACAAAATAATGTAAAACCTTTAACACAGTGAGTCAAAGTTATCGGTCAATTAAAGAGAGAAATTGTGAAATATCAAAACGTTTGTTGCCAAAAATTATTTCAAAGTTTTTTTGGGTTTTTTTTTTTTTTTAAGCAAATGGGCTCAAGTATTTCTAAATGCTGACAAATATTTTGAGCTATTATTCAAATTTTAAAAAGAAAAAAAAAAAAAATTCCATAAATGCCTAGCCATAATGTTAAAAAAATATTATGGTTCTGTTGTGACCACACATTTATAGTCAGAAACGAATTTCTTACATCCTGCCACAAGGATTGAAAAAAAAAAAAAAAAAAAAGTATCCATCTTTCATGAAAAAATTCTAAAAAAAAAAAAAAAATCGTATCTCACACACACACACACACACACACACACACACACACACACACACACACACACACATATGAATATGTATGTATTATGTGTACATGTACAAATTATTTTTTCCATAAAAATGTTTTTTTTTTTAATGCCAATACCCCTCCTCCCAGTCTCTTCATAAAAAAAACTGGCCTTATTAAGGTTGATTCTAGTGATTAATCTCTTGGATAAACATCTCAAAACCTTAGTGTATACTATAGTATACATCTCTTCTATCATTACACCTTTTTAATTTTTTACGTAAATATGTATATATGCACAAATCCACTGACTGTAGTTTCTCCAGTCCTAAACTGACCATTCTAGTCTTGGTGTGGTCCACATTTTGAAAATAACCTTTATTAGCTTTATTTACGTTTCCTGTCTGTCTGTATAATACTCTTTGTTTTTGTTTTTTTTGTTTTTTTAATAAGAATTTACACCGGAGGAGTGGGGATGAGTATTGATATATATTAAAAAAAATCTTGAGGATTTTTTTTCTTTTTTCAGTTTAAAAAAGAAATTCAACCCTTTCTAGTTAACGCTTTTGCGTCGACATCTTAAGCTTTTTGGTCTTAGGCAAATCTTTTTTTTCCTTTAAATATAGGGTTCAAATTGTATCATGTTCGATATAATTCAATCTCTTGAGAAATTTTGCTTTGGGGGGGGGGGAAGAAAGAACAATTCCTTTGATGCATAAAATACGTGTTAAAGATGGTTTTGTGATGTTAATAAACAAACCTATCACTGATGTGATCCAACATGTATGACTGGCAGAAATTCGGACATTGCTTAAAAAAAACAAAAAAAAAAAAACTTTGTACAACCTGTCGTATCATTGTAAACCTTTTATTATTCACATTAATGTTGTGATTTTTATTTGTTCCTTTAGAAAAAAAATTATGAAAATAAAAAGTTTCCAAAAACAAAAAATAGTTACCTCTGGGGCAAGCATTTTTTTTTTTTTTTTTTTTTTTTTTGCATTTTATCCAGTTTTTATTTATTATTATACATGCATAAGCACAAATTTGATTTTCCATCACTTTGGTTCAAGATTCTTGCTGGATTTTGCTGAACCATTTAACTTAGTTAATAATAATAATTTGACAAAACATCGCTAACCAATTCATTAAACACTTAGCGTTAAACCAGCAGGCATTACTATAAACTTAAACGGAAGTTCAACATTTTTTTTTTTTTTTTTTTATCAATGATTTAACAACATGGAGTTATAATTAGCTAACATACTTCCTAGTTTTCTGCTGAGTGCTATCAAGGCAAATCAGTTCTTTCACTTTTATTGTTCTTCAGTATTTCTGTTATGAAGCGATTTATTGAAATAAAATATAAGAAAAAGACACCATTGAAAAATATAAAATAACAATTAACAAAATTATACAGATAAAAGTAACAGTCTTTATTTGCACTTAATAACAAAATTAAAATTTTGTTTATTTGAATTGATATGTTTATGAAAAGATAAAATTATTGAAATCAAAATAACAAAAGTGTTTTTAATGATTCTCGTAAAAAAAACAAAAAACTTGTTTCAATAATTGTTGATTAAAATAACACCAAAAAACGTTTCAATGATTATTGAATAAAAAAAAAGATCGAAAAGACATAATTAAAAAAAAAGAGTACATGCACATGGGAGATATAGACATGAGAGAAAAAAAGTGGCACCGATTCCGGTAGCGCTATGCTGGAAACTAGGAAGTGTGTTAGCTGACTATAACTCACCATGGCTATCATTTTGAATTTATATGTAGGGAAGCAAAATAAGACATAATCTCAAAGCGACAACTACGACCATCAGGTGTAGTGAATTAGGATCAAGAAAAGTAGACAGAATAAAAGGGAAGACTTCCAATGTAGATTGGCATTTACAAGAAACATTGATGTCATGTGTATATATATATATATATATATATATATATATAAAAGACAAAGCGGCCACACGCGTTTTTTTTATGCCCAGCAAAGGCTTTTTTGCGGGAGTTCTCGGATGGGGGGGGGGGGTGCTATGTTTTAGAACTTTTTATATACACCCTAGATTATAATATCTATGATTTGCAAAGGGACGTCGTATCTAGATTTATTTTGATCCACTTTTATAAGATTCATGCTATGCCACCCTCTCACGTGTTTGTTTGTGTTTTTTGTATAAAAGTGAAAAAGCGAAAGCGAAGGCAGCTTCCTGGTCTTTCATGCCGGGACGCCCAGAAAGCCATTAGCTTTGATCAATGTGAGGGGGGAAACCCCTCATATCAGACACTTGCTATTCATTTGGACACTCCCTTTTTAATAGGAGCTGGTTTTCCCCAACATCATGAGGAAACAAATAAATGAAACAGCGGAAAGCTTAACTGGCCTTCAGTCAACGTTCATTTCTGCATTCACTTAGCAAGTCAACTTTTTGATTAACATCGCTAAATTTGAATGCTTTTCACTTCCTATGGCTTTGTAGCATAGCGGTAAGATTTCACGTTTTCTTTCACTTTCTTTTCAATTTTCGGATTCGTCAGAGGTTTGAGTCTCCCTCCCTACTAACACTTTTTTTTTTTTTTTTTACACCTCCAAACACCCAGGCAACGCCGGGTTCTCCCGCTAGTTTACAATGAAAATATATTAGTGACTTGACTTACATAAAAGATCAACTTATTATGGTTCTTTTTTGTTATTGTAGTGAAATCCAGCAGCCAAAAAATGTTCATTAAAAAAACAATAACTGCTTGCTTTTTTTTTTTTTTCTTTTTTTTTTTGTCAATTTCAACAATAAGCAATTTATCTACTTAATTGTCATGTTGCAATTAAATATTACTGCATTATTACAAAAATAACATTTTTATGATTCGTAAAAGGTCGGCCATATTGTTTTGAATAGTGAATGTAAACACAAGAACTAACTTTGGTTGCCAAAGTATTAAAACAAATGTTTAAAGTCCTATTTTTCAGAAATAGGGCCAAAAAGAGCCAAATGGAAAAGGTTCTATATTAATGCTATATAAAATAAAAATGGCTACATTAAAGATGTTAACTCTGGGCATATTGAAGATGTTAACTCCCAAACATTTGTGGCGTTTCTTATAAAATTGAAATCATCTGCTTTTCATGTTTTTTGGGAGGAAATTAAATTTTTTAGATAAAAGCACTTGTGCTAAGGAATTCTATCGTTTTCATATTTTTTAAAGTAAGTAACCCCCCCCCCTTAATATAGTTTTTTTGTTTTGTTTTGTTTTTTTTAGGTGATTATCTCTATATAAATAAAATGAACTCATTTTTTCCCGTCTGATTTTGACATTAATAGGATTAAAAATCAAGATATTTCATGCAAATATAATATGCACAAACGGCAGAACAATATCTGAGGTGTGTTATAGGCTTATTATTTCTCAAATTCCTCGATAATCTTAGATTTCTATACTTTTTCTGCTGACAAGTCATGGCCAAAATCGGTTAAGATCAATGGAAGTGGTAAAATATTTTCTCTCTAATAAATTCCTCCTCCCCCTGCCACCACTTAACACCGTTTGGGGATCGTTCACAAGGAACAGTTGAGAAGAGAACACCGGTTTGGCTTCGTAGTTCTTTCATGTGAAGTTATTTAAAATCACTAAACTAAGCTGCAGTGCTCTGTGGCGTAGTGGTTAGCGTGCTGGACAATTCACATTATATTTTCACGTTCGCGCCGACCTACCGTAGTCGTTTTTTTTTTTGTTTTGTTTTTTCCTAAACAACTGGAATGGACTTTTCTTGGTGGCCGAACTGTTAACGTTGCAGATGTTTTTTGTTTTTTTTTCACACTTTATTTTCCTACTTTTACTCATGACTCCGGGTTTGATCCTTCCTACTTACCTACCATAACATTTTTTTAAACTCCCCCCCCCTCCCCGTCCCGGAAACAAACACTCGGGCAACGCCGGGTACCCCCGCTAGTGTGTTGAATAAAAAAATAACAATTATTTCAGAATTTAGAGTAGTGGATTATTTTTTTTCTATAAAACCAAATTTTAGAAAGGACCAAACTTCTTTAAGAACGGCCAAATTTGTGAAATTTAATGTTAAAAGGGCCAATCTGGTAAACTCTGAAGTAACGCATAATTTGGACCGTTCTTTTCATTAATAATTAATTTTGTACCGCATCGTTTTTTGTAATTTTTAAGATGTTCCTAACTTTAACATGACGATTAAGTAGATAACATCAGTTTTAATTGAAATTCAATATTTCAATTTCGTTACAATAATAAAGCAGAACCCTTATTATTGGACATCATATAGGCAAGTTTTTTTTAATTTTTTTTTCTCCTGTAATTTCTGTAAGGGAAATTTGTCTTCTCAGCAAGAGTTTGAGGTAGGGCAGGGGGGGGCCTACTTTCAGTATCTGATACCAATCTGATTGAACTAATGATTGGTTCAACTGGAAATCTTTCTGCCAATCAAATGAAACAAGGGAGGTAATCCAGTTACTTAATATTACACATTTTTTTATATCTATTATACAATGTTTTTATTTCATTTAATTGTAACAATTAATCCAACATTATGAATAAGGAATCCTGTATAATGGTGGCCAGAAATGGAAAAAAATTGATTTTGCAAGATCACAAGATAGGTCTGAAGTTATTTAAAAGATTTAGTCTCTAACTGAAACAAAAGTAAGTATAAACCTTAATTTTTAAAGATTTAATGGAACTGAATAATGCATCTAGAATTTGTACCATCGATTTTTGAAATGCATGTGTTTCTTTGGGAAAATACAGTAAAATCGATGTCTATTTATTAGTTAACAAATTTTTGCCTTGAAAGAAAAGTAATTTTTTCAATATGAGAACTATAAAAGAAAAATAGATATAGAACACACAACTTAGACTTTTATAGAAATCACTACTATTATAGAAAAGGAACTTTGTGAGTTTGTTTCTTATGGACTCCAAAACGGCTGGTCCGATCTTTTGGAAATTTCACATAAATGTACCTTATGTATCTGGTAGCGTTTTTAGATAGGTTTTGTATCAGTTTCCTACAATAATTATCAAAAAAACAAAAAAAAACATTAAAGATGGAACAGTTCGATTTTGATCAAAGTTATCACTTTTACAAAGTCTAACATCACAAGTGCATTTGAGAAGTCTTATCACCACACAAACAAATATGTCTGGCGTATAAAACCAACAATAGGTTCTTTTATATGGCAGGGGTGCATTTGAAATGTTTTTGTTTCAAGTACAATTGAAGCCTGATACTTGACTTTTGCATTTTAAACTTGGATTCTAGCCATTATACATAAAAAATAATTTTATAAAATCAACAGTATGTTATCTACAGTGCAATGTATTATGGACTAAGTCAGTGCGGGAGGGATGTGAAACTTCTCCTGGTGCACCATGATGGGTCCTCAAATAGAAAAAGCAATCAATCGATTTGATTGAAAAATGGTCGATTTCACCGATTTTCATGACAATAAAATATGGGAGGGTGAAACATTTGTTGATCCTTATTAAATTCCGAGCAACATCAAGTCTCCTTGCTAGTATGTCATATATAGTTCAAATTGTTACAAATAATAAACTCAATGAACATTCTAAAAACAAATCAATTCTGAATTTTTTAGATGAGATGTGAATGCTTGTGTTATGCTGATTAATCGGACTATTATTCTCATCTTCGGTGTTATTAGCAAAACGTTTCGGTCGCTGTAACCTGCGACCTTCTTCGGGTGTTGAGAACATGCTTCTTTTCATACTAAGGAAAAAGAGGTTTGGCTCTGCATTACAAGAATTTGAGCCATTTGTTTGAGGGTGGGTCTAATGATTGAACCCTCTTTATGATCTACAGACCCACCCTCAAACAAGCGGTTCAAATTCTTGTAATGCAGAGCCAACCCTCTTTTTCCTTAGTAGGAAAAGAAGCATGTTTTCAACACCCGAAGAAGGTCGCAGGTTACAGCAACCGAAACGTTGTGCTAATAACACCCAAGATGAGAATAATAATCCGATGAATCAGCATAACACAAGCAAAAAAAAATAGGTTTATAATTATAATTGTTAATTTATATATCTACTAGTTAACAATGTATGGCATAATCGTGTTGACATACCGGTTCTCGTCAGATCACCGAAGTTAAGCAACATTAAGCCTGGTTAGTACCAGATGAGTGACCATTTGGGAATTCTAGGCGCTGTATGTGCTCTCCGCTTATCTCAGCATTTTTTTCCAGTAGTCCTGTATTTCACTTGCCACTGGCATTTAATAATGTCGACTCAGGAGAGGTGTGGTTGGAGATTGTGCACCTCCTGCCACAAAAATTTCACGCGGCAGCAACCCTTCGTGGGTATCCATTAGTCTGTCTAGGACTGAAGGAGCATGCTGTTTCTGCTAGTTAACAAATTTTGCCTTGAAAGAAAAGTAACCTTTTTTTAATATGAAAACTATAAAAGAAACCTTATACGATAGTATTGTCTTTTTTTTTTTTTTTTTTTTTTTTTTTATAAACCTTGTTGCTGACCCTGTATTAGAGCCAGCTGACAAACCGCAAAAGGGTTTAATAAATTAATTATTTTCAATCTTTAACACACCAATAAAAAAACAAGTGTTTAAAACTTTTTAAAATATATTCTTCGATAATTTTTTGTTTTATTAAATGAAGAAAATTATTTTAAATGGGGGTGGGGTGAATTTCGTTTTAGTATGGTCAAATATATTCCACTTATTTTGTGGATCTAACCGATAATTGCTTCTTGTGATCCCATAAATAGGAATTTCAACGTGAAAAATTTAACCTTTATTGAAACTTAAATGTTCTAATCATTAATAATCGATGTTTATAACTCAAACATGTATAAAAATTTATTGAAAAAAAAATCAAATTGTTGAGAGTTAATAAAAATTCATATAAAAATTATACATTACAATTTCTTTTAGGCAAACAAGTTTCATTGTTTCTGCATTAGAATCCATCCTTTATGTCTGTACCAAATCTTCAACGCCTCAGAAAATGTTTTTTTTTTTTTTTTTTTGTCTGAAGTGTTGAAGATTTGCTATGGACATTGAGGATAGATTCTAATCCAGAAACCATCTGATTAACCTTGGTTCGTTATTTAAAATATATATATATATATATATATATATATATATCCCAAAAAGCAGACCTTATAAAAGACTTTTTTATGCTAAAAAGAATTATTGCTATTTCATTAATTGTCAATAAAGACGTAACATAAAAACAAAGCCCGAGTTTTATCAATGAATGAATCTCCAGATTTACAGAAAACAAAACTGTGAACATTATTTACAAAAACATAAAAATATCTTCATTCCTTAACACGGTACATATGTTGAAATGGAGTAGAGCTAGGTAGTAAATTATGAAAATATGCTAATTAAACTACACAGAATTTTTCATGTTTCATCTTCATGAGGAATTAGCCTGACAAGGATGAAACCAGGAAAGTGCTGTGTATCTTAATTTACCATATATATGTTCATAACTTTGTGTGTGTATGTATGTATGTGTATATATATATATATATATATATATATATATATATATATATATATATATAAAACAAAATTGATGAAAATAAAAATTCAATAAATTACATCTCTTCAATATTTCAACAAGGAATCAAAGCAGAGTCATGGAGTCGAATAGTAAAAGTCAGACTCTGACTTCTAGAATTCTTAGGATGCCAACTCCGACTCCTTTGATATCTTTGACTCTGACTCCCAACTCCTTGACCCCGATGTGGAAATCTATTCTGCAGATCCATATACCAACCTCCCGCACATATTCAACAAGCATTTTATAATTACTTTTCATATATATTATTTTTTACGTTTAACATTCACTTGTATGATAAATATACTCACATATACACTTAACCAACTTTATAGAATAAGTTAAGATAACAAAGGGATAGAAAATTTACAATGAAATTTTATTATGCTATCAGTTCAAAAGGGAATACACTATTTAGGGATAAGGAAACCTCTTTGGGCCATGGCATTTCGAAGCCAAACACTTCTCATCAGAAGGGAGTAAAGACATATTATACAAAGAATACATTTTTTGAAAGATAATATTGCCTTTATAAAAAAAGGATCAAAAGAAAAACAGAAAAAAGCTATAAAGGGCTATAGTAGCATGGATTGCTTCTTATTGATTTAGGCCCGTTTTTTTTTTTTTTTTTTTAAGATTGTAATTCCGGATCAATCCAAGACTAATCCAATTGCTAAATTCTATTTGATTCAGGAACTGTCCAGACAGGATTTGCAGTGATCCAATGGACCGAAATATCTTGATGAAGTAGAAGCATTGCAGTACAGTATAAAACTGCTAAATTGTGCAACTGGTAAAACCAAACGGGAAAAACATGTAGTAAAAAAAAAAAAATTATTGGACTTGAGTCGGAAAAAAAAAAAACTTCCGACTCTGACACCTTGAATATGGATTTTTAAAGAAACACACATATTTCATTAGAGGTTAAAAATCAGCAAAAAAAATTTATTAGCAGTTAAATTTAAAAATATGTAAAAACTTTTTTGTGAATTAAAAGGCATTTTTAATAGAAGTAAAATATCAGTCAATGAAATTGTACTCCATAAGCTTCAGAGTTTATAATCCTAGGTGGGAATTTTTTTTAACTGTTTATTCACCCCAAACAAGGCACAGTGCTACTAAGTTGTGACCAGATTTACCGGGATATTATGTAGGGAGTTGGGCAACAAGATGTCTGTTTACATTACACTTGAACTTCTGCGTGTTGGTACAGTCAGGGAAGTAGGGGCCTGAGAGAGAATTCCAAAGTCTAGCAGTTCAAGATAAGAAGCTATTTTAGTAGAAAGCTTTACAGCATTTCGGGATCTCTACAGTGTAGGGTGGGATTTTGCTGCTTGTCTGGTTTATTGGGGATATTTACGTCGAGGTGATACTAGTACTTTGTGTTCCTCTGAGCACTTCCCATTAAAGTACTTGTAAAACAGGCGCAGGGATGCCACTTAGCTACTTATATTTTCGCTACTGTTTTTCCTCCACCCAGGACTGTAACCTAATAAAGCAAGTGCCTGACAGTATAGATGCAACACTCTGCCTAGATACTAATGCCCAAGTATAGGTTTGGTAACTTTAATGTCCACCACAGTAATTGGCTTGGTTTAAGTCTAAAAAGTCAGTCTGTAATGAATTGGGTAATGCAAAAAAAATATGAACGTATCCAATATCCTAGAATTTTGTAGGGAATTAATTTAAAAAAAAATAAATAAATAAAAAAAGTAAATTGGTTGCAATTAGAAAACGCTTCCCTGCAAGTAAAGAATGAAAAAAGCAGACCAGTAGAAAAAAAAAAAAAAAGTAACTTTTTAAATTGTAATTTATCCAATTTTTTGTTTCATAATTTTTTTTTTTTTTTTTTTCTTATACGAGCGCTCCCTGCTATTTTGATTGAAACATTTTTTTTTTTTTTTTTTCTGGGTGTTACTCAATAATACCACCTCTCTCCACCCGGGCAATGCCGGGTAACCATGCTAGTGAAAATATATATAGCAATTAATTATAAAAATATATATATGAAAATATGTTTGAAATTTTCTGCATTTCTTACTCATGAAGACTTGTCAAGCTAATACATGGAATTGTTGGTACCAGGTGTTTATATATACACGTGGTATTAAGTTTGCTAGTTAACTAATCAAATTCTTTGTCATTTCTATTCCAGTTTTCAGCAGACAATGGTTGTGTTCTTTCCAGATAAAAGTTCACGAAGATGAAACAGAAAATTCTGTGTAGCTTAATTACACCTATATATTTTCATAACTTAATATATATTTTCGCTTTTTTTTTTTTTTTTTTTTTGAATCGGCTTGTTCAAGTTGGGGACGGGACATCTTACCAGATGCCAAACATTCATCCGCTATCTTATATATTCCAACCAATAACTCTACTCGTTCCTTTAAGTGCAATTGTTTGAATCTTCCTTGCACTTGGTTCACTAGTAATATTTGCCAGGAACTATTGAAAATTATTTTTTATGGGTTCAGTTGCTCGTATAATTACTGGAAAGATTCCAGTTTCTTTTCCTGCACAATTATAGTTGAATGAAAATGGTATCTGAAATTAGGACTTTTATTTTTATGCTTGCCTTAATTCTTTTATTCAGTATAATGACAAATTTGCAAAAAATAGTGAAATTATGTCAGTGGATGAATCCTGGCTTCATAACTGCGTAGATTGGAATAACACTCATGAGACAAATACTCTAGGAATGATAGTAACACTTATAAGCGTTTGTTAGAGGAATCTATGTCACCGTAACACGGAAATGGAAACTGGCCATTAAGGGTTGAAGACATGTGTTGCATGGTGAGAAACCATATGTGAATGAGAATAAACTCAGGGGAAGAGGAATGTGGACAATGTAGAGATATGTATGCAAAACGGGAAACTGGTAGTATGGCCATGTTTAAGAATGGGTGAGTGTCTTGGTTTTGGGGATGTAGAACAGTTAATGTATATATCGGCAAAGTTTGTTCAAGGGATTGCATGTAGCAAAGAACTTACAAATGGGTGAAGTTAAAGAAAATAACTTGAATTTTAATGGTAATTTATATAAAAATAACATCAGTTTTTTTTTTTTTGTACAATTGGCATTGTCAAAGCTTTCAACAATATATAGTAGAACCTTGTGATACGGCATTAAAAATTAGTAACAAAATACAATACAGTATATAATACACACGTATATAATCAAATAACACCATAAGGCGGGGCAAATACCGTAACCAGGGGCCAGAAAAACATAATCTACATCGTAATCTGAAAAAAAACGTATCCCAGGGTTCTACTGTATATTTTATTAGTGACCTAAAAACAATTTAAATTTTCTCAAACCTTTGTTGATGATTTCAAAGAAAACCTCTCCCCACTCGTTAAAACATTGTTTTACAAGAATTATTTATTGTTTATTAAAGTTTGGTACAAATGCAGAGTTCAACCTAATTATAAAAAAAATAATTCAAAAATTAAATAAAAATCCGTATGATGTCCATGCCCATCACAAAACAAAAATGCCATTTTCCAAAAATCATGTAAATTGATCAGGTAGTTTTTGTGTGTGTGTGTGTGTGTGTGTGTGTGTTTTTTTTTGTCTCTTTTTAACTAAGATAATGAAATGTTACATTTCTTTTTTTCATAGCTATTGTAAGGCTCATTTTGATCTCTTCTTTTTAGAGAGTGAAAGGGGGAGGTAACTAGTAAAGATTACGAACCAAAACGCACTATATTGCTCTATCATAAAATTTTTTTTTTTTTTTTCATTTAAAAAAAATCCTACTTGATTAATTTACATGATTTTAGAATATGGCATCTTTGTTCTGTGACAATTATGTTCATCACAAAGATTTTTGTGTGTGTGTGTGTGTGTGTGTTTTTTTTTTGTTTGTTTGTTAGATTGCACCCTGGACTTGCACCGTTTCTTTTTTTTTTTTTTCTTTTTTTTTATATATGCATATGATATATACATGTATGTATGTCTTGTTTGTCCCCTCTTTTACTACATGAATTTTATTGGTTCACCTATATAAATGGTCATCTATTTAAAATTTGTTAACCTGTAGCTTGTATATTTTGACCCACCATCATCATTTTTTTTTTTAATAATTTGGCTCTGCTTCAATTAATTTTTGTTTGACAGACTGTCCCATTTATATGCCAATCAAATAGAAGAAATTAACCATATTTCTTTCTTTTACCACAGTTAAAATAAAATGATTTTTTAAGTTTAAGACAGAAAATATAAAAAACACAATAATGACAAATTTTCACATGTGATACATATGGTTCTTGTCCAGAGTTTGCCCAATATTTAAAAAAAAATATATATATATATAGAATCTGTACGATGTACATACTCATGACAAAATAAAAATATCATTTCAAAAATTATATAAATTGATTAAGTAGTACTATTTTTTTGATGAGAAAATCAAATTTATGAGTAACTAAAGAGTAGCTGTCTTGTCCTTATTTTGAAATCAATCTTAAAAAAAAAAACAAGGGAGATAACTTAGTAATAATTCAAACTTACTGCATTTATGCTGTAATACCTATAGTTTTCTTCATAAAAATAATCAACTTGCATAATTTTTGGAATATGATATTTTCTGTTTTGTCGTGGGTTCATCTGTCATACAGATTTTTTTTTTTTTTTTTTTTTAAATATTGGGGAATTTTGGACAATAACTTATATAAATTATGTTTAGGTGATATGCTGAAAATTATTAATTAGCCAATTAACTGATGTTAGTGAAATTTTTTTATCTTTGCCTGAATTGTCTAACGGGCTCAAAACCAAATGTTTTTTTTATGGCTAGTCACTTTGTTTTTGTATGATATCAGCTATACATAATAAATATCACTCTCACATACTTAATTCAGCCTTCCGTTTTTATTTCTCCTAAACTCTACACAAATTCTTTTTATTATTTGGATTGTTTGGACTACTATCCTCATCTTGAATGTTCCCGTTTATGTAACCTCTAATCTTCTTCAGATGTATTTTGTCAAACTTGGAAATCTTTCTGTTGAACCTTAGGAATCTGCATGGAATTCCGAACAAAACCCTTTAATCCACAGGGATAGCATGCTCTCATTCCATCAGCCACGAGTGGGTAGAATTAAGTAATTTCGCAATTGTGTTTTGACTGGTCCGCACTGAAGATTAGACCTTCAGCCTCTAGAAGAGTATAACTTACAACTGAATTTTATTAAGTGTTTTATCCAATCTGCCACGGGTCCTTCTAGTAGTCTGAAGAATTCAAATAATTAGTCCTCATCTCAACAATTCAGAAACATAAGATTAATTCTTATCTATTTTATTGATCTTTACAACTTCAGTCTTATTTCAAATTGAAAGAGTGACAAAAAAAAAAAAATAGGAAAACATGTTAGACACAACAGAACTCTTCACTCCACCTGATGCTATGTAATTTTTAAAAGTCGCAGTAGAAGCACCTCTTTTCGCAGAGGAATCTAAAAAGAGCAAGGACTTTGGCTAGCGTTCAAAAGAAGGTAACAATCTCTACAACACCCAAAGCTGAGCATGGAATCTGGCAAATTTATAATTAGTAAGGATGTCCAAATTTTTGTGTAAAATCACCAACATTTTACGCATTATCAGCCACATCATCATTTTGTGTCTATCGTATAATTGTGCATACTTTTTACGGATGCTGCTAGTCACTTTAATTGAATCAGGGAGCAGTGTTTGTTTCTTTTTTGTTATTGTTTTTTTTTTGCTATTGTTTATGTTAATTTTATTAATTAAAGACCTTTGTACATTTTTCTTTTTTTTAAATAGGTGCTAAAATCAAGTTGACTCCCTCCGTCAGAAATAAACATCTTTTAGCAATTAAAATAATTTTAAGTTGTACTAAAATTTGCTATTTTATAATTGCCAATCGTCATTTTTATGTTATGTGCAAATTTTTTTTAAAAAATTGAAAAACTTGACTCAAAAATCTGTTCAAAACTTCATATCGTAGAATGTTGGAATTTTTATTCTATTTAAATCTTTCAAAAATTAATTATTTTTTAGAATTCTGTTTTTTTTTCTCTTTGTTGTAATTCAATAATATATATCATTGAGAAAAAAAAAACGATTCTTTTTTTTTTTTTTAAACAGATTTTTATGTCCATTTTTTTTTTATTTACAACTTTAAGCTAAGTAAATTTTGTAATGTTTTGTAATATATAAACTCTTCAGTTTTATAAAATGTTGCAATTTTTATGGACCTAAATTTATTTTGTTTAGTTTTCGTAACATGAAATAAATAAAGGGGGAGGTAGAACATTTAAAAAAATAATATATTTTCCCTCATACCTCAATGATGTGAAACCTATTTTTAATATGTAAGTTAAATTAAAAATGAACAGGTATTGAAAATTTCATGAAAATCTGACCATTAGTTGATTTTTGTTTGATTTTTTTTTTTTTTTTTTTTTTTTTTAAACATAGGTATGTTTAAAGCTTCAAAATGATCACTACATGGGAATGGTGTTTTTAGGCGTTGATAATGTAAACACGATTTTAGTCTTGCAGTTTCATTATTTTCGTATGCTGTAACTAATTTTCTAACAATATTAGTTTATTTGGAGTTTCTACTTTTAAATAGTAAAAAAAGTTACGATATGAAATTAATTTACAGATACATCCTGTTACATATAGGGAGGGGGTTAAATCTGTGGCACACATTAGAGGTACCTACCAGTGTTTTTTCTTTTTTTAATCTCGTAAGCAGAGTTTTGGTTGATTGTGCAATATAATGGGATTTTGGGTAAAAAAAAAAAACTTATGTACTTACCTGTCATGTTGAAATTAGTAAAAATTGTGAAAAATGATTAAATAGTCAAGTAAAAATACATTTTTCAAATTATAGTTTTATCATATTGCTTAATGTTGAAGAGTTATTAAAAGCCAGAGGAGGTAACTGCAATCTATGATTTTTAACAAAATAATTGTACTTCGCTATTTCAAAATAGAAAATGGCGAACTGTTAATATCTAGTTCTTCTGCTTGATCATTTTTAAAAATATTTTTACTAGTGATGGGACGATTCCAATATTTTTTCCAATTCATAGAGTTCAAAACCAGCTTCGAAACCTAGTAGGTGATACCCCTTTTCTCTTCTCTGCAACTTCTTTCCCCACTGAAAAGACGTGAGCTTGTCTCTGCTCCATTGTTGTTTTCATGTGCTTGGTCTGAGCTCCAATAACTATGCCCCCCCCCCTTGCCAAACTTTCACAAAAAACACTTGATTAGCTACAATTACTATCAATAATTTTCCCCACTATCTATCTGTGCCTAACTCTAAACACAGATTTTTTTGATTTTTTTTTTTTTTTTTTACATAGGCATCACCACATTATCAAGGCCCAGAGGCCACTCAAGGATAAGGGTTAAAGAGTGTACAGTAGAAATTGGACAATATAGTAATCATTAGTAATGAAAATTTGGTAAATTTGATAACTTATATGGAACGGCTCATCAAGAACTTATTTACTTTAGACTTGAACACAACCATATTGTAGTCAGCCGGAAAGCAGGAAATCGGAAGACAATTCCACAGGCGTGCAGTTCTAAGAAAGAAGCTTTGTTCATGGAATCTACGTTTAGGTTTAGGCACAGATAAAGAGTGGGGGAATTATTGATAGTGTTTACAGCTAGACGAGTGTTTCTTGTGAAAGTTTGGCGAGGGGGGAACCATAGATTGAAGCTCAGTCGAACACTTTCCATGAAAATAACGATACATCAAACTCGCAACATCTCTTCTGTGAGATAGAGGTTGCAAGGAGGAGAAAAGGACATCTCCTACGAGGCTACGAAGTCTATTTTGAACTCTATCAAGGCAGGACAAGTCCTTTCTAGCAGCTCCTGCCCAGATGTGGCAACAGTATTCCATCCTTGGACGTACCTAGCTCTTATATAGATAGAGAATAGCATCAGCAGTGAGATATCTACCGGATCGATAGAAAGATCCCACCATTTTTCCAGCGGCCTTGGCAACAGATTTGATGTACGTGTTCCATTTAAGATCAGGAGTAATGGTCAAGCCCAGAAGCTTGTCAAAACTTGAGGCCTCCTGAAGACGAGAGCCATTCATTTCAATTGATGCCAAATGTGGATTAGAATGTTGATGATGTAAAGAGAGAAGCTTGGTTTTAGATGCATTAAAAGTAACCAGCCACTCCTTTCCCCATTGTACTACGTGATCAAGATCAGAGGAGAGAGAATTGGAGAGAACTTGGTCATTTACTGTCTTAGATGTGCTACCATAAATGGTAGTGTCGTCAGCATAAATGTCTACAAATGATGTAAGGATGTGATTTGGAAGATCATTAATGTAGATCAGGAAAAGAGTTGGGCCCAGGATGGACCCCTGAGGGACACCGGCATTAATACTGTGAGCTTCTGATTTTTGCCCCTCAACTACTACTCTTATGAACCTATCAGAAAGAAATGATTTAATAATTGAGAAGACTTTTCCAGCTATACCATAGCTAGCGATCTTATGAAGTAAACCTTTATGCCATACCCTATCAAAGGCTTTAGATATGTCAAGAGCAATTGCCCTAGAAAGATTGCCACCATTGAGAGATTTGCTAATCCTATGCGATAAAACTGTAAGGACATCTGCTGTAGATCTAGCAGAACGGAAACCATATTGAGTGTCACTAAGAAGGTTATTTTTGTTGAGATGGTTGATTACTTCTGTATTTAACACAGATTCTAGCAACTTACTCATGACGCACAGGAGACTTATTGGCCTGTACTGAGAGGGGGATGAGCAATCACCTGAATTCTTAAATACAGGATATACTGATGAGATTTTCCAGGGAGATGGGAAACTATTCTCCTTAAGACAACGTTTAAACAGTTTTGTAAGTATGGGCGCTAGTTCAGGTTGAAGTTTTTTTGAGTACTATAATTGGAATACCGTCAGGGCCAGTTGCTTTACTGGAATCAAGGTTTTTGATTAGCTTGGCAACATCACGTACAGATATACGTATATCATATAGCGTGATTCCATGAACAAAGCTTCTTTCCTAGAACTACCTACCTGTGGAACACTGTTCCATTGGTCTGCTTCTCTGCCGATTACAATATGGTAGCCTTCAAGTCCAATGTAAACAAGTTCTTGTTGAACCACCCCTTAAATAATCCAAATTCTATCCACTCTACACCATTAACTACCACCTTACATTCGTTAACGCTTATCCTCAAATAGCTATCGGGCCTTGATAATTAGTGACTCCCTTGTAAAAAAAAAAAAAAAAAAAATTATTTTTTGATTACTGATGCCGATTCTTTATAAATCTCTAAATATTTAATGATAAAGTTCCTATTTCACCTATTTATCATAAAAACACATGCTAAATGTGTATATATTTTATTGAATGTAAAAACACTTGGGGGGGGGGTGATCTATAGCTTTACTGGTAGTTTAAAATCAATAAATATTTGTTATTTTATTATTACTACCAGCAGTGGAAGATTTTGTTTTAAACAAAATCAGATTTAAAAAAAAAAGATAATTAAAGGAATCGTTTTTGGCATTGGAAAATAAACACACATTTTTCTGATTCTGATACCTATTCCGATACCATACTTACTCGATTTTTTTTTTCCGATTCTGATTAATCATCCCAGCAGTAATTTTTACTAATTTCAACATAACATGTGAAAAGATAATGTTTTTTTTTTTTAACCAATTATACTGCACAAGCACAGAGTTTTGTATCCCTTTAAAATCAATAGAAAGATGAATGCCAGTGGTATTCATTTTAAGAGTGTTAAACTGCTTTCCTCTGAAGGAGGAAGTGTAAAGGGAACATTAAATTCAGAAGCTATCCCCAGTTGCATGTATATCCCCAATCAGAGGAGATGACAACGTTAGGTTTTTGCAGTTCTTGTAGAAAGGTGTCAACGTCTTCCTACATACAGCTCCTGGTATTCCCAAATGATCACCCATCTGGTATTGACCAAGCTGAACGTTGCTTAACTTCAGTGCGTTCATGTGAACTGGTGTGCCAATATGATTATGCCATATAAGAAAAATGAATGGGATATTTGTTTCCATATTTAAAAAAAAAAAAAAACTTTTTTTTTTTTTTTAACTCTGGATATTTTTTCTCATCTGTCTATAATTATCACCGTTGGTAAATGTATCCGAACTTCTTTTTCTTTGTTTATTTAAAAAAAAAAAAAAAAAAAAATTATTTTTTATTTTTGCTTTTATGAACAAAGTCTCTGCCAAATCACTTATTTTAATCTCATTCTACATTGATTAAAAAAGCAAAAAAAAAGAGTATGTTGCAGATGAGAGATGGTATTCTAATGATATGGCATCAAGCTTATCACAAAGTCTATCAGTTATAGTCAGCTAACATACTTCCTTACTTCCAGCGTAGCGCAACTGGAAGCGGTGACAAGTTAAGTCCCTTCACTTTCATTGTTCTTCAGTATTTCTATTTTGAAGCGATTTATTGAAATAAAATATAAAAAAAAGGACGTTACTGAAAAGTATGAAAGAAAAATTAACAAAGTTATACAAAAATAACACAATTAGTCTTTATTTTTGTTTGCACTTTTAATAACAAAATTGAAAAAATAAGATTTTATTTGTTATAGTCAGCTAACATACTTCCTAACTTCCGGTGTGTCTGTCACCGGATCAGTGACAAGGCAAATCAGTTTCTTCACTTTTATTGTTCTTCAGTATTTTTATTGTGAAGCGATTTATTGAAATAAAATATAAGAAAAAAGACATTATTGAAAAATATACAATAAAAATTAACAAAATTATATAGATAAAAATAACACAGTCTTTATTTGCATTTTTATGAACAAAATAAATAATAAAAAAGGTTTAATTTTAGTTGAAATTTTATAATAAATATATCTTTATGAAAGTATAAAAATAAAATTCTTGAAATCAAAATAACAAAATTTCAAACATAATAAAAAAAAAACCCCAAACCTATCCAATTCTCAAAATAGTTTAAAAAGATTTAAAAAAAAATTTTTTTTAATCATTTAAAAAAAAAAAAAAAAAAAAATTTTAATTTCAATAATTCTTAATTAAATAAGACCGAAAACTTTTCAATGATTATTAAATAAAAAAGAACGATCGCAAAAACGTAATAAAAAAAGAGTACATGCACAGGGTAGTGAGAGAAAAAAAGCGAAGGAACTGATCATGCCGGAAGTTAGGGAGTACGTTAGCTGACTATAACCAATCTATCATTTATAAAAGGCAGGCAGTGAAGCCTGTAGGTCTGACTATGGTTATGTACAATTTAAATTAGTTTGTGGAAAGCTGCAATTATAGCTTTTAATTGGAAAAAGCTAAACTATTTTTTGCTCATCTGTAGAACAATACTGTGGAGCTGCTTCCCACTTGATTATAACATGGTCATTTTCAAGTCCAATGTAAACAAATTCTGGTTGAGCCCTCCTCTTAATTTCTACCCAATTTCCACCCTCACTGATCATCACTCTATTGCTTTACCTGACATTCATTAACCCTTATCTTTGTGTGGCCTCTGTGTCTTGATCAGCGATGACTCTTAAAAAAAAAAAAACAGTTAACATCGCGGGCTGTTTTCTGAATCGCACCAATGTCATTCTCTCACATCAGTTTTCTGCATTTTTTTCTTGCACATCTTCACTCATTATCTTATGGACAGACTATGCCTGGTGTGATTCCAGATGTTTTCTCTTGGTATGTTAATCATCTGAAAATCAGCAGTTTGTTCCTCTACTCACAGGGGTAAAATTTTTGACATATTTGGCGTAAGATGATCCCGTCTTTCACATGAGATAAATGCCAGAAACAGCTAAGAAATGTATAAACACACATTTCCTTTAACAAAGAATAAAATAGCAACTTTTGTTGGCATTAAATAATCTTAAAATAGGTTTTATAAGTTGTAATTACAAACCAACCAATCAAAAGCAGTCTTTTATTTTCAGACTTTCTTTACAATGAAATATATAATCTATATATCTATAAAAGTAAAAATGTCTGTGTGTCTCTGTACATTTCCGTACCAAATAACTCTGTCAATTTTCAGTTTACTGACTCGAGATTTGACATAAGGGGTATTGAGATTTGGGAAAATCTTTTTAATCAGTTTTCAGCCGGAAATTTGGCTGGTAAGGGATCAAAATTCAACGATTTGCTCTTTGAAAACTCTACCAAACTCCTCCATCAATTTTGGGTCTAAACACTTGAAATTTTAAATGTAGGTTACTTGGACATGGATCAAACTTTTTGATTTAAGCCCCAAAAAATAAATGTTAAGAGGGTCAAAGTTAAAAAAAAAAAAAAAAAATTGACCTCTGCGGTCTCTACCCAATTACTCAGCTAATTTCTGGTCTAAACATTTGAAATTTTACATAAAAGGTATTCAGAGAATTTAATCGATTGGGGTTGAAACTTTGTGGTGCCAAGCAAACTACTCGGCCAATTTTGGGTGTAAACATTTGAAATTTATACATAATGGGTATTCAGACATGCGCCAAGCATTTTAATCAGTTTTGGGCGAAAATTTGACTGCCAAAAGGTCAAAGATTCCATTGAATTCTTCCGCTAATTTTGGGTCTGAAGACTTGAAATTTTAGATGTAGGTAACTTGGACATGGGTCAAACATTTTATTTTGATTTGAGACTAAAATAATAAATGTTAAGAGTCAAAATTGGGTCAAAGTTAAAAAATATTGACCTCTGCGGTCTCTATAAAATTACTCAGACAAATTTTGGTCTAAACATTTGAAATCTTACCTAAAGTGTATTCACACATAGGGCAAGTTATGAACAGTAAATAGGGTCCAAGCAAAGCCGGGTTGAACTGCTAGTGTATAAAAAAAGAAAGGTTAACATTCCTTTTTATCAATTTAATGAAAATTAATGATAAAAATTGTTTAAATTATTTTTATAAGAATAATATTTTAAGACTTCGTGTGTGTATTTTACATATCAATGTAACTTTGATTATTACATATTTGAATAATTATTTTATTTATTACTAGCGGGACCTGTGGAACTTCCACAACAGCATCTTTCATATGTAATATATTGCTGTTGGGCATTTTGTGGACCTTCAGCTTCTCTATATCCCATTCCTTATGACAGACAGTTACATTTCCAACACGTTTCCCAGACCAACAAGATCAACAAGCCTCACTTCTAGATCTATTTCTGACCACAGTTCCCGATGATTATGTAATGAATGCCCATAGACCACTCGGGAATGCTGATCACATTGTGATAATGGTAGAAATCGCCCTAAATTCTCGATTCAAAGCTGAAGAGCCATTGCTCAAGATAAGATATAAGAAGGCTGACTGGGAAGCCATCAGAGATGCTCCATGGGGAAATATTTTGCTTTTAATTGCATTGTCAGAGGCATACACCACATTTTATAGTATAGAAATTTTATTTTATTTTTTATTTCATAAAGTCTATAAGAAATCTTTTTTTATGAAATTAAAAACTTTTCTACTCAATCAAATGTGGAGATTGTGATATTTTTCTTCTGTGCTATTACAGGTTTTAAAAAAAAATGCACCTTTTTTTCTTTGCAAGTTCATTATTTTCTCCCCCCCCCCTTTCTGTCAGAGAATCTGTCTTGGTCTTTTGTCCAGGAGCAAAGTGTAGTATCTGTTCTGATACACTTCATATTTTCTATTCCCATTTATTGAAAGAAAAATCCTTCTAGACTGAGGGAATTTAAATTTTCGTTCCAATCTATAGTGCCCGTTTTACGGAGCTAGAGTTTTCTCACATTAAAAAGCAACCTTGTGTCTGACTGTTTTCATGGAGAGGTAGGTAAATAAAAGGAAACAAAGTAAAATCCACCAGAATACTTTTCGATTTTGTCATAAAGTCTGCCATTTTAATCTTTTGTTGATTGTGGACAAAAATGAATGAATTTGATCTTTTGAAATTTGAAATTCAAAATCATGTAAACTATCAATCTATCTCTGTTTGCCAGCTGCATTATATGTGCCCCCCCCCTCTCCCCATGCAGTATTTCTATGTATATTAAATATTCTGAGTTAACTGTTTGGTAGTTAACATTAAGGTGAAAGCAAGCAGGCACTGCACAAGTAATGTCGGGATGAAGTTTCAATACTAAGTGGAAACCATTTATTAAACAATGTTAACTGAGAAAAGTTTTTGAGAGATGAAAGACAGAAATATTGAGTGAAGTTAACAGACTGGGTTGGGGGCTGTTTTCTTTTCTGCAAATGACTCATCTCTGATATAATAAAGAGATAATGAAATTCAGAAGATCTGAGCAAGAAAGTTTCCTTCAAGACTTTGTTTCTATTTATGGTAAAAGAAAAATGGTAAAAATATGTTGAAGATAGATGCCATTTGTATTGTTTGGACTAGTTCTCATCCTAGTTATTTTCACAATGTTTTGGCCGATGTAACCTCTGACTTTCTTCAGGTTTATCTTCACAATGGCTGTTATTGGTGAATGGTGAAAAGAATGTTTTTTTTTTTTTTTCTTTCTTTTCTCCCCCCCCCCCCGTCCCAACGTACCATATAACACATCACACAATTTGAATTTTAACGACTATCGTTCATTGGGGAAAAAAGAACAAAAATATTCTTTTTCACCATTCACCAATAACAGCCATTGTGAAGATCCACCTGAAAATAGTTGGAGGTTATATCGGCCGAAACGTGAAAATAACACTCAAGATAAGAACAGTAGTCCGAATAATACAAACGATACAAATTATCAATCCTCATCTCAAAAATTTGGGAAACCTATGTAAGATATTTTTTGACAAATCTGAAGATTGCAATTGATAATAATATAACGACTCATCATTATTGGATAATTTGCAGTAATCTCAAGAGTTTGTTTTTATTTTTTGTGTGTGTTTATAGGATTAAACTATTTAGGACCGGTTCATCTTTTTATGTGTAGGTGACCATAATCAGATATTTTTAGCAGAATTTTACACCACCACCACCACTTTTTTTTTTTTTTTTTTTAAGTGGAATTTCGCTTTTTCCTTGAATCCAGAAAAAGCACTCTTTTAATTCTTCTAAATTTTTTATTTTAATTTTTTTTAAAGCAATGTCTGATTGCTGCTGAATCACTAAAGCTTTATGTCCTATTTTTTGTCATTTGACTAATTCCCCCTCATCCTCTCTTTTTATTTCTCTTTCTTTGTGTGTGTGTGTCTCTCTCTCTCTCTCTCTCTCTCTCTCTCTCTCTCTCTAGCTTGATTTGTTTAGTCTGCCTGCTATTTCAAAACGGTTCACAACATGGGATTTAGAATACTTTGTTTCATCAAAGAATCGCTTCCTAACCTCTCCCCATACACATACATGCATTTGGAGTCATAATCTTGTTAATGGCCATTTTTTTTTGTTTTTTTTTATTTCTTCGAAATAAACTTTAAATATGCTTTTTACACAAAAAGTTGATTTTTAATGAATTTAAAAGCAAAAATGAATGTACCAGTCAATACTTTCATTTTGAAAACAAAAGTATTGCAAATTAATACCTTTCACCATATACTCCCAGAAATGAGATATTACTTTATTTAGCCAATTATGTGAGAATATTGTGAAAAACTTGTCAGGAAGGAAAAAAAAAAAAAAAAAAAAAAAATTCAGACTGTACAGTGGGGGATCAGTTTCACATAATTTTAACAAAATGATCCCCCATTTCCATGTGATCTAGCATTTTTTTTTTTTTTTCTATAGGAGATCAATTTTGCATTTTTTTATTTTTATTTCTGCAGGGGATTTACTTTTTCTTTTTTTTTTTTTTTAGACTATTACATGTTTTACAAATTTTATTTTGTTAAGAAAGTTGCCATTCGGACTTAGAGTAAAGCAATCATTTGGCATCAATATCGTCCAAGATTTAGTAGCCATACTACTCATTGCTAATCAGATTGACACACCTCTTCACGTCAGATCACCAAAATTAAGTAACCTATGACTGTGCTGGATGGAGATGTATGGAAGCCTGACCAGTACCAGATGGGTGACCATTTGGAACTACCAAAACACTGTGGAAACTCACATCATCCCTCCTCTTTTCCAATTTATGTAGTGATGGTGTTGCACACATTAACAGCTGTATAAAAAGATGATGTTTAACGAAACACCATCTTGACTGCGGCCACAAAATGATGACTTATTGCCTTAACAAGTCATTTTAAATCGCATCTGTATTTAAACGACCCGAATTTGAATTTAGTATGAAATTCTCAGAGGTTCTAAGTTAGTATAATTGACTAAAGAACTCTAAGTGATTTATTTCAAGTTTCAGTCGAATAAGCTAAATTATTGTGTATAAATATTGATTGGGTCCAATGTATGGACACTAGGTTTCTCTTTGAAAGGTTTTTTTTTTTCTTTTGAGAAATGCTTGGGTTACTAGTGAAGTGGATCTGATACTTTAAAACTCGAAACCTTCAATGAAACCAATTCATGCAGTAAAATTATATACATAGAGAGAAATAAAAAGGAACAAACCAAGTTATGTGTTCATCAACGTTTCGTCTTCATTTCGAGACTTCTTCTGGATGAAATAAAGACAAAACGTTGATGAACACAAATTCGTTTGTTCTTTTATTTCTCTATTTTGTCGGAATACTATTTCCATTATTCTCATATATACGCGCAATCGTCGGAAAACCATGTCCATCATAGATATATCTAGAAAACTCTACCATGAAATAAAAAAAATCTATTGTGTGTGTGTGTTTGCATTCACAAAAAAAATGATTTATGTAAAATGTGCTATTGCTACATTTTCGAAATTTTACAGCAATTTTCAATATACAAAGCGATGGCCAAATACAATGTTTTTTGTTTTTATTTTTTTCTATATTTTAAACTGAAAAAAAAAGTAATTTTATTGCATTCACATGTATAAAAGTATATATATATATATATTCATTTATATTCTCCTCTGTTGATGACAAATCAAAGAAACAGATCTTTTAGAATGATCTCTCTTTGGTCACCTTTTGATATGAGATTTAACTGTTTTTTTTCTTTCTTTCTTTTACATTACCATCTTGTAGACATACTTGTGTTAAATGTAATACTGTTTTTCACTTTCTGTAATTATTTTTTTTAAATTGTTGGTCTGATTCCAAATTCCAGGAATTTTGGTCACCGTTGATGGTATAAGATTTGACTGTTCTTTTTCTTTTTTCTTTTTTTTTTTTTTTTTACATTAAAGTTACTTTGTAGACTCTTTTGTTAAATGTAATACTGTTTTTCACTGTTTTTCACTTAACTATTATTTTACCGGTTCATTCCAAATTCCAGGAAATAAACTTTAACTTCTCACGAACTTGCATTAAAAAAAAAAATTTTTTTAAAAACCCAAGCTAAAGAAGAACACTTGTTTTTTTTTTGTTTTTTTTTTGTTTGTTTTTTTTTTAAATTTTATTTTAAATGAAACTGTGTGCCAAATCTTTAACATGCACACAGGTGATAACTTTTGGCTATTGTTTAGCCAATTTGAACCTCATCTCCTTCCTCCAATTCTTCCCCCAATGTTCACCTTTTCTTCCTCTCAGCATATACATTGCAAATTGTAATTTGTGTTGTAATAAATATACTACATAGACAGCCACGATTGTGTCACTTTTTTTATTTTATTATTTTTTTTTATTTATTCATAAATGAAGCTCGGTAAAAAAAAAAAAAAAAAAAAAAAAAAAACAGGGGAAGGGGGGTATCTTTTGTTATAGCCGATGTTACCCTTGATCTTCTCCAGGTGCATCTTTTCAAACTCAAAAATCTTTTATCTTTTTATGTGTCGAGAACATATATAAAATTTTGAACTTTCTTTTTAAATCTGTGAGGATAGATTGTTCTCGTTCTGTCAACCATGATTGGATAGAAGTAATTTCATTCATAGTTGTTATTGCCTTGAATTAAACCACCAATCTCTAGAAAACTGGCACTTATAACTTGCATTGCTTGACGTTTTGGCTATCTGGTACTATACTCCTTTTTTTTCTGTTGTGAGGCAGTGAAGAAATAATCCTTCTAGACTGAGGTAATTTTAATTTTTGTTCTAATTCAGTGTGTAACAGTGCGTGTGAACGTGTGGAAAGTACCAACAGCAGTGAAGGATAGCCAGCATGCAAAGTGATTAGCAGCAGCAGAAAAGTGGGCATATGCAAATTAGAAAGTGTGCGTGTGAAGAGGAAGAAAAGAAAATATGCAAGTCGGTATCGAGAACGAAAGTGTAAAGATGCAGGCAAGATACGGCCGGCGTGAGGTCGGAGAAAGAAAGTTGATGTCAAAGAAAATGTATGTGTAAATAGCAAGGACGAGAATGTGGTTGGAGGAAAGAGAAACGAGTGCCTGGTAAAAATGAAGATTTGGTAACGAGAGACTTTTTTTTTTTAAGTAAAAAAAGAAAAAAGTGCCGACCCAGATTTTGTTTATTAATTTCCAGTTTTGTTTTTAGGAATTTCTGAAGTAATGTGAAACGGCCACGTCACAGAGATGACACTAACCAGATGAGTGCAAAGAGTGATGGAACCAATTCAGAGTGCCAATTCATGTTGTTGCTCAATGCGCATTTTCCTCTTATGCGTCTTATATTTTAACTTTAGTTAGGTTGTGATGCCATTAATATCCCCCCCCCCTGCAAAAAAAAAGTGTAAGGAAGTGAAGAAAAAAAAAAAGAGGAAATCAGTTTATTAACAGAACAAAAGGTATAGGAAATGAGTTTAGTAGAAAGACAATGGAGAGGAAGTAGTTCACCAAGTCGCACAAAGGAAAGCTAAAATAGGATTGTTAATCAAGGTGTGGCAGACCGAGCATATAGAGGTCAATATATTCCAAGTTAATTTACAGGCAGTTCTAGGGTGGAAGTAAGTTTTGCGATACTTAGGGCCAGTTGATTGTAGGTTGTGACTCAGAACAGATGGAGATGAGCTGACAAACATGGCCTTGATAGAAGACTAAGATGTGCATGTTAGTGTTTAGAAGATCAATAGTATCCATCTCACACACACACACATAGTAGAACTGATACATACAGAATGTCAAAGGTTGCCTTTTCTGTGTTAGTCTTGTTTCTCTTGTGCTGTTTATTTTTATACTTGAGAACCAATGCTCACCTCCAAGGCACTCGCCAATGTGTAAGAGATGACAACACGGCTAGAACTGAGATGATGGAAGATGAAGAAGAATAAGATCATAGCACCCAACGTTCGGGTAAGTGATAATTGTCAAGCAGGGGAGCACGTGGTTACACAAGGTAAATAAAACTATTTTTTTCATTCATTAGAATTCTGTTTCTCATCTCAAGCGCTTTGTATCCCGCTCGGTCATAAGATTGGGCACAGCTAATTTTCTTCCATTCTATTGTTTTAGTTCAATGCAATCACCAAAGCAAAGGGAAGTAACCTGGTTTATGTACTTTAATTTTAAGTATTCTTTTTATCCATTTTTATTTTAGATTTATACCACTTTGGTTTAAGAAGGTTTTATAATAGAAATCGCTCAAGATAAGGTAGGAAGCCACTTAATATAAAGAGTAACAAGAACAAAAGCTGATTATTGCAAAGACGGGAGATGCCTATTGACCTTAGTCTTGAAAAGACCGAGGCTGCAGATAGAAGGAAATCAGTGAGTAGGAAGAGAGTTCTGCAAACTTGTAATCCTTGGAAAGAAGCTACTGGAATAGGAAGCTGTATTATAATGAGGTATTAAAACAATGAATTGATGGAGACTACTAGACCAACAAGTCAAATGAGCTGGAACAAAGGAAGCAGGGAATAGACAATTCTGAGGAGTACATGCCATAATAGTATTTGTAGAAAAAACAGACTAGCGACATTACATCTGTGAGAGAGAGGTTGCAGTGAAGAAGAAAGTTGTGGGGCCAATCAAATTACAGATGTGTTTCTGAAATTTATCAAGAACCTTCAAATGGGACAAAGATTCGCCAGCCCAAATATGTCAACAGTACTCCATGTATAGTTTGATAGTAGATTTGAATACAGAATATAGAATAGCCTCGGGTGTTATAAAGTTTTTAGAGCGATAGAGAACCCATTTTATGAGAAGCTGAAAGAGTAATGGCCTCCAAGAAAAATTTGATAAGAAAGAAAGACCAAGAAGCTTTAGAGTCGATTTCTTATCGAGAGGTAAGCTATCCATAAAAATCTCAGTAAGAATAGGAACATACCTGTGATTGAAGGGCATCGCTTCATGGCCAAAAGAAAAATCACTTGGTATTACTAACGGAAATTTGGGGAATCTCTGTTCTCTGAATTCTACCTGAAGATGTATATAAACGGCAGGCGGAATGAGAGTAAGTGGTTTAGTTTGGAATCCACAAAATAGGATAAATGACAACTGAAGAAGGCCAAAGAGTACAGTGGTTGAAACGTCATAATCATAACTAATGATGAGGGTGACTGAAGAATTTAAATACTGTAAATAGTTATTTATAAATAATTGAACTAAAGAAAATGAAAATAGAAAAAATTTAAATATTGTAAATAGTTATTTATAAATAATTGAACTGAAGAAAATGAAAATAGAAAAAATTAAAATATTGTAAATAGTTATTTATAAATAATTGAACTGAAGAAAATGAAAATAGAAAAAATTTAAATACTGTAACTAATTATATTCACCCTCAACTGGGCAGTTTTCGACAGGAAGGGGTTTACGATTTGACCTTTGAGAACTCTACCAAACTCCTCCGCCAATTTTGGGTCTAAACACTTTAAATTTTAGATATAGGTTCCTTGGACATGGATCTAACTTAATAACTTGATTTGAGCCCCAAACAATAAATGTTAAGGTGTCATAATAGGGGTCAAAGTTTAAAAATTTGATCGTTTTTTTTTTTTTTTTTTGCTCAACATACACCTCCAAACACCCGGGCAACGCCGGGCTGAAATGCTAGTTCAAAATATTTTTGCAATTTAACTATTTACGATATTTTTTTAGTTTTCGTTTATTATTTTAATTTTTTTAACATATGTTCTGATACTTTCCTTGATCAATGAAAGAGAAATTCTAGACTGAAGGCATTTAATATTTTTGTTCCAATTCAGTGCTCCTTTTTAGAGAGCTGGATATTTCTCACATTAAAAACTGAACTTGTGTCTAAATTTGCTCTCGTGGGGAGGCAAGTAAAGGGGGACTTTAATAGCTGTGATTAATGCAAGTAAAAGAAATACACAACAAATTGTTTAAGAAATCAAAGTATAAGTTAAAAAGAACAAGGTTTAAGACAAACCAACCTAAAAAAAAATGGCCGCTAAGTTTGAAGTTTATGTAAAATCTGAAAGAAATCTTCACATATAAATTATAAAGGTAATTGCATGTAAGAAAAGGTAGCTTCACTCAAAAAGGATTTTTTTCTTATTGAATGACGAAATCCATCTTTTGAGCATTTCCATCTTCAACCATCAATTGATTGCGAATAACGGTTCAATGCGCATGGCAAATTAAAGATTTCACACTACCAAGAATTGGCCACTTGTGGTAATCCACTGAATCATTTCAAAATTGTCAGCCAACTTCATCACAAGTTGGAATATTTGTTATTTCTTCTGACCGCATGAAATCATTGTCATATCATTTACAAGATTTGTTGGATGCATTTAAAGAACTCAGCGGCCATTTTTTTCTAGCTGCTGTGTCTGCACACTACCTAAAAATTATTTATTTTTTTTTTTTACATCTGGGTTTAGTTGATGTAAACTTGGAAAAAAAAAAATTTTTTATGGGAAACTGAACTTCCTGCTAAAATGTTTTACTAAGTTTTATAAAAAAAAAAATAACCTGAAAACTTAATGTTTAATCAATAATAAATAGATTTTCTTACAAGAAAAATATATTATTCTCCAGGACTACATCCTATTGAAATATGGCAGTTAAAAACAGGAAAACTTTATAAAATACTTATGTGAGAACCGGTGTGTTGGTTTGCGTAATCTTATGCAATAAAGATCAACTCAAATTTGCAATTCAAGGCAATTTTTTGGACCTGTTTGAATTTACTTCAAACAAGCTTTTCAGTTATTTCTAACATCTTTTTAAACGTTTTTTTTTTTTTTTACATGGGGGTCACCACTTATCAAGGCCCGGAGGCCACTCAGGGATAAGGGTTATTACGTGTACAGTAATCACTGAGATAGTATTGTAGTAATCATTAGTATTGGAGATTTGATAGAGTGTCTTACTTAAGGGGCGGTTTGTCAGGAATTTGTTTATGTTGGATTTGAAGATATTCAAGTTGTAGTCAGGTGGGAAACAGGCGAACGGAAGAGAGTTCCACAATCGTGCACTTCTGAGAAATCTACGTTTGGATTTAGGCACAGATAAAGAATGGGGAAAATTATTGACAGTAGTTTCAGCCAGACGGGTGTTTCTCGTGAAAGATTGGCGAGGGGGGGGGGACGAGAGATTGGAGCTCAGACGAGCACTTGTCATGGAAATAATGATAAAACAAAGACAGGCTCACAATGTCTCTTCTGTGGGAGAGAGGCTGCAGGGAAGAGAAAAGGGCATCCCCCACCAAACCACAAAGTCTATTTTGTACTCTGTCAAGGCAGGATAGGCTGTTTTTAGCAGCTCCTGTCCAGATGTGGCAGCAGTACTCCATCCTTGGATGTACTTGGCTTTTATACAGATAGAGAATTGCATCAGTAGTGAGATATCTTCTGGAGCGGTAGAAGGATCCCACCATTTTCCTAGTGTCCCTGGAAACAGATTTGATGTACATGTTCCATTTCAAATCAGGAGTAAAGGTCAAACCCAGAAGCTTGTCAAAACATGGAGCCTCCCCAAGACGAGAGCCATCCATTTCAATTGCTGCCAGATGGGGATCAGAGCGTTGATGATGTAAAGATAGAAGCTTGGCTTTGGATGCATTTTGCATCTTTTTAAACTTTTTTTTATTTATTTGCATTTTTAAAACTTTTATTTATTTATTTGCATGTTTTTAAACTTTTTTATTTACTTTTTGCATCTTTTACAACTTCTTTATCGACTCGAAAATGATATTGTGAGTTTTTGAAGCTGTTCAGATTTACTTCAAGCAAGTTTTTTTTTACTTATATCTTTTTAAACTTCTTTATTTATTTACATCTTTTTAAACTTCTTTATTTATATAAGTTTAAAAAGATGTGAAAAGTAAATAAAGAAGTTTTCAACTCGTAACAGCAGCGCCTGAAAGCAGGGACCAGTGATATCAAGTAACAGTATCCAATTTAAGAGATGATGTCTGAGAGTCGATCGCAGTGCCTGACAATTGAAGACAGCCAATTTGCCGGCCAGTGCCTGCTCTTGTTAAGAAGTGTCAGTAACCATTTGAAAATCACTGTCAATCACCATCATAATAATCAATACCATAAAATGGATGACAATGAACGATAAATAAAGACAGGCCATTACATTTAATAGTAGTCCAATCGTTAGTGACCAACAATGACCAAACACAAGTACCTGTCTGAAAACACTTATGAGTATCAGTACTCACCATTGGAGTGAGACAACTTGATTTCAGAGCAGTCCAATTGAGGCTGATACTAGTCATGGCTGACACTGAACATTGGGAAACAACAATGACAGTTGGAAAGGCTGTCAGTGTCCAACAGTAAGCGCAAGAAAATGCAAGTATTAGCCTCAATAAAGCACTTACTGCCAGTAACCAACAAGTTGAAAACGGACAATTTCAATTCCGAGCAGGCCAATGGCCGACAGTGGAAGCCAGATGATCACATTATAGCCACAGTTGACAACCGTTGATTAGTTTGTTTTCAATCTATTCTGATTTTGTGTCATACTTCCACCGGGCAACGTCAGTACACGAGTCCTTCTGATCACAAGATAATTGTTAATAGAATCAAGACACCTGGTTGGGAAAAACAAACATGGTGTATTGTCAGAAATAATCTGTGAAGCAAAGGTTAGTCACAGAAGAAAATACCCTGTCTGTGAATAAAAACCTTGGGGGTATGATTACTGTGACAGTGAAGTTCCATAGTGAATGTTTACGAGTGGGTGCCATAAATTGTTATATCAACTCAAAAATGATGTGAGTTTGTTGCAGTCATGATTAAAATAACGATTTCTTTTCTCTCACAAATCAGTGTCCATGCTAAGAAATTCGGCCACACAATGATCAATCAGCTTGCGGAACTCATTAATTTCATCTGTCTCCTTTAGGCTCTTTGAAAATCATGGTCAATCAGCAGAGAGAACCAAGGAAGCATCAAAGAAAGGCATCCGTTTTGTCTCTCCTGTCTCTGTCCGCTGGACGCGCTATCATTGACAATCTTCGCCTGAAGATAACTGCTGACTGACTTTCGACAGCCGAAAGAATTTTTAAATCTTTTTTTTTTTTTTTTTCCTCATTCTGACCTTGTTCAACTTTCTGACCCTGAAATAAACCTTTTTCATTGTTATGTTAAAAGTGGTTTTGCTTTTCCTTTCGTGTGATGTTTTTGTTTACTATTAGTGTATGCAGGTGCAACTTGCATCTCTAAATGTTGACTGTTGATTTGGGTCCGTTAAAAAAACAAACAAAAAAAAACACCCTGTTAAATTCTTGTACATACATTTTCCTTCCTCACTAAATCTTACTCATTCACGATCATGAATACACATGCATGAATGGTTCACATGACAGATTCCTATGTTAAGAATAAGTAGGTTTGAAAACACTTTTTAAAGATCGTGTTAAGTTGGCCTAATGGTTATCTTGATTCACTGTTTTTAGGTTTTGCTTTCGATCTCAGTTCGATTATTTTTTTTTTTTTTTACTAACAAGAAGTAAATTGTTTAAAAAACAACATATTACTCGCATGGACATTGCTCAGTTTCTTTTCTTTTTTTTACTTCATTTTGTTTTTAAAGGAATTTAACGTTAAATAATACCTCCAATATTTCTGTTTATACTAAATAAGAATTCTGCATTAATTGAAATATAATATGCATATTTTACGATACGGCAACGCCAGGTGGCCTACTAATGAGTTTACGAGTATCCTTAACGTGTGTAATGTGAGTGTTCTATGTGTGATTGTCTAGTTTCTCTGTACATAATGGAGTTTATATATAATAATATAATGGAGTTTATATATATATGTGATAACGTCTACTGCATGTGCACATAAGTGATACAGTTCAACAAACAGGGACATTAACAAATTACATTGAGTTCTTTACAAAATGATGACTAACATCTTTCTGGGGTTTACATCTGGCCAAATAGGGAAACATACCTTCATCCAACTTTTGATCTTAGTCAATGGATCTGCAAAAGCTGCAATGAAGATTTCATTCCAAGGAAGAACCATCAAGTCTTGGTTATATTTTCATGCAACTTTTATTTCCACATGTTCTCCGCTTGGAAGCTGCATGCTTTCTTGTTCTACAGTTTTGTTATCTTCTGCCCAGATAGCTTCTCCGGCATACAGAAGCCATTATGACCAACTGCTAGCTGACTCTCCCTAGCCTGCTCAATTTGACTGTCCAGCCTAAACTGATTTGGACTCTGACTAAACTACTTACATGTATATATAAAAACTATTTCTTTGTAACTATGTCATCACTGCAACGTAGCACAAAAGAATCAGAGCATCTGATCTTTAGTGCATTCATTCTTTTGTAGACTGTTATCTTCATCTTCATAGTTGTTGTAGTTGTTTCATCTCGTTTTGGCTAACTCATCCTCTGGCCTTCTTCAAGTGGTTCTATTTATTTATTGCTATCGTCCTATTTTTGTTTTGAATTTTGTCTCCAATACTATCCATATCTGTCTTTGTTATCTCTTTAGCTATCCTGACTACGCGTCATTCTTCTGTTCATACCTTTTTAGTATATACGAAAACCTCGCTTGTCCAGTCTCCACCTTAGCTTCAAAGATTAATATTCTTGCTGCCATCTTTGCTATCAGGGCACAAAACTGTCTTCGAAATCTAGTGGATATAGACCTTTTCGTTCCTCTTTCTTACAAAAGAGACATTGTGAGTCTATCTATGCTCTATTGTTATTTTCATGGCAAGTGCTCGACTGAGCTTCAATCTGTGGTAAAACATTTATATACTTGTCCAGCTATAACAACTGTCAAGTTTCCCTGACTTTCCATCAATGCCTAACACTAAATGAAAATTCCAAAAGCAAAGGGTTTTTTTTCCCTATAACTGTCTGTCTGTAGAACGCAATACCACAAGACTGTTTCCCAGCTGGCTATAACTTGGTCATTTTCAAATCTAATGTAAATAAGTTCTTGTTGAGCTGTCCTCTTAAATAGTTGAACCCTACCCAATCCCCACCATTGCTGATCATCACGGCTTTTCACCATCTATCTAACACTTATTAACCTTTATCCTCGAGTGGCCATTGGGCCTTATTAAGCGGTGACCCCTAGTAAAAAAATAAGTGCATATCCTTATTTATGCAACCTTTTTCCCACACACTCCATCTTTCCGCTTTTTTTAATGCTCTTCTCAGCTATGTCTTGGATGCCCTTTCGTCCACTCACAAGTCTGGTATGTTACCTTCGACAATGTATCCTTCGATTTATTCCACACTTCCTGAAGTGCGTTTTGTAACTGGATACTCACACGCTTGATCTCTTAACTGGCATTTCACTTGCATTTCATGTATTCGTCATTCAATCTCAACACCTTTATTTGGAGAACACAGTATATCTCTTCTTCATCTGTGACGCCACGTCCTATCTCACTCGACAAGTTGCCGACTCCAACATTGTGTGCCATGAATTTCTTCCATTCTTATCTGCTTGTGGCTGTATCATTATAGTTTCTCACGCTGGTGGCCATCAAGGGGAGCACATTAGCTTACAAGTATAAAAATAAAATAAAACACAGGGAAACAAAATAAAACATGCTCTGATTTGTTGGACACTAGATATGTGTAACATTATCGATCCTCTAAATGTTGTAGTTCACGTGTACATACTGCTGTTGAGGCTGCGTTTGTCATCGGCTGGTCAGTTCATTCCCCATTTACTCCAAGCCATGATCCGTCTTTAACTGCATCCAACTATCAACTGTTGTCAAGTGTCCAACTTACAAGTCTCAATTGTACTGTCGTAAACTGAATTTTGTCATCCATAAATTGTTCCTATTCTTGTTAAAAACTCATAGCCACTCTCCAGTTTCATAAAACTCATTGCCAATCCAAAAATATCTGCAAACTAAATGTAAATATACCTCGGGTCCACACTCTGACCAACAATCTTAGGTCAAATGTCTTTTGTCTACCTTTTTATTTTCTACTGTTAAACCCTATTTCCTTTTTCTTTTGTTATATTTTACTTCCCAACAGCTGTGGTATTGGTGGGGGCACCTATAGTATCACATATCAGCTTTCTTCAGTTTAAAACTACAAATTATTCTGTGTCTCAATTTCCTCGGCAGGTATTATTTTCACCTAACCCAACAGGTTTCTGTCCTCTTTTCTGATCAGATTTGTCAAGACTGATCATCTTGATGCCTGTTTCGTCCACAGTTTTCAACATTTCTGCAACAATACCTGCAGCCCTACCCATTTTCATCTTACAACTTCCTGTACATTTTTTTTTCTCAATTCCTATATAACAGAACCAAATACTGCTTCTGCAACTTTTGGATTTTCTCAGTTTCATAAAAACTCAATTTCCAACCATCCCTTTTGTTATGTTCATTTGTTACTGAAATCCTGTTGTCATTTTGGCCCTGTCGAATACGCCGACTGCCCCCCTGCAGAGGGTAAAAGTCACTTAATGGGGGTCCTGGATATGACCTTAAACTATATCAAGTGGTGAGGCCCCAGCTTGCGGTGTTGAGCCACCTTTTAATTACCATTGCTCCCAGGTCCACTCTGACCCGGAGTGGTAGTACCTATTAGGGTCCCAACTATGGGTTAAATAGAAACTGATTTGAAAACAACAAATATATTCTATTAAAAAATTTTTCTTCAAGATCTTTGGATTCGGCATTAAATAACCTGAAAAGGGTTGATATGCCGTAAAACAACCAACCAATCAACAACATTCATATTTCATTTCTGAATTTTTTACGCTTGACGATTGGTTAATCGTATTATTTGAATTCATCAGACTATTGTTCTCATCTTGAGTGCGATTTTCACGTTTCGGTTGATATAACCTCCGACCTTCTTTAGGTGTATCTTTTTAAACTTCGCAAGGACTCATGGTGCAGTGGTTAGAGCACTTGGAAAAATCAATTTTGAAAGTGATGTTCTGAAGGTTGAAGGTTCAATTCTTAGTGTGGGTGACTGAAAAATGCAATTGCGAATTACTTAGGACTTCTATTCAGTCATGGCTGACAGAACGAGAACATGCTACCTCTGTGAGTAAATAAAGGGTTCTGTTTGAAATTCTGTTCAAATTCCCGAGTTTGACAAAATACACCTGAAGAAGGTTGGAGGTTACATCAACCGAAATGTTGTGAAAATGACACTCAAGATGAGAACAGTAATCTGAAGAATCCAAATAAAATGAACATTTGTCATTGCTGTTTGTTTAGTTATCCTGAATATTTCATTCTTCTGGTCATCTCTTTGTAGAATATATAGAAATCTTGCCCAGCCGCCTTCTTCTTGTTCTTCTGTTTGCCATCAGAAGCACATTGTTATTCACTTCATCATTCCTCCACTGGTTCCAAAATTTCCACTTTTCTTTGATACACGTCTCAACTCTTTCATTCTACCATCATGTCACCCTGTATCTCGGAGGCTGTTTCATCCACCTACAAGAACGATCTGATCGAACATTGTATCCTTCACCGTCTTCGACACTTCCTGGAATGGATCCGGTGGCCAAACATCCAATCACCTTGTCTCTAAACTTGTGTGTTTGCATGTTCATTATTCAACCTCGACACATTTCGTTGGGGATAAAGTTTCTCTTTACCTCAACTCAACAAATAACTGGTTTATGCTGTGCCTCAATTTCCTCATTATTTTATTACGTTTCTGAATTTTTTAGATGAGGGTTGGTCATTCGTATTGGATTTGTTGTACAACTGTTCTCATTTTCACAATGGTTTGGTCGATGTAACCTCCATTTTTCTTCAGGTGTATCTTTTCAAACTCAGGAATGTTTCTGTCGAACTTGGGAATTTGGACGGAATTTCAAATGAAATTCTTTATTTATTTCATGGGAGAAAATTGAACCTGAAGGTTGAAGGTTCAATTCTCAGTGTGATTTTTCTTCTTCCATAAAAATAATTCTCATTGTCATTTAAATATTGTTTAAATAAATAAAGTTAATATCTCTCTTCTTTATGTTTCCAGATTTTTTAGATGAGGATTAGTTATTTGTATTGGATTTGTCGTACTACTGTTCTCATCTTGTGTGTTAGTTTCGGTCAATGTAACCTCCAACCTTCTTCAGGTGATGATCAGTTACTAAGTAGACCTAGTATATAATTTAACACAATATGGGAACTGTTAATCATAAATAATAGATAATATACATGATAATATTGAGATACTAATAAAAAAAATAGATATATAGTAATATATATATATTAGACATTAAGAGGAGATTATAGATAGATATATATATAAATACCTGTTCACATATACTTTTTTCATGATAAAGCTAGAACCCAGAATTAGATGGAATCGAGCAATTGCATCGACAACAGACAACGCCAGACCCAAAGTGGGTTTCGATGTACTGCATCCCATCGGTGATGTGCTCTGACATAGTTGTGAATCCAGGTTGTCACACACATGAAGTATGCAATACTTGTATAGGACGCGTGGCTTGTCACATAGAATGTAGAACTAGATAAAAAAATATAAAAATTAAGATCGAGGCATAACCAATAGATTGTGCCGTGGCCCATACGGTTAGATCGTCAGTATTGCACACTTCATGCGTGCGATGAGCTGGGTTCGTGCCTATGTCGGAGCACGTCACTGATGAGATGCAGTACATCGAAACCCACTTTGGGTCCGGCATTGTCTGTTGTCGATGCAATTGCTCGATTCCATCTAATTCTGGGTTCTAGCTTTATCATGAAAAAAGTATATGTGAACAGGTATTTATATATATGTATATATGAATAATATGTAGTAGTGATTAGTGATATATACACCTCGAAATAAAATAGGTTTAAAGTTTAAAATTCATACTAGGACCCATGGCGCAGTAGTTAGAGTACTTAGAAAAAAATTGGTTGATGGAACAAGAGCAAGCTACCCTCGTGGATTAAATAAAAGATTTCATTCAAAATTTCGTGCATATTCCCAAGTTTGACAAAATACACCTGAAGAAGGTTGAAGATTATATCAACCGAAACTTGAAAATGACACTCCAGACTCCAGACGCAAATCTGAAAAATTCAAATGATACAGCTGTTACTTTCACTTAACGCAAAAGCTTTCCATCCTTTTTTCTTACCAACAAATAATCGACTTGAATCTTTACTGTTTCTGATTCGGAGATAACGAGATGGCTTTCCCTTTTCCTGTGAACGGTATTTGCAATCAACACATTCATGGCAAAAAAAAATCCTAAGATTCTTTTTTCTTCTATATCACCGTGTCCATTTTCTTTCATGAACAACACCCTAAAATGTATACTAGAGATCTTTCCACTATAACTATTCAAGTCTTCTGCTATACCAAGTATTTTCTTCTGTCCAACTTTAATAGTGACTGTAACAATACTGTCGTAAAACCCATCTTTCGCATTGTCACTCAAACCACATTGTGGTGCATAAGCAAACGTTGACTGTTAAAATTTTCTCACTAATCCTCAACCTCAACAGTATGATTGGATCACTTACACCGTTAACAATCATCACTTTATCCCCCTCCCCCATTTCTTTGCAATAAAAATACTAACACTGTGGCATAATGATAAAGAACCTGTTTGGGGGGAACTAGAGCTTTCTAGTTCTAAAAACCTTATTTTTTAATTTATTTTTGTTTTTATTGTATTTTCGCTTCAAACAAGGCACAGGGCTACTTTGATGTAGAGGCTACTATCTGGAACATAATTTGCAGGGATGCTATGTAGGGAGTTGGACAGTAAAACTTGCGAATTCAAAATCTGTTTACATTTCATTTGAACTTCTGCATGTCAGGGAAGCAGGAACTCCAGAGGGAGTTCCAAAGTCAAGCAGTTCTAGGGAAGAAACTATTAGAGTAGAAGGCTTTCTTACCTCTGGGGATTTCTGCTGTGTAGGGGTGGGATTTTGCTGTTTGTTAGGTTTGTCAGGGATATTTATGTCGAGGGAATACAAGGGCTTGTAGTTTGTTGGAGCACCTATCATTAAAATACTTGTAAAACAGGCAGAGGAATGCAACATTTCGCTGATGGGACAGTGGTTGAAGCTTAGCTGACAGTGTAGGACCTATTAGGTTGGCGACTCTCTTTTGATCCCTGTCCAAGAGTGAGAGACTAGTAGCAGATGCACTAATCTAAATGTGACAACACTACTCCGATACATGGGCAAATAGTGGCCTTGTAGATGTACAGGATACTTTCTGGCCTAACTAACTTTCTGGCACAATAGAAAGCCCACATTCTTTACAGCAGCTTTGGCAGTGCCCTCAATGTATCTGTTCAAACTCATGTTCCCCATGAATTTTAAGCTGAGGAGTTGGAATGAAGTACTTTCAGGTAATGTATCTTTAGTCATGGCTATATCTGACCTTCCTCGTGTACTCTGCTGGAGAGGAGTATGATTTAAAATATGTCGACTTCAGAGCATGTTATTAATCAGAGTAGATTTACTTGGAAATGACGGTTTGTTGGCAAAAAGCAAAGGCAGCCGGGTGAAAAAGGTAAGATTGTTAACTGACACTGGCTTCTTATAAGATTAAACTTCTGAACAATCTGGTGAAATTTAATAACAAAATAAGTATTCTCTCTCTCTTTTTTTTCTCTCTTGAGAAGATTTATTATTTAATTGAAACTTGAACTTTGTTCAAGTCGTCCGCAAAAATTTCAGACCCAATCTTTATTAGCGACGTACAGGTCGTACCAGCCTAATGTTTCAAGTTGTTAAAATGCTCCTTCAATATCAAAATAAATTTCTATTTTCATAAAAAGATTTGTTTGTGTTACATTTTTAGCAACAAAGATCCCTGCCCGGATAATTAATTCTCAGGAGAGAATTAATGACACCGAGAACTCAAAGGCAAGAACCATCAAGCATACATAGCAAACGTTATATCAACCTCTTGATCTAAAAAGGAAGTGCCTATCATTTATGGATTATTGTTTATGAATCAGAGAGGTGGTTGCCATGTCAGGACATAACAGCCACTCCAAAAACACCTCCATGACATGGGCACACCATGTCATCCTCTCCGGTAAATGGTTGGATTATAATACCACCTGTTTCCTTGTCATTTCCAATCCAAAACAATATATTTTGCATTCCTTTCCATAATCATTCTGACAGATTTTCTTTTCTGTTGTGTTTCTTGGACACACCCTGAGTAAATATGTTTTCTTTTCAGAAACTCAACAATCCCCTGATCTTTCTTGCAAGTTTCTAACATTCAAATTGCACAACATCAAGTTCGAAAAATTTCATTACTTGAAGTAAAAAAATTTCTAGGTTGTATATCCTTCTTGATGCCAATCCAGTGACATAATAGGGACCAATAGTTTTATCAAGTCACAATCCCAAAGTGATTGGGTATTTAGTTCTCTCCTACTACAAGAACTGTGACATCAGGGTCGGAAAGGGGGATTGAGAAGTCAGCGCCTCCAAGGAAGGGCACTCTGACTTGCAAAAAGTGCCTGAGCAGCCCTGTCGGCACTCCCTGGTGAATGTGCCTCAGGCTACTAGCAATAAACTAACACGTTCAAAAAAAGAGAAGGCAAAGCCTGGGAAGGTGGACCTCCCAGAACTGCACAGAACCCACATTACACTGCAATCAACAGGGACCAGGTTATAACAGGAATGGTCTAATCTCTGTGGATTGGGGGGGGGCTGAACATAAAAATTCTGCGCAGAGTTGGAGATTTGCTGTGATTACTCACTAAATCTTTACCAATAAAATCATTAAACGTGTGTTTGTTATTTGTGTGTTTCTCGTCTCAATGTCACTCACGTTATTACTATTCATCAATTATTTATTGAAATTCAAATTACAATAGCATAAAAATAAAAATAAATGTTAAAACATCCCGTTTAAAAAAAAAAAATGAATAATTTGATTATGAAATTTAATCCACTGGATGCATTTCTGTTTCTACGTAGACAAATCATCTATTTTAATCTTTTGTTAATGTTTTATGACGTGAATTATGATGTACATCATTAAAAACAATATTTGTTGTTAATCTTATTTAGTTTAAAGGGTAATGATACAATAATTTTCTTCAAACTGGAAAAAATTATGAAGTTCAATAATTAAACTATCACTGAGAATTTTTGCATTTCATGAACTTAATTTGATTATTATCCATAGTGCTTGAAAAAGCGTGTTTATGACAAACGAAATCCTCCACTCTCTGAGACAGATAGCAGCATACTGAATGTAAGCAAGAAACAGTTGCAATCTGAAGGTGTCTGGCATCTACTCAGATACTGAACTAATATGTACAAGGCGTGTTTGAATCAATTCCCACTTTATTTATGTAGTTATATTCATTTATTTATGCCTGAATGGATTAGTTCAACCAGATCATAAAAGATTAATAGTTAAGAATTATATCTTAATCCTTCAAAATTTGAAAGGAATTAAGCTTAAATAATCCCTTTCAAATTTTGAAGGATTATGACAATTTTTAACTGTTAGCTAGTCGAATAGAAAAACATAATTTGACTTCAAAATTCTTAGCAAACTCTAATGTATTAAGAGTAAAAATTTTAGAAACTATTTGCATCCAATCATTTTATAAAGATCAAACGGTTCTCTTCTGATATGTAATCTGCTGACTTTTTAGAGTTCCTAACTAACCCTAACCAACTAAACTTAATCCTAACTAGTGACCTAATCTTGATTCTAAAAAACACTGTAGATCACATATTAACCATTATCTTAACCAAATTAATTCTAGTTTTATAACAATTTGGTTCAACTAATAATTTAATGACCAAATGATATTGTAAGAATCAAATTTAACTGTAATATGATAAATAAAATCAATTTTGCAAAAAGAAATGAAAAAAAAAAAAAAAACAAAAAAAAAACAGCATGATACCCCTTCTGACAAAAAAAAAAAAACAATCCTGGGCAATGCTGGGTAGATACATCTTGTATTTTAATAGTTCATAATGGCAACATAGAGTACCACATTTCATACCTGTCTGAACCACAGTATCACTTTCGGAAAAGTAAGAATCCATACATCCTTCCACCAGCTATGGATGGAATAGTAGGGTAGACTAGATTCTCTAGCCTTGCCTGTGCAACTAGTCTAGGAGAAAGAAAAGGGAAGTCTTACTCTGCTTATCCCAGCATTATTTCCAGTTATTCTGGACTTCCCTTTGTCACTAAATTCAAGCAAGACCGGTCCAGGAGAGATACAGGTTAGTGATTGTGCAACCATTGCTCCACTAAAATCTCTCCGCTCAAACACTTAAATCATAGTTTCCATTTAGTCTCCAGAGACAATAGATACACTCTGTGAGGGTGGCTGCTCATGTAATTGTGAAGCAAGGGTTGCATAATTACTAACCACACTTCTCCTGAGTTGATTTTAGTAGCAAGGAGAAGTCCAGAACAACAGGAAACAATGTTGAGATAAGTGGGGAGTACATACAGCACCTGGTATTTTCCAAACGTCACCAGCATCTGAAGGTACCTTTGACATTGTTTCTTTTGTAATTGGTAATGATCAATTATCCGGGGAAAGAGCCTTGTTGCGATGTGTATCAGAACACCGCTTTCGATTCAAGCAAAAACACAGTGCTGGTGTTTCGGCAGAGTCAACCATGTGACTGACGTCCAGCTGCCCTGTTCTAGTACCCACTGTCGTCTGTTTTTTTAATTTTTTTTTTTTACAAGGTGGTCACCACTTATCAAGGCCTGGAAGCCACTCAGGATAAGGGTTATTGCGTGTACAGTACGTTAATATTGAGATTTGATAAAGTGTCTACTTAAGGGGGTGGTTCATCAGGAATTTGTTTATGTTGGACTTAATGACATCTAAGTTCTAGTCAGGTGGGAAACAGGAAAATGGAAAAGAGTTCCACAGGCATGCACTTCTAAAAAAGAAGCTTTGTTCATCGAATCTACGTTTTGGTTTTGGCACAGATAAAGAGTGGGGAAAATTTTTGACAGTGGTTTCAGCTAGACGGATGTTTTTCGTGAAAGATCGGCGAGGGGGTACCAGGGACTGGAGCTCAGACGAGCACCTGCCATGGAAGTAACGATAAAACAAAGACAGGCTCACAACATCTCTCCTGTGGGAAAGAGGTTGCAGGGAAGAGAAAAGGGTATCCCCACTAAGCCACGAAGCCTATTTTGTACTCTGTCAAGGCAGGATAGAGTGTTTTTAGCAGCTCCTGCCCAAATGTGGCAACAGTACTCCATCCTTGGACGTACTTAGATTTTATATAAGTAGAGAATTGCATCAGCAGTGAAATATCTTCTGGAGTGGTAGGAAGATCCTACCATTTTTCCAGCGACCTTGGCAATAGACTTGATGTACATGTTCCATTTCAGATCAGGAGTAAAGTTCAAGCCCAGAAGCTTTTCAAAGCATGGAGCTTCCCCTAGTCGAGAGCCATCCATTTCAACTGATGCCAGATGGGGATCAGAGCAATGTAAAGATAGGAGCTTGGTTTTAGATGCATTAAAAGTAACCAGCCATCTCTTCCCCCACTACCACATGCTCGAGATCAGAGGAGAGAGAACTTTGTCATTTACAGCCGTTGGTGTGTTGCAATAGATGGTTGTGTCATCAGCATAGATGTCAACGAATGATTTAAGTATGTGTTTTGGGAGATCATTGATGTAGATCAGGAAGAGTGTTGGGCCCAGGATGGACCCCTGAGGGACTCCAGAATTAATACTGTGGGCCTCTGATTTCTGCCCATCAATCACTACTCTTATGAGTCTATGAGAGAGAAATGATTTAATGATCGAGGAAACATTTCCAGTTATACCGTAGCTGGAAATCTTGTGAAGTAGGCCCTTATGCCATACTTTATCGAAGGTTTTTGATATGTCAAGAGCAATTACCCTAGAGAGGAAGCCTTTGTCAAGAGATTCACTAATCCTATGAGATTTAACCGTTAGCACATCTGCTGTAGATCTAGCAGAACGGAAACCCTATTGTATGTCACTAACTTTTTTGTGTAGCTTATTTCTGCTGAGGTGGTTGACTACTTCTCTATTTAATATGGATTCCAGCAACTTACTCATGACACACAGGTTGTCCGTACCAGTGCCTTTGACGTCCAGCTGCCCTGTTCTAGTAGCCATTGTCTGTACCAGTCCCTACTGACGTCCAGCTGCCCCGTTCCAAAGTCCGAGACTAATCATGATCTCCAAACCTTACAAATTTATCACTTTCATTTTTCGCTTGGTAAATAAAAGACGATATCTGTCGTCTTTAAACGAATTCCAGTTTTTGTCATTCTTCATTTGCCATTCCCGTTATCTTTTTGCCTTTGTGTCTATCTTATAGTTGTACGGTCGATTGGCCCCCCCCCCCGACCCGACCCGACCCGACCCGACCCGATTCAACACTGTTACTGGCCAGGCTGAACGTCGCTAAACTTCAGTAATCTGCCGAATACTCTTATATGGGATAGGTTACCTCTCATCTCACTGTTGCAAAGTTAGACGCGATATCAGTTTTTTTAGTGGGGGAATCCAGCTTCCTTCCAAAAGGGGTGTACTCTGGATGATTGCAAGATTTAGTGATCATCAGACCTGTCGGGAAACCCTGGTGAGGCATCAAAGACGACTGTCGATAAACAAATCCTCTCTCCAGGAGGAAGTGGCAGTGTTTGAGGGAATTGTCTCCTAAGCCACAGTTCACTATGCCTCAGGGGATGGCGAAAGAGCGATGTAATTTTTTCTTTTTTCTGTAACCTGAATAAAGCGACATGATCGGTTATGGTTTTGAACGAAACCGGACCGGAAGTATGTATGTGTGTGAGTGTTTTTTTCCCCTCGTCGTCGTCCGTTACCGGTCTGTTGTTATTTCTTCTTAACGTAACTTCTCGTTTTGTGTTCGTGTTCCATTTTTAGCTGCTCTGCAAATTAACTTCCTCAGGAGCGTCGAAGATGTTAAAAATAAAAACAAAGAAGAAGAAAATCACCCGGGCCTCACCCTCGGCGACAAGTAGTTTATTAGACGCGAAAATAACCACTTGAAGTGGAATTCGGAGTATAAAGGCGGTGGCGGAGGAGGCAGTGATAGAAAGTAGGAGAGAGAGAGAGGGAGAGGGAGAGAGAAAGAAGAAATAAAAAAAAGTAAATAAATAAAAGAGAGGAGGAAAGAAAGAAAACCCCCGCATCTCTGCGATTATGATATATGTAAACACAACAAAGAACGAACAGGATACCCACATGTAATGACGATGTAGTATTTTTTCTATTTTCCTGCTGACTTCTTCCTCTTCTTCTCAAACACAATTGTGTGAATGTGATATATATAATTTATATATCGGTGGTAATACGAATGTAAAAAAAAGAAAAAGATAAATGTCCCTGTTAAGGGGAGTTATATATTCCACCCACATTCAAAAACCGAACTTTGTGTCTAACTTTACTCTTGTGGGGAGACAAGTAAATAAAGACTGCTAAAGATTTTTATTTATTATTTAAAAAAAAAAAAAACAACAACAACAACAAAAAACAAGAAATCTAAAATTAAGTATTTTTTATCGGTTTAAATTTTAAATGTTTCCCGTGAAATCTATCTTGATGGGTGATCGGCAATGTCTGCTTCTACTTGCGACGACAACATTATCAACAACACGATGACAACCTCCGCCAATAATACGGAATTTAATGATTTCAATTCTGCGAGTACCCGCAACGCCAACGTTCCTGCAATTCCCAAAAGACCGACAATAATTCGAGTGGATAAACGAAATGTACAAGGTAAGATTTATTTTATAAAAATCAGCCCCCCCCCTCCTCTACGAAAAAAGAAAAAGACTAATCTATTTCACCCACTAAAAAAATAAATAAAAAAGAAAAATCATTCTTTGATTACGACCTCAAGTTGGAGAAACTAAGAGACTTGAAACCACTTTAGAACAATCTCTTAGCGTTGGAATATAAAGACCGTTATTAGGTTATCTATCTTAAACTAACGCTGTTTCAATTGACTTGATTTTAATTTTAATAAAATAAAAGAGAAAAAAAAACAACAAAAAACAAAACAAACAAAACGGAAAACTAGATCTAATCTTATACCAGTCGAAAAGTCAGATTTCTGTGTGCTAATATATATATATATATATATATATATATATATATATATATATATATATATACACACACACACACACACACACACACACACAAGTTGCTTTCCGAAATTAATAACTCCCATCTTTTATTCCGCACGAATGGATCAGAGGAAACTGCAAATTGTATTGTTATGATGACTGAACTTATGCATTCGTGGCCTGAAATTTCCATCTCTCAGTTGTAGATATTGACGGTGTAAGACTAAAGAGAGCGACCACTGTCATGGATTTGCGTCAGAAACAGAGATGCGTCATTGAATTCCTGGCAAACGTACCAACCTTTTCAAAGTGAAAGTTCGATGATTGCTAACATAACAGCAGTGTGTGTGTGTGTGTATATATATATATATATATATATATATATATATATATATATATATATATATATATATATATATAATTATAATTATTGTTTTACTATAATAATTAAAATAATTATATATATATATGAGCAAACAGTTAATAAAATATGTTAAAAAACACTTTGAAATGAGTTAAAAACATGTAATCTGAAAAGGAAACACTAAATAAATGGATATATATATATATATATATATATATATATATATATATATATATATTCAAAAGTGCTCAATACGAAATAGATTTTCATAACTTACTACCTACCTAGCTCTACTCACGTATTGAGCACTGTTGAAGTAAAATGTCAAGAACAGAAATGTACAGAAATGCTTGTTTCATTCACGAAGGAAATCATCAGACTAAATGCTATATCAACTGATGATTTATCTCTCGAATTAAATGCAAACTTTTCTGTGTAGCTTATTTGCCATAAGTATATTTTCATATTATTACCACCACTAAGCTTTACTTACGTATTGAGCACCGTGGAAGTAAATATTGAAAATATAAATACGTGATAATATGTTGTTTTATAAGAATGTATAAGATTTAATTTCTATTAATATTTTAGCAAAATTAAACCAAACCCAAACCAACCTGCTCTCTATAATCAGGTTTTTTTTTTTTTTTTTTTTTTTTTTGTGTGTGTGTATTGATATTCAAAATACAACTTTGCTGTTATATATGGGTCGTGAAATTGCATTCATCTGCAAAAGATCTAGCTAATTTGCATATTTTTTTAATTGTTCATTTTAATTAATTCCCTGTTAGTTTTTTTTTCCGTTTTGGTACAAGTGCAGTTGATCCGTGCTGAAATAATAACGTTATTATTTAAAAAAAACATTCTTAACATGGGGAGGGAAGGGTGTTTTGTACCTATTCTATATTTTAACCTTACAGTTCAATAAAAACACATATAAAACTTTAATTAAACTTGGAAATACGATTTAAAAAATAGCGCGGATCAGTAAGTGCACTAGCACCTCGGTTTTCTTATGGGATGATCATCTTTAGTTAACTATTACGTGTTATTATACTCATAAAGATATTCTACATGATTTATACTTGCGTGATAAAACACTCACCAGAGAAAATAGTTATCTGTGACTGCTACAGCATTTTTACTAAACACATCTCTTTCTATGTATGCGTATATATATTTGTTTAAAAAAGTTGCCTATCAAACTCCTGTCAGTTTTTAATCTACAGACATGAACTTAAATTCGAACCCATGCGAAACTTTATATTTGGGTTTTAGCCGGGGGAAATCGATGCAAAAGTGTGAAAATTAAAAAAAATGGAATTTGTTAGGTGATGGACAAATGACGGCCTTATAGATATGCAATCATATGCATGCGTAACGTAATAGCTTAATGTTTTAATTTTTAGCCTTGCAGCAAACATGTCTTCATACATAGCTCAGGACTTAACGTCAACGGAAAAAGTGAATTGTAAGCTAAACGTTTTGGTTTCGATTCTCGGTGGTGGCGCTCGAGTCCTTTTTTTTTCACAATTTCTGAATTTAAACTTGTAGGAAAAGGTTAAGGGTTTGTATTACTGTACACATAGATTCGAAACAGTTGTCAAAAAACAAATATATAACAAATAAATGTTATCAAAGGCAAGATAAATTACTTTTCTACCAAACTGGATCTATTTTTTGTGTTTTCATTCAATGTAACATGTTTATTCAGCTCGAAAAACATGCTGTGTTTACCGATGTATTGGAAAATTCAAAATGGCGTCCGTCTCTCTCTTTAACACGGTAAGTTTGGGAAAAGGTGTTATAAATAATAAACTAGACAAAATACTATTAAAAAAACACCGAATATATGTCAACTTATGTCATGGTAACATATATTGAGCGAGTTTCTAAATGTATTTTGTCTAGTTTATTATTTATAACACCTTTTCCCAAACTTACCGTGTTAAAGAGAGAGAGAGAGAGAGAGTCTGGCGCTATTTTGAATTTTCTAATACATCGGTAAACACTTTATGTTAAGAACGGCTTTTGGAATAAACACCCCAACCCCGAAAGCCGTTCTTAACATAGGGAGGTTGGGGGTGTTTATTTCCGAAAGCCGTTCTTAACATGGGAAGGTTGGGGGGTGTTTATACTACGCTGGGTACTGTTGTAAAAAAAATACCTTCTGTGTGTTTATATATTATATAAACACACATACACAGTAAACATATTTAAAAAATTATTGATGTATTTATTTTTACTATTCAATTCGGTTGTTGAACGTTTCATGCTCTCTCCACTCGAGCAACACGGGATAAATGCAGCTAGTTGAAGTATAAAACACCGGTATGATTTTTGTAGGGAAACCCTGGCCTGATCTTGTCTTTTAAAAAATGTATACAAACCATATATATCTATGTGGGTGTGTTCCAATTAAATCCTTAAAGATAAGGACTTGAAATAGCTTTGTTTTATATTCAATTAATAGGGATCCTGCTATTTTTTTTCTTTTAGACAGGATTTTCAAGTTAAATTAAATTCCATTTTACGGTATCTTTTGTGAAAGTATATTAGGATTAAAAAAAAAAAAAAAAAAAAATCCTTCCTCTCATATTAAGAAATGGGTCTCTAAATAAAACGTATTGATTTCAGCACGATTCATATTCTGCACTAAGTACCCTTTTTTTTTTATCTAAAACGTACCAGTACTTATTTACCTATCTCTCAAATAATAATAATGATGATAATAATAATAATAATAATGATAATGATAATACTACTAATACTACTACTACTAATAATAATACTAATAATAAAATAAAATCACATTTTATATTTTAGAATTTTTTTCTGTTGTAAATAAGCTGACAATTTATTTATTAACAAATAAATAACAATAAAACTGTTAATTATTATTTTTTTGATTTTAAATATATTTTTTAATATTTTATTTTGTTACTAGATATTAAAAAAAAATTTAATTTTTAAATATATGACCTTTTTTTTTTTTTAATTTTTTGTTTATAATTCCTACTTACTTGCCTCCCCACGAGGGCAGAGTTAGGCAGAAGGTGCGTTTTTAATCTGGGGAAAATCCAACTCCTTGAAAAGGGGCACTCTGGATAGGGACAAAAGATAAAAATTGTCTCAGTCATTAAGGATTTCTCCCCCACTTACCGAGGACAGAAAAGAAGTGTAGTATCAAAACATATACTAGATTCAATCTGAGATTGTGATCTTGTCCCGAAATGTCAAACAAAACAAATTATTACTTATAAAAAAATTAAATAAATGAATAAAAATCATAAAATATATAGTGTGTGTTTTTAAATTAACACTGATTCGAAGTTTCCGATTTCATATACGATGATCGTGAGCAAGTAGATATTTCTATTTCATCAGTTTTTTTTTTAAAAAATTATTGGGATGAAATCGGATATTTTATTTTATTCGTCACACATTTAAATAATGAAGCTTTCATTTTAATTTTACTCGAGTATAGCTTCTTCTCGTCCAAAAGTTTTCCCATACTTTATGTCAACAATTTTTGGCCAGGATATGCTAACTTGTCGTCGATAAAAAGGTATTTTCCTTGTCAAGCATAATAATTCATTTTGGACATATATATATTAAAGAAAAAAAAACAACAAAAAAAACGGCAATTTTCTGACGAATGAAAGAACCTTTTTTGGTATTTTTTTTTTTTAGATTAGGTCCATTTCCACAATTTTCTTTTAAATGACACCTTTAATAGGTTTTCGACTATGCTGAATACGAAAATCGCATTGAAATTTTGCAGAAATAATTAGTTAGTCGAGATATAAAAAGTTGTATTATGCATTGTATTCTTTGGGGGTCATCTTTTTTACACGCGTGCAGTGCAGTCAGTCATAGATGAGTAGATTTGTTTGTGGCGTGCGGCGCGCGTAAAAAAGATGGCCACAAAAGAATACAATGCATAATACAACCTTTGGGTTTGTATTACTGTACACATAGATTCGAAAAAGTTGTCAAAAAACAAATATATAACAAATAAATGTTATCAAAGGCAAGATAAGTTACTTTTCTGCCAAACTGGATATATTTTTTGTGTTTTTATTCAATGTAACATATTTATTTAGCTCGAAAAATACTATACAAAATACTATTAAAAACCCGCCGAATATATGTCAACCTATGTCACGGTAACATATATTGAGCGAGTTTTTAACAGTATTTTATCCGGTTTTTTATTTATAACATCTTATCCCACACTTACCGTGTTAAAGAGACAATAAGACGCCATCTTGAATGTTCCAATACATCGGTAAACACTGTATGGTTTTCGAGCTGAATAAACATGTTACATTGAATAAAAACACGAAAAATATATCCAGTTTGGTAGAAAAGTAACTTATCTTGCCTTTGATAACATTTATTTGTTATATATTTGTTTTTTTTTTGACAACTTTTTCGAATCTATGTGTACAGTAATACAAACCCCAACCTTTTATATCTCGATAACTACTTTTTTTCTGCAAAATTACAATGCGATTTTTGTATTCAGCATAGTCAAAAACCTTTAAAAGTTGTCATTTAAAAGAAAATTGTGGAGGTGGACCTAATCTGAAAATTTACCATTTTTTTCCAAGTTTTTTTTTTTTTTTTTTTTTTTTCCGACGATTATCATAGATTACAAACTTGAATATCATATCAGCAGAAAAAAAATTTAATGACTTTTAAGGGGTTCTAATCACGTGACACGTTGTTAAAGAAATGGACAGTACTTAGTCACTAAGTCAGGTAGCAAGGAAGTAGAACGTTATAACGAGAAAGTGAACCCCCTTCTTAAAAGTGATTACATTTATATTTTTTCCAAATTTTTCTGCTAATATGATACTTTAGCCTGTAATGTATAAACGTCGAGAAAAAACAAAAAAACTTGAAAAACAATGATGTAAAACACGCATTTTTAGGGAGTGTGCACTCTCGTACAGGTGGTCCATGGTGCACTGGTGCAGTGACTGCAGTGCCAGTGGTCCCACCACCATAATTATAATAGTTGCTTCTACACTATTGGGACGAAATTTCGGAAATCATAATACTGAATTTCACATGAAAACAATGGTATCTACGTATTCCTCCTATTTTTAAGATGATTATAT